>NC_132926.1:65831911-66134941 GCF_047675955.1 Chlorocebus sabaeus | reverse complement strand
TCTGGCTTGATTTCATCATCTCTAGGGATGTTGTTCTTTTCCGCATCTCTTTTTTCTTGTAACACTGTACGGAATTTGACCTTGTTATTGTTTTTATGTGAAATTAGTTTTCCTCAATTTTTAGAATGAGGTGAATTAGGGTAGTTTTTCTAACTTCACAGCGCTCCCCCTGTTGTTTTTTGTATACTGTTCAAAACGATGGAGGCCTGCTTTGAGCTTTCTAAGTTCTGTTCCCCTCCATTTTGATCTGGTCTTTCTCTTTCCTTCCTTTCTCATGTCCCTACCCTTTTTAATTTTCATTTCACTTTCCAAAATTTCTCCTCAGTATGGGGTCCTGGAGCCCTCCTGGGTCTATTTTGAGATTGCTTGAGCCCTTCAAGTCCTCCTTAGTGCAAATACATTGTTATCACGTGCTACAGGAGAGGGCAAAACTCCTCAGTCAGCTTCTACTCTTAAATTGGCTCACTTTGCTTCTCAGTCAGGATCTATTAGTGCTTTTGAGGTTCTTCTTGTCTCAGTGCTGTCAGATGCCAACCCTGTTTCTTACTGCTTCTTTCAGCACAGATGCTGATACCATGCAGGTCCTGTGGTTGCTGGTGGTTTGCCCCCACCAACATGTGTTTTGGGGCTCATGAGGGTATCTTATCACCTAGTTTTGTTACAAATACTAATCATGGTTTTTGGTTTTGCTATCTACTTGACTAAGTTTTGTGAGAATTCAGAGAGATTCACGCATGCCTTCTGATACCACTATCTTCCCAGAATTCCTAACATTAATTTTTTTCCTTTAATGTCCATTTTGCTAGATAAAACTGAGAAGATACCAGTTTTACTTTAATCTAGGAAAATGATGAAATAATTTTTTATGTTTCCTATCGCTTAAATGGGAAAGGATAATCACATTCACTACAGAGGCTTTAATTTAACCTTTATGAAATTGTTTACATAGGGTAAAATGGTTGAATGATGGCAATTTTATGTGGTTCAACCTACTATGTATTGGTATCAATCCAGTCCTTTCAGGTTACTGAATGAATATAGGCAATACAAAATTTCAAGACTCTTAACAGAGAACACAGTATCATTTCATCTTTTTTTAATTTCCATGTATTTCTAAACTAATGCATTAAATTAGTCAGTACATTTATTTTTACCAACTCTTCATGTTGCGTCTTTAGTAAATATATAGCCTCTGCTCATTTCTCTCAAATGTATGTCCTCATTCCCCTGACTTTTCCATTTAGCTTCACCTTTGTGAGAGCACTTGCAGCCAAACTCTTAGATCAGTCAGTTTTTTGCTCCTCCCTGACAAAAAGAAGTTCCAACATGTCCTGCTTTAATGATAGTTCACTTGCTTTACCCATGCACACGCCTGTGTTCAGAAGCAAATAATTCCCCCTAGCGCCCCCACACAAAAATTCCTGATTTTATTTAAAAAATACATAGCGATTCTTCAACTACCTATTCACTCATGCTACCTGAGTTAATACTATCCAAGATTGTGATCTATTTGCAGATAAAGGTGTCTGATATATATAAATTGTATATATAAAAAACACTTAATATGCCAAATACATGTAGACATTTAAATTTCTGTAGTCAAATGCCAAGTTAAAATGCGAGACGGGCGGATCACGAGGTCAAGAGATCGAGACCATCCTGGTTAACACGGTGAAACCCCGTCTCTACTAAAAAATACAAAAAACTAGCCAGGCGAGGTGGCGGGCGCCTGTAGTCCCAGCTACTCGGGAGGCTGAGGCCGGAGAATGGCGTGAACCCGGGAGGCGGAGCTTGCAGTGAGCTGAGATCCGGCCACTGCACTCCAGCCTGGGCAACAGAGCTACACTCCGCCTCAAAAAAAAAAAAAAATGCAGTGGCATTTAAAGAATTAACCTTTACTACAACTGCCCCTGTGAAGTGCTTAGTGTGTACTGTAACATGAAATATTTCTTAGTTCTTTTACAATATATGGCAAAGATACATTGCTTACCTCAAGAAAAATAGGAAAAAAGTAACTGCTATCAAAACAAATTGAAAAAATCCAAAACTTTTGTAGTAATGTACAGATATTGTAATGCTCTATGACAGATTTTTCTGCACGGGTATTCAGTGACTTTCTGAGGAAAACAATACAGGAGGCAATAAATACATAAATAAACTGGTTCACATTATAAAACAAATCTAAAACATTTCATTTCAGAATTCCCCAGAGAATCCTTTGATAAAGTACATAAACTCTACTAACAAGAGATAAGGCAGGCCACAGTGGCACACTCATGCAATTCCAGCACTTCTGAGGTGGCCCCGTCTCTACTAAAAACACAAAAATTAGCCAGGCGTGGTGGTGCACTCCTGTAATCCTGGCTACTCGGGTGGCTGAGGCAGGAGAATCGCTTGAACCAGGAGAAGGTTGCAGTGAGTCACTGTACTCCAGCCTGGGCAACAGAGCGAGACTGTCTCAAAGAAAATGAATAAATAAAAATAAAGGGATAAAAGGGCATAACAAAAGCAACATATGTGGCTCCATATGCATTTCTATAAACAACAGTTAATTCATTGTTGCCTAGGAACTCCTGCAAATTTTTGTAGGAAAACGTCACCATTGGTTTCATACCAACTGTTCTGAGGCCACAAGTTTAAGAAACTTTTTGATGAAGTCAATGAGTCCTTGGATGGTTCGAGTTCGCTCTACCGCCCACTTCTTTGTTTTCATAATAGGAGTATCTCCCACAGCCTTTAGCAAAATGTCAACTGTAAAAGAATAAAATTTACTGACAATTACATGAAAACATCTAAAGAGAATGGAATATAAAAGACTTAGAAATCAGAAATATTTAATCTACACCCATCTTATTTATTTATGATACTGAAGATATGTGAGAGGTATAAAAATGTTAGATTCTTTTCCGTAATTTTTTTCTTGATCCTACGAAGTTCTCCCAACAGGACTAATTTTTAAAATGCATTTTATCTTAACAGGCAATTCCAAAGAGAAGAAATACAAATGATCAATACAAAAACAATATTTAAGTTCACAAAAAGCAAAGTAAAATAATGTCATGTCCCTTTTCACCCACCAAACTACTTAAAATTAGAATAATTACCAGTGTAGATGATATTACTTCTGAGAATGTAAAATGGTACACTCTTTGTGGAATGCAATATGGTAATACAGATCCCAATAAAGGTATACTTTGATTCAATAATACTTCTAGGAATCTAGTCTAAGAAAATATGAGATGTGTAAAAATTCACTTAAAAAGATTTCACCTCCGTTTAAGCATTTATTTTTACATGAAACACTGGTAAACCTAAATATCCAAAGGATATTTGGAGGTGACTGATTAAATGGAATGTAGTAAACAGCATATACTTTAAACTGCCTGAGGTTCAAATCCTGGCTCTGCCATTTGCTGGGTATATATGTGGATATTTAATCTCTCCAACAGCATGTATAATATCTCAAATGCATTAAAAACCATCAAAAACACATTCACATAAATATGGAAGAATATGCACCAAAAGGTTATTTCTCATTAGTGACATTGTAGGCAATGGTTACTTGGTTTTACTTATGCTTTTTGTAACTACCAAATTTTCTGTAATAAACTTTTCAATAAAGGAAAGCAGTAAGTTATTAACAATAATAGAACAACCAAAGGCCAAAAAGAAGTTGTAGAAAGAGAAATCTTAAGGTTTCAATGATCCAAAACACAGATATGCAAATCCAAACCCTATGAATCTGTCTCTTGAATAAAGTTATTTGCTAAAAAACAACAAACAAACAAACATCTGGCCAGGCGCGGTGGCTCACGCCAGTAATCTCAGCGCTTTGGGAGGTCAAGGAAGGAGGATCACTTGAGGTCAGGAGTTCAAGAGGGCCCAGTCCCCTTCCAACTTCTTGTTCAAGACTAGTCTGGCCAACATGGTGAAACCCCGTCTCTACTAAAAATACAAAAAATTAGCCAGGGGTGGTGGTGCATGCCTGTAATCCCAGCTACTTGGGAGGCTGAGACAAGAGAATCGCTTGAACCCGGGATGCGGAGGTTGCAGTGAGCCGAGATGCGCCACTGCACTCCAGCCTGGGTGACACACTGAGACATCCTCTCAAAAAAAAAAAAAAAAAAAAAAAAAAAGACATCTGCAGTCAAAAACCAAGACACATTGAAAGCAAAATAGTGTATTGCTGCCCCCTAAAGTTAACTCTACTCTACTACACCCTTCTTGCTCCATTCTTTTGGTATTAAATGTTGGAGCCGAAAGATCAGAGGTCAATTTATTCAAGTTTACCCCTGGAATGAAGGCATCTAGAACACATGATGCATGCACATTTTATCTTCCTACTAAAGAACTAATTATCCTAGGCCCAGTTATCTCGGGAATAGGAATGTATTTGGAGATAACATGGGATTTTATTTATCCTATCTTTCATACCTCCCTTCACTGCTCCCTCAATCCCCTGGGGCTATCAGTAAATCGATTAACGCAATTAAACATTTCCAGAAAGTGAAGCAGAAAATATCATGAGTTATGCTACCTAAGGAAGAAGTGTAAGACAGTGAGAAACTAGAGAAGGAAAATAATTACAGTTGCCCTCTCTTTTTGATTTTAAAGGTGATTTGCCTGTAGTTTTGAACCCCGGATACACATTAGAATCAACTAGGAAAACAACCTAACATACCGCCAGTGCCAAAACCTTGGTCTGTTTCAACAATCTTTCTTCCGTAGATTAAAACAAAGGCTGAGGATACAAAACAGTTAAGCTGCTTTCATCAGATTATCCTCAACAAATGATGACAACCTCAAGGTAGGAATAGTTAGAAAAAGGTTAGGAATAGAAAGTTTTATATTGGAGAGGCAAACTCAAATGCTAACAAGAGCCAGAAAATAAAAATCTGATCCTTAAATGACAGTTCAATTTGCAAAAAATACTGTTCAGACCAAGAAAATATGCCCTCGGGCAATATTTAGATTGTAAGCCACTGTTTTTTTTAGCTTCTGTTTTACACAGCTATCATCAGGGTCAAGTAATAAGCTTTTGACTAAGACTGTTAGACCTTAAAACGAATCTCGGAAAGTCCGCTCTTGCCTATAGTACATTGGAAGAAAAAACGCAACAAAAAACTGTAAAACCCGCGGAATTCTTTTGAAGAAAGATTCTAGCGGCTATCCATGGAAATTCTCACAGTGCATCACGTGGAAATGGGAGTCTGACTTAAAGGGGGAGGGGGGCAGTCTTGGGAGAGAATTATCCTCCACAGCAGCAGAAGTTGAAGAAAAGGCAATGAGACCAATGTATTTTTTTTTTTTTTTGAGGTGGAGTTCGCTCTTGTTGTCTAGGCTGGAGTGCAACGGCGCGACCTCCGCTCCGCCTCGTGGGCTCAAGCGACTCTCCTGCTTCAACCTCCCGAGTAGCTGGGATTACCGGCGCGCGCCACCAAGCCCAGCTAATTTTTATATTTTTAGTAGAGACGGAGTCTCACCATGTTGGCCAGGCTGGTCTCGAACTCTTGACCTCAGGTGATCCACGCGCCTCGGCCTCCCAAAGTGCTGGGATTACAGGCCTGAGCCACCGCGCCCGTCCAGAGACCACTGTCATCTTAAGACTGAAGGCGGAAAACTTATCTAAGGACAAAATCAGCCTCTCTGAATCGAGGATGCTTATATGCTGCTTTTCTCATTGGCAACTCTAACTCTAGAGAGTGCTTTAGAACACGTAACCTTGGAAATCTCTTATTACAAAGGAAAACATTCTCAAACAATAAAGGGTTGAGGATAGCTGGTTCAAGCAATGAAATAACTCAAAAAGGTTCCAAAATGTGTTTCTTAAAAAGGTAACATCTATGCCTTTAGCTTTCCCTTAGCAGTCTTGATTTTGCGTTAAGAATTTGGTTTTTGGTTTAAGGAGCGAATTCACAACCAACTGGGAGGGGGAAAAACCAAAAAAGCGAGTAAGTCGGAAGGCGTGAATTCTAATCCAGGCTTTGCCAGCGACCATCCCTACCACCTTAAAACATTATTAAAATAATTAGCTCCTGTGTTAAGTACCTGGAATTACCGAGAACCCCCACTCAGCTCCCTCCCACCTTCAAAGAGCTCGCAGGCTGGTCAACTCAAAGAATACAATATAGAAAGGGGTGTGGCAGCCAAGTATCAGGACCTACACCGACAGACATAGTATTTTAACACTCAACTCATAAGCCTTAAAAATCAAAAAGTACACTTCTTCTGATGACTAGTCAAAATGCAGGTCTAGGACGGGAGCTCCTCTAAATTTTGCTTCTTTACTGGCCGCCACCCCCAGTCGGATGCAATCTGAACCTCCCGCCTCTCTGCCCGGAAATTAATTCAGTTACTTTTTTTCTTGGTGTCGCCAGCAGGTTCCTCTGTTCCCGGGGAAACTGCAGCGGAAGACGGGGGCTCCGGGGTGGTTGTTTCTGGGGAGACCTCCGTAAGTCCTTCCCCTCCAGCAGCACTTGAGGGAGGAAGCTGCAACAAGGACTGCGGCTCCTCCGCCATCTTGCTTGGAGAGACTGGAGAGCGGAAGTAGCGATTGAGAGCGTGCAGTGGGCGTGCTTTTTCTCCAGAGAGCGTAGCAAAGGAGGCGCCGGAGTAGGGGGACCCAATTCCACAGTGAAACTTGGTGTTCCTGGCAAGTCATTCAAATCGAAGCTGTGGCAGACTTCTGAACGTTAATAACGCAACATGTGTTTCTCCGCGACTACAGACCTCAGTAAAGGAGAGGTGGGCAACGTCTCCGTGCTTGGTCGAATGCGCACACTCCCCTCTTAGGCCGCTGGCTCGGACCTAGAAATGTTTCCGCTTTCCTCAGTGCCTGCCCCGCCCAGGCCCCGCCTCTCGGGCCCCGCCCGGCGACACGGGAGCGCGCGCGGGCGCGTACGGGAGGGGGCGGGTGGGGAAGGATCGCCGGCGAGATTACGAGGCGAGGCTCGTGCGCCCGCCCCCGCCCTGGCCCCCAGTGCCCACCCGGTCGGCCCGGCACAGCCATGATCAAGGCGATCCTAATCTTCAACAACCACGGGAAGCCGCGGCTCTCCAAGTTCTACCAACCCTACGTGAGTATCCAGCTGCTGCTGATCCGGGCGAGGGGGAGTCGTTGGCGACGGGCAGCGCCCAGCGCGGCTTCCTCAGAGCGACCCCCTCCGGCGCGCTGCGGCCCTTCTCCCGTCCTGGCCGCCTGGCTCTCGCCGGCTGTCAGCCTCCCGGTGGGTGTGGACGGGGTGCCCACCTCCCTGCCGCGCGGTCAGCCACCGACGTGGCTTTGCCCGGGCGGTTCCTCCGCCCGTCTGTGGGCTGCGTGCCTTCCCGGCTGCGCGGGCGAGGCCCTGGAGACTTCCCGGTGCCCGGCCCTCGCCGATCGGGCAGCGGCAGCCCACCCGCGCCCCGGAGCCCTGCGCCCCGGCCCCAAGAGCTAATCCCGCGCGGCTGCCTTGTGTCGCCCGCGGCTGCAGTTAGCCCGGGAGGAGGAAGACCGGGCGGAACTCGTTCTTCTCGCCCCCCTCCCCCGACTCCCAGCCTTTCCAAGTGGACTTCTTTCTGTTCTTTGGACAGATGGGCTACTGGTTTTCACTGTAATCCTCTCATAGGGCAGGAACTTTGGCTTCCTGCGTTTGATAACTGCACGCTCTGTACAGTCTCTCTCCTGTATGTTTCGATACGTGACCGACTGCCCAGTGTGACTTTCAGGTGTCTCCTTATTAAAGAGGAAGATACGTGAGGACCTAATGTTTTTATCAGGCCTTTTAGCAGCTGGCTGCAAATTATTTACCCTCGAAGTAACCCGCGACGTTTGTAGTTGAGTGATTGGAGCTGTGGTTCTATACCTAAAAGTTATGATTTCAGCTTCTGGTTTGGCATTTTTCCACATATGGGAATTTGCCATCATTTATAGTTTTTTTCTATTTATGAAGAATAGTAGCATTTGTAGAACTTCTCTTTTAGATGTGTGAATACTGTTTAGTATGGACAAGTGCAGGAGGCATTAAGGTAGTAGAGATAAGTGATTTATTGATGGTCGAGGAAGGGTTTTATAGAGGTATGTGCTTATCTGAGCGCAAAATTCACTAGCTGAAACACATAAAATTGGGTTCCCAGTGGTAGGATTAATGTGAGGTGTAACTGTTGTGTGGTATTGTGGCACTTTGCTTATAGCCAGAAATGAGCTTTCAATTCAATTTTGAAATTGTGCCAAGGCTAACACTTTTATGCAGATAAGTCCCAGATGGAAATCAATCTTGCCGTTACAAAGTAAATGTTAAAATGTCAGTTTGCCTAAAATGATAATGCAGTCTGTGGAGGTGTTAGTTAAAGTGAGAAATCTTGAGCTTATTCTTCATTTTTTTTCAGTTGTTTTGCTTTTGCTAGCTATAAAGAATATTTTCTGCTACTCCTGTGTGGTTTTAATTTAGTATAACTTAAATACTGATGGTCTGTTTAAAAATTCTACATCATTCTGTAATCCAGCTTAAATTCTAGTTGATCCTCCCGAGTGAAAAAAATGCCATTAACTTTACCTGTTCGTTAAAATATAGTACCGGCCTTTACTGAAGGAATCTTTTTCATAACCATTTTGCCAGTGTCATCCATTTGCAGTATAAAAAAGGTATGTTGCAATAGTAAAACAATTCAAAAAATTACTTTTCCATATCTAAACTTAAGCAATATTCAAAACAGTGGGTTTTCTGGCTAATCCATATAATCAGTGTATACTATTCGTGTAGTGTAGAATGTAACTATCTACTGAAAAATGCATTTAATTTAGAAACTCAGGAATCTGCCTTTCCCTTGTCCAAAAGTGGGAACAGAAGTGTTGTTTACCATCACTCACTAGGTAGCAGTGACGGTTAATGTGGGAAGAGGCAGTTCTGGCAACAGTGGCAGCTCTGGTGGCATTTTTGGCCGTTGTATGAGTGACCGTGCCACTGAGGGCAGAGAGCTAGAAGATATATAAAGAAGAATCTGGTGGTCACTGGCCATGTATAAGTGGAGTATGAGAAGTTGTTTCTGTGTATGAGGTTTCTATAAGTTGGGTTTTGCCGAGTGTGTGTTTTTTGTCTTTCGGGAATAATTTAAGATTATTTACATATTTGCTTCCTCCACTAGACCATAAACTTTTTGAGGGCAGTTATTTTTTTTCATTCATTCATTCCATCAGTTTGTCGACGGATATTTAATTCATGCCTACCATATGCAGAAACAGTTTTAAAATCTGAAGATGAACAGATAACTTTTGCCCTTGCTTGAGAAACATAGATAGAGCTATTAAGGAGTAGGCTATATTATAGCATGCCAGATTAAGTGCTGTGGAAAAAAAATAAAGCACGGAAGAGTCTTAGAGACTGAGAGGATGACAGTTTAAAATAGGATAGTCTGGTAAATTCTCACTGAGAAGGTGGCATTTGAGCAAAGACTTAAAGGAGGTAAGAAAGGCAGCCTTGCAGATATCTGGGGGAAGAGCATCCCAGGTAGAAGGAGCAGCAAATGCAAAAACCCTGAAGAGAGTGCCTGTTGGAAGAACCGCAGGAACTTCTACATAGCAGGAGCAGACTGTGTAAGGGAACATGAGTTGAAAGTGTCTGTGTAGGGCGTCATTCTATTCTTGCTGCCTGGAATGTCCTTCCTTTCCGTTGCCACGTGTACAAATTCAACCCCTTGTTCTAGGCCCAGCACAAACGTCACCTAAACAGTCTGTGAAGCCTTTGATCTTGCTCAAAGGCTCCTCTTGGGTTTTAGGATTTTATTTTTTATCTTTGTTATGGCACAGTATTCTTGTTCACAGCCTGTAATTCCTCGTGGCAGCCATCCTATAGAATACTTGAAGGAACGTATGAGATTTTAGAGATATTTGTGTCATTCTTAGCAGTCAACACTGAGGCTTGAACATAGAAAACTAACTCTTTGCTGAATGCATTTATTTAGAATCTCCTAGCTTGGGATAGAGTTTGGATTAGAATTGACTTCCTGAGTTTCCGTCTGTCTTTTAAAATGTAGTCCTTCACTAACTAGAGGTTTTACGAATTTCTGCCTTTAGCATAAAAGTAGTGATGGAATACCTGTTACTCAGCTGTTTCTGTTTTAAGAGGTCTCTAAGAAGTATATGTCCAATATGAATACAAATTATGAGTTTAATTTATTGAACAATATCTAGGGATGTGACTGAGCTAACGATTCCATATGCTGGCAGGATGCTGAGGTTTGAGTCCACACAGTAATGGTTTAACACTAAGTAATTTGAAAAATGTTTAACCCTTTGCCAACAAGTTTATGCTACTGCATTGCATTTTCATTCCTCATTTATCTCCCTCATAATATAACAACTTATATATTCATCTGCCCTTTAACAGTGCACATTTCCATTTGATACTGTAATGGATTGTTAGATTTGATTGTGGCTCCAAGCTGTTATATGTGAGAAATATGAAGTCACACACCTGTTTTGCTAAACGGAAGTTTTGGTTCATTCTGCTAGAGTTATACATTACGAATTCAAGTGTGGGCTGGGTGCCTTGGCTCATGCCTGTAATCTCAACACTTTGGAAGGCTGAGGCAGGCGGATCACCTGAGGTCAGGAGTTCGAGACCAGTCTGGCCAACATGGTGAAACCCCGTCTCTACTAAAAATACAAAAATTAGCCAGGCATGGTAGCGCACGCCTATAATTGCAGCTACTCAGGAGGCTGAGGTAGGAGAATTGCTTGAACCTGGGGAGGTAGAGGCTACAGTGAGCTGAGATCGTGCCATTGCATTCCAGCCTGGGTGACAGAACGAGACTCCGTCTCAAAACAAACAAACAAACAAACAAAAACTCCAGTCCGTACTCAGAATGCCTCCCTTTTTGTTTTTGCCTTCTATATCCTTGGTCTATGACTGCACAAATTCAAATATTTTTCTTCGTTTGTCTTTTTAAGTTGATGCGTAGCTTCAGCGACTGGGCAACAGTAACCTTTAGTCTTTTAATACTTGCCTAACAGTATTTGTGCGTTACTGTAAATAACTAATGAGACTTATATCTTACAAACCAAATATATTTTTACATAGCTATCAAACAAAAAAATCTCTTGGGTTATGATTCCATAGTGTATCCTCTGGTGAATTACTTTAAAAAAATTTTTTTTATAGAGAAAAGGTCTCACTTTGCTTAGGCGGGTCTTAACCTCCTGGCCTCAAGCAGTCCTCCAACTTTGGCCTCTCCAAGTGCTGGGATAAAGATCTGAGCCACTATACCTGGCCTGTGAATTACTTTTATAAAGTGGAAATGTCTTTCTTTTGTGTGGATTATCTTAGTTGTTTCTGCAGATATAAAATACCGTGTGTATATATGCATGTGTGCGTACACACCACACATATATGAAGTACAAGCCGGAAAATTTTCAAGTTAACGTATATGAGTTGCCTCAATTTTTTAATAAACTATATTTAATTAAACTGTTAATCAAATGCAAGCCTTAGGAGAAACTCCAAGATTCTTCTTTCCCATTTTTCTTTTAAAATTTTAACATAAAAATACAAAGTATTGAAAGTATGGATAACTTATTTTTTCTTTTAAAAATATCCCTTAAAAAGATCCATCCATGTTCACTGATGTCTTTTTTTAGTGACTATTAAGACATTGTAGCAGATGGGATAATTAAACTTAAGTCTGTGATCAAGATAGAATTATCAACACTGCTGAGTATGAGGGTATTAACACGTATTAACACATGGCATTTCAGCTTTTTGTTAAGAAGAAAATTCCATACGATTTGGTTTCCTTCCATATTAGTTATAATGCATTTGTCTGCATAAATTGGGTTTTATGTAGCCTGACTCAAATGTTTAGAAAGAACTATGTTAGGTACATTATAGGAAGTGCAGAGTAGTAGACGGATTCCAAAATTAAATGATTCAACAAATCGATGACTTTATTGTAGATCCAGTTTCTTTTTCTTTCTCTGCTTTGCTCATCACAAAATTACTATTTCCAAAGGCTGCTTTTCTCCTTGAAATTGGTGGTAATCAGTTCAATTCAGAAAGAGACAACTATCTGTTTCTGCAGTCCTGGACTGTGTCTTTTTCTTCATTCTGCTTAGACCCACCCAAGACCAATAATATTAATAGCTTACCCTAATCAAGATCTAACCTTGGATTGGAGCTGAAGATGAGAGTGCAAACGGGAATGAAATGGATATTCTGTTGGAAAGATTAAAGAAAGGAATGGATGGTGGGTAGGCAAACAAGGGTCTGCTATTTCCTCTTCTAAACTTTTAAAAAAATATTTATTTTTATGGCCGGGCACGGTGGCTCATGCCTGTAATCCCAGCATGTTGGGAGGCCTAGGTGGGAGGATCATTTGAGCTCTGGAGTTCAAGACCAGCCTGGGCAACGTGGCAAAACCCTGTCTCTATACAAAAAATACAAAAATTAGCGAGTCATGTTAGCACACACCTATAGTCCTAGCTACTTAGGTGACTGAGATGGGAGGATCGCTTGAGCTCCAGAGGTCGAGGCTGCAGTGAGCTGAGATTGCACCATTGCACTCCAGCCTGGGTGCCAGAGGAGACTCAGTCTCAAAAAATTTAAAAAAAAAAAAAAAATTTATTAAGGTACAGATGACAAAAAAATTACACATATTTACAGTGTACATGCCATTTTCGTATATGTATATATTGTGAAATGGGTAAATCAAGCTAATTAATATATCTGTCACCACTGTTCCCTCTTTATTAGCTTTTAATATATATTAGTTTTCTGTAATTTTAGATTGCTTCTGAGGTTGTTAATATCAGGAATGGTTCCTTGTAATATGCAATACTGAACATGTGTCACAGTAGGTCTTAATTTCAGGTTTTCCTTGTATCAAAGTGTCCTCGAAAAACCCCAGTGCTGATACGGTCACAGTTTTTATATGAAGTATGCTGGAAAACTTGCTTTTTAAAAATTAAGGTTAAACCTTTTGAATATTTAATTGTAAAGGAGGAAATAAAGTGTTCAAAGTTAAAATGATTTTTGGTTTTGAGGTAACTGTTATAAACAGTACAATATTATAGGTCATTTCATGGCTTTTCTAAAAGAAGGCCTTACATAACGTACCTATATTATATTCTTTAACAAAGTTGTTTTCAATTTTAAGTAAGTTTCTTTTTTGTGACTATGTGGAAAATTAAGTATTAAGGCCACTAAGGTCATTCTTGATTTTACCACACACGGTAATTATTAACACTTAGTGTATTTCCCCCAGTCTTTATTTTTCCTTTCAGAATATCCCAGTGAATAGGATATACCTTTTAGACATTAATAACACAAATAAATGCTTTGAAGCTGATGGTGGATTTATTAAACATTGTGGCTTTAAGGTAACTTGAGTATGTTAATGTTCAGCCACTCTATTGTTAAAATTTTAAAAACATAATATATGTTAATAGCACATTAATAATTTGCATGTTTTAAGAAATGTGTGTGTATCTTTTGTCTAAAATTAAACTTACCTATGTAACCTGAGGTTATCAGTGTCCTTGTCTTTTTCATTCTAAAGGGAAATCTTCGCAAATTTTTGTTTGAAAGTCAAGAGTTCATTCTTGCCTTTAGCACTTAGAGTCTTCTTTGTACCTGGGGATTATGGATTTTGTCACTGCTGTTTATAATTCAAGGGAGTTCTGAGCTGTTACCATCTAGAGGGCCCAGTCCCCTTCCAACTTCTTGTTATATAAAACTCTCACATTAGGCCTACTAAACACATTCTTTCTTCACCCATCCCGCCTTTTCAGCTTTCCTCTCATCAAATCCTTTGAACTACAATATAGTTAGAATTCTTTGCTGAAGAATCAGGCAACTCTTAGAAGGATACTGAGGTGAAAAAAGAACAATTCTAGCTACCAACTGTTTTCTTAAGACTCCAAGTGGAGGAAGCACCTGCAGAGTTAGGCCTCTGACTAGGCATTCTAGAGATAGGCCTGTGGGAAGAGGAGTGAGGTTTCTGGATGCTTTCTGATCTGTCTCTCCATTACACTCTTCTCTTGTCCTGTCCATATTCTTTCAAGTATTTATTTGTTGCTTGTATGGCCCTATTGTAAGCACTAGTAATACAGTGATGAGTAAGACAGATGTCACCCTTGCCCTATGAGTTTACATTCTGGTGATAGGAGATAGGCAATAAATTATTTAAGATTGTAATTAGTCTGAAGAAAAACGAAACAGTATAAGGGAATAAAGCTTGATGGAGGAGAGCCTGTATTAGATAGGGTCATCGGGAATACCTCTTTGACGATCTGACATTTGAGAGGAAAACTGAATGAGATAAGAAAGGGAGAATTATGAGAACAGCAAAGAAAAGAATGTTTCAGGCAGAAAGAGGTGCAGTGTCCCTCAAATGGGACCACACTTAATGTGTTCAGGAATAGCAAGAAGGTAAGCTGAGAAATCACAGGGAAGAGAGGCAGGAGATGAAGCTAAAGAGAATGTTGGGGACAGATCATGCCTGTATGCCACACCATGCCCCTTCTTGACATCATTCAGTTTGATGACATCATGCCCAGCATGTTCTCCACAAGAGGAGATACTCCTCTTCAAATCATACTTATATTTTGCCATTTGAACTGTGCCTCTGCAGAAGGGGCCGTGAGGCTCTCCTCTGATTAGTTACTTTCTTCTCTACCCAGTTATTGTTAGGCTCTGGAAAGATGGGGTTGCTAGGCCAGTGAATAAAGATAAAAGTCAGTGCATCAAAACCAGGCATGGTGTGTGCCTATAGTCCCAGCTACTTGGGAGGCTAAGGTGGGAAGATTGCCTGAGCCCAGGAGTTGAGGCCATGCTAGGCAACCATAGCAGGACCCCGTCTCCTGAAAAAAAAAAAAAAAAAAAAAAACCAAAAAGCAAAAGAAACAAAAAACATGAGTGCTCCAGTTCTGTACAGCCTCTCTATCAATGAGACCTGTGATCAAGCTTTCCTAAGTCACCTGTAAAGTAACACAACTCAAGAAGAAAATGATTTTTTTTCTTAACTTATTGTCTTCATTATATGTGAATAGAGTTTATGTGAAGCCCCCGGACCCAGCTCTATTGTGCCAAAAAGCATTTACATTTTTCCACTCTTGCAATCCTGATATAATTACAAGTATCACTTACTGTCAGTCACAGTTCTCTTTGTTACTCAGGAGGAAAGGACTATCTTTTAATATTCCAGACTCACTGAATTGTTTCAATTACCTTGTACTTACTGAGGAAGAGTACCAGTTGATTCTACCGCATAACATATCCTGCTATTTCCTGTCATTAATATATCTTAGTGTGATATGAAAGGGTTATAAAATAAACCTTATTGTAGTAAAAATATATAACATAAAATTTATCATTTTAACTGTTCCAAGTGTACAGTTTTGTGGCATGAAGTATATTCACATTGTTGTGTCACCATCACCACCATCCATCTGTAGAACTTAATCTTTCCCAGCAGAAACTCCTTACACATTAAACACTAACTTCCTATTATCCCCTTCTCCTAGTACCTGGCAAACACCGTTCTACTTTGTGTCTCTATGAATTTGACTGCTCTAAGAACCTCATGTAGGAGGCATCATGGAATTTTTGTCTTTTTGAAACTGGCTTTTCTTTCAATATGTCTTCGAAGTTCACTCATGTTGTATAGCATGTATCAAAACTTCCTTAATTGTTAAGATGGAGTAATATTTCATTGTATGTGTGTACATACCATTGACCTAAAAGGAAGAGGCTCAAGCACAAAATAGTATTCAAAGAGTTTACTTGAGCCAAAATGAGAACAGTTGCCTGGGAGAGTCAGGCATTAAATAAAGGGGACATGGGGTGGGATGATACTAAATTGTCTGTCAAGAATTCTCACTAGTTTATAGATAAAACGTTGGTTAATGATTGACATTGTTGAGATACAGGGAGTTGGTTATAATGTGTGGTGTAGCATTATTAGGTTATTTTCTAGTTACTTGTGGCAGTTTAAAGCAGTTTCAATAGATAAGTATTTACCATAGCTCAAAGGAGGGAAGTAGGATGTGATTGCTGTCACATTTGAAAGCCTTTCTGGGCCAGATCATTTAAAAGGACTTGCATTCCTCAGATAAAAGTTTCTTTCTCAATACTGTATTTTGTTTATCCGTTTGTCAGTGGAAACTTAGGTTGCTTCATCCTTTGGCTATTCTGAATAATGCTGCTGTGAACGTAGATGTACAGATATCAGTTTGAGTTCCTGCTTTTACTTTTTATAGGTACATACCTAGAAGTGGAATTGTTAGATTATATGGTAATTTTATGCTTCGCTTTTTTCTGGGGAAGTGTCACATCATTTTCCACAACGGCTGTACCGTTTTCCATTCCCACCAGCAATGCACAAAGGCTTTAGTTTCTCTACATCCACGTTACTTTTTGTTTTTTGAAAATAGCCATCCTAATGTTTATTAAGTGATATCTCATTGTGGTTTTGATTTGCATTTCTTTAGTGACTAGTGCTGTTGCGGATCCTTTCATGTGTTTATTGGCCATTTGTGTATCTTTGGAAAAATATCTATTTGAGTCTTTCGCCCATTTTAATATTCAGTTGTTTGCTTTTATTGTTTAGTTGTAGGAGTTTTAAAAATATATTCTAGATATCAGTCTCCTATTGTATATATGATTTGCAAATATTTTCTCTAATTCTGTGGTTGCCTTTTTACTCTGTTGATAGTGTCCTTTGATACAACTTTTTAATGAGATTTAACTTACATGTTTTGTTGTTGTTGTTGTTGTTGCTGGTGCTTGCTTTTGGTATCGTACCCAGAAAATAATTTTTTAATTACTATATAATAGTACATTGTATAGTATACTATAACCAATGTGGACTTCAATTTTGAGTAAGATTTTTTGATGAGATTAAATAAGAGAACGGTTGCAGAACCTGACATATAAAGACTTAGTAATTGTGTAAATAGTGATGATTACTTTTATTACTGCTTGTTACTTCCTACTTCTAATTGGAAGATCATGTAGTTAGTCATAGCACCATAGTACACACCAGAGATTGTTCTCAAATACTGTTTGTGTTTTCTCAGAATGAATTATCTCTTTTATTTTTATTTTTTCCAAAAACCCCAGTGTTTAAATTATATGGGTCCTGTTTTGGTAAAAGGCAAAAGGTTTATAAGATCTGAAGAGAAACCAGAGTATGTGGGCTCTGTTTTAGAATGAACTTGCTGCTTATTATAAAATGCGAAGTCCCAAACACTCTTCCACAGAAAAGTTCTGTAAGAAGACTTTTATAGGAGAAAGTATGGCTATAAAAGTTTCCCCAGCTTTTTTTCTTTTTCTCTGAGAATTAGCCAACCTTTTTAAAAAACATCTCAGTGGCTTCTAGAATTATATCGTGGTGTGCAACCATCACCACAATCTAAGTTTAGAACATTTTTATCAAACTAAATGAAATTTAGTACCTATTAGCAGTCACTCTTCAATCCCCACAACCACTAATCTGTTTTGTTTTCATACATTTTTCTATTCTGAACATTTTATATAAATGGAATCATGAAGTATTACAGCCTTGTAATTGGCTTCTTTTACTTAACATGATGCTTTCAGGGTTCGCCTATGTTGTAGCATATATTAATATTTCATTACTTTTTATAGCCAAATAATACTTTAGTATGGAGAGATGTATATACACTGCATCTTGTTTGTTCATTTATCAATTGGTGGACATTTGGGTTGTTTCCACTTTTTGGTTACTATGAGTAATGATGCTATGAACATTCATGTAGGAATTTTTGTGTGACCATATGTTCTCATTTCTCTTGGGTATGTAATTGGGAGTAAAATTGCCAAATCATATGGTAAGAATATGTTTAATTATTTGGAAAAATGCCAGACTATATTCTAAAGTGACTGTACCATTGTGCCTTCCCACCAACAATGTCTGAGGGCTCCAGTTTCTTCATGTCCTAACCAACTATTGTTATTGTCAGTCATTTTTATTCTAGCTGTCCTGATGGGTATCAAGTAGTATCTCATTGTGATTTTCACTTACATTTTCCTGATGACAGATGATGTTGAACATCTCTTCATGTGATTATCGTCCATTTACATATCTCTTTGAAAGAAATATATATTCAAATCCTTTGCCTGTTTTTAAGTTGAGTTGTCATTTTATTATTGACTTGTAGGAGTTCTTAATATACTCTACGTGCAAATCCTTTATCAGGTATATGTTGTGCACGTATCTCCTCTCATTCCATAGGTTGTCTTTTTACTTTCTTGCTACTGTCACTTACAGCACAGTGGTTTTGAATTTTGATATCATCTAGTTTATCTCTTTTTTCTTCACTTGAGCTTTTGGTATCCTCTCTCAAAAATCTTTGCCTACTCCAAGGTCAAAATCTTGTAACCATTTTTCCTTTCAAGAGTTTAGTAGCCTTAATTCTTATACCTAGGTCAGTGGTTCATTTCAGGTTAGTTTTGTGTATGGTATGAGGTGGGGATCCAGTTTCATTCTTTTACATGTGGATATTTAGTTGTTCCAGCACTGTTTGTTGATTATTCTTTCCCTGTTGAATTGTCTTGGTACTTTACCCCAAGTTTTCCTCCCAAATTTTATCTTGTTCTTGGAGTTCTTAGACCTTCCAGCTGCCACCATGGTTGACCCTCTAAATATTTCAAACTCGGTCTGTCACCTTCTCAGCTTTTTGTTATTTCAGTAATAGAGTGTTTGCCCCTGAAACTGGGAAACATTTTAATATGTTTTGTGCTTCTATAACAGAATACTTGAGACTGGATAATTTATAGTGAACAGAAATGTATTTGGTTCACGGTTCTGGAGGCTGGGAAGTCCAAGGTCAGGGAGCCACATGTGGTGAGGGCCTTCCTGCTGCATCATAACATGGTGGAAGGCATCACATGGTATGCACATGTGGGCAAATGTGGGAGCAAACTCGCTTTGATAACAAACCCACTACTGTAATAATGACCTTCATTCATTCATGAGAGCAGAGCCCTCATGACCTTATCACCTTTTAAAGGTCTTACCTTTTAACACTGTTGCCTTGGAGATTAAATTTCCAACACATGAACTTTGGGGGATACATTCAAACCAAAGCGGAATGGTTGATGGTGATTTAGGGGGTTAATTATACCTGCCATTTATTTAGTACTTTTTTGTGTGTGCTAAGCATTTTTTATATGAGAAAGAGAAAATATGAGAGAATTCTTCTCTGAAGAAATTTAATGAGATATCTTGGAGAGTTCTAATTAAGTTACTATTGTAGGTGCCCTAGTCTCTTCTTGTTTGGAATTTAAGAATCCTGCCATCCTGATTGCTGGTTCTTTGCACACTCTGGCTGAAGTTAGGCCTGCCCATGTATACAGAGTCTCCAGCCAGACTTCTCACTTAGGAGAGGCATTGGCAGAAAACACACTAACTGAATTTTCTTTGCTAGGGTCTTCTCTTTTTCATGATTCCTAAATGTTTGGAGTGCTCTGAGGCTTTGTCCTCAGACATCTCTTTTTTTTAAGTGCAACATAAACTTATTATTCTTCATATAATTTCTTGATTCTGTGATTTTGTCCACATTTTTACTTCTGCCCTTCATGTAACTTCATACTCCCCATTCTCTATATTTTTGAATTCTACCTATTCTTTAAGGCCCTTCCTCAGTATCTGTCACTTTTCTTTGAAGATGACAATATTGCTGCTCAAAATCATTGTTCCTCTTGACTTCTTACAGTATGTTATTTGTGCTACTATTATGTCAGAAATTGCCCTGTACCTTTTATTATGAAGAGTTACTTTCTCTCTCTATATATATAGATGTGTGTGTGTATTTTTTTTTTTTTTTTTTTTTGAGACGGAGCTTCACTCTGTAACCCAGGCTGGAGCGCAGTGGTGCAATCTCAGCTCACTGCAACCTCCACCTCCCAGGTTCAAGCGATTCTCCTGCCTCAGTCTCCCGAGTAGCTGGGACTACAGGCATACACCACCACGCCTGGCCACTTTTTTTGTATTTTTAGTAGAGATGGGGTTTCACCATGTTGATCAGGGCAGTCTTGAACTCCTGACCTCAAATGATCTTCTTGCCTTGGCCTCCCAAAGTACAGGGATTACAGGTGTGAGCCAGTCCTATTTTAATATTTTTATTCAACCAGGACCTCACAGCCACCTAGGCTGGAGTCCAGTGGTATGATCACAGCTCACTTGCAGCCTTGATCTTCCTGGGCTCAGGCGATCCTCCCACTTCACCCACCTGAGTAACTGGGACTACAGGCATGCATCACCATGCCCAGCTAATTTTTGTATTTTTTTGTAGAGATGGAGTTTCACCATGTTGCCCAGGCTTGTCTGGAACTCCTGGCCTCAAGTGATCCTCCCACCTTGGCCTCCCAACGTGCTGGGATTATAGGCGTGAGCCGCTGCGCCTAGTTGATTATGAGGAATTCTGTTTCTTTTTTTGAAATATAAAAAAGGCAAAATACAAAACTATAAGTTCAAAATAATGATATCTTATGTTTTACTTCTTGTATTAGATCATACGCTGTTTGTCTTTGATCTTGGTAATCTTCTATATTTTAACATCTGCCAGAGTGAACGAATGCATTTTAAGAAAACACTTTCCTAAATTTTTAAAAGCATGATGAGGATAATGATATATTGATATGATTAGAGGGAAGTTTTAAAGTTGCCTTTGTGATATATGCGTAAGGACAGGAGGGAAACATAGGAAAAGAGAAAACATTATTAGTGGGTTTCTGATTTTGTAAAGTTTATTTTTGTTTTTCATTAATGCATTAAATATTAAAATAATAAAAGTTTTTGCCTTTTTGTAACTGTAGTCGTCTTTAGACTGATGTAATCTAGGAGTTGTGACCAACTGAAATATAGCTCTTTTGACTTCTGTTGTGAAACTATACTGTTAGGAAATCTAATCAGCCTGAAGTAAGTTCTAGGCTCCTTAATGAAAGCTGTTAAGTTAAATAAGGGAAATAGTTTTATGTCAGCAGATACTTATTTAAGTTTAGCTTTAGCCTTTGGATGTTTGATTAAAATTTTAAGGCATTCTTTCCTATTTTTTAAATTCATTTTTAATTGACATAATAATTGTGCGTATTAATGGGGTACAGTGTGATGTTTTGATCTATGTATACATTATAAAAGGATTCAATCAAGCTAGTTAATATATCCAGCATCTTTTTTTTTTTAAAAGAGATATCATCTTGCTCTGTCTCCCAGGCTGGAGTGCCCTGATGCCCAGGCTGACAGGCAGTGGTGTGATCATTAGCTCACTGCAGCCTCAACCTTTTCAAGGGCTTCAAGGGATCCTTTTGGCTCGGCCTCCTTGGTAGCCAGGACTACAGGTGCCCGCCGCCATGCTCAACTAAGTTTTTGAAATGTTTTGTTTTATTTAGATGGGGTCTCACTTTGTAGCCTAGGATGGTATGAAATTCTTGGCTTCAAGTGATCCTTGGCCTTGGCCTCCCACCCGGCAACGTATCTGTCATCTCACCAACTTGTTATTTCTTTGTGGGGAGAATGTTAAAAATACATTCTTTTGGAAGTTTTAAAATATACATTATTGTTAACTGCAGTCACCATGCAGTTCAGTAGATCACAAAAACTTATTCCTCCAGTCTAACTGAAACTTTGTACCCGTTGATCAACATTTTTGCTTTCCCCATTCCTCCTTTTATTCCCACCACCAGTCTCTGGTAACCACCCTACTGATTTTCTTCATTGAGTATTGCCAGCATTCTAAGAAGATTCCAAGTGGCAGCAGTTGAAGTTCCTATGAGAAATTCTTTCACTGTCAATATAATGAAACATAGTTAAAGGTTAGCACAGTTGACCTCTTCCTTGATAAGCAGTAATATAATACAGAAAGATAACATTCCTTAAAAGAAAACTTCCTATAAGATCTTATTGTCCTTAGAATTCTAGAACTGACTTTTCAGATAAGGTCCAGAGGTAGTCTTAAAAATAAGTCACTGTTAATGCATGCTTATTATGTGCCAGATATCATTCTATGAGTATGTACATATATGTATAAAGTAAGTGTATGAACTCAGTTCTCACAACACCACCATGAGGTAGATACTATTGGTTTCTCTATGCTACAAATGAGGAAAACTCAGGCACAGAGAGGATAAGTAACTTGCCCAAAGTCACACAGTTAACAAAGAGTACATCCAGGAATAAACCCATATATCTGGTTGCAGATTATTTACGTTCCTCTTTCCCTTTTAGTTTGTTTCTTCAAGTTATACATACATATTGGTTAAAGAATCTAATAGTTTCATAAAGTTTATTATGAAAAATAACATTCCTTCATTTCTCCCTTTCCACAAGTAACTACTTTTAGCTGCTTTCAGTGTTTATGTACATGTGTCTAAATAATGTACTTGTTTTACTGCCTGACTTATTATTTGTAGACGTGGTTTATTCTGCTATTAAAATGGATTATTTGGCTGTTCTCTCCTCCACAACTAATTCCCAGTCCCCTCATAGTTATTTCATAATTTTGGTTAGATCAGTGTTTTGATGTTTACATTAATTTATTATGTAAACACTTTCTTCAGCCGAGCCATGTTGTAAACTGTACTGTTTTTTCTTTCCTGACACTTTGTTTTCCTTAAAGGTTGTAATTACCTTTTCTTTTGATGTAGTGTTTAATGCGCTTATCACTAATTTACATCTTTGCCAGTTGTCTAAATCTTATGCATCTTTTCTCCGTTTTATGTTCTTAAATTTTAAGTCTCTTCTGGAGCCTTTTGACGAAGGCCAATCCAGACCAGTTGTAAGGCACTCATGCAGGGATCTTTATTATTTTAGGGGATTCGTTTTGCATGTTTCCTGTGTTGGACCTCCTGTTGCTTCATTTCTTTATTATCTTGCCATGGAGGAGCCAGTAATACCCTCCAGTAATTTCTTGAGAAAAGGTCATGGGAAGTAGATTTTTTGTGACCTGGCATGCATGCCCAAAAATTCTTATGACTCCACATTGACTGCATATAAAAGTTTAGGTTTGAATTTTTTCTCAGAACTTTGATTATATGCTCCATTACCTTTTAGTTTCCAGTGTTGCTGTCTAAAAGTCTGAAGCAGTTCTGATTACTCATCTTTCATGTGTGATCATTTATACCTTCCAAAAAGTTGTAGATTCCTGTTTTGGGGGCAGAGTTTCTACAGTTTCACAGACCCTTGCCATGGGTCTGTTTTCATTTATTGTGCTGGGTACTTGATGGGTCCTTTGTAGAAACTTTTGTCCCCTACTGGAAACATTTCTTCATTTCCTGTTCTCGAGTCTCCTTTTTTCAGTTTTTCTGAATTTCTCTGGACTCTTCTACATTTCTTATTCTTTTTCTTTCATTTTCTATCTTTGTGCCCTTTGGCTCTATTTTCTCAACTTTATTTTCCAGTTTTCTACTGAATTTTTAAAATTTCTCCTTATATTTTAAATTCCCATGAGCTTCTTTATTTCTGAATTTCACTCTTTTATTGTATACTGTTATTTTATAGTTGCATTATCTTTTCTAACCTCTCATATTAATGATATATATTTTTAAATTTTCTTCTCTTTACTTGGTTTGTTTCCTCTGAGTTGCTTTTTCCCCTATTTTATGTTTAACTTTTTAAAAAAAATTATTTTTTTTTAATTTTTATTTTTTTATTATAGTTTAAGTTCTGGGATACATGTGCAGAATGAGAAGGTTTGTTACATAGGTATACACGTGCCATGGTGGTTTGCTGCACCTATATTAGAGTTGTCTTCAACTGTCCAATAATCCTTGATTGACTGCTCCTTTCTAAGGATAGAGTACTGAAAGCTGATTGGAAGCTCTCAATCCATGATTAGAGGTTGCCTGTGCGATCTTTACTTGAGGTAATCAAGCTAGGCAATTTAAGTAGTGTAGGAATTGGAATTGTTGTAACTACGACTCCCCAAATCTTCGTGACTTAACATAATAAAAGTTTGTTTCTCACTTACATAAAGTCCAGCGTTGGTGTTCTTGGTCAACTGGAACCTTTCATGTGGGCCTTTTTTTTTTTTTTTTTTAATCATTCTTGAGAAGGGGACAAAGGAACTTCTACATCTAGTTAGCATGGAAGATTTTGCAGGAATTTTCATGAGTGAGGCTTGAATAGTATATTTTTAACAACCTGATCATCTGGGAGGAAAAAAGATCTGATTTATACCATTTGCTGATCTTTGTGGTATAAATACTTTGCCATGACCAATTTCAGGCTACCAACAGGATGTCACCAAATGCAGAATTAGGAAGAGATACACCCAATAGACTTTCATGCCAGGTCTGGCATACCACAGACTACCAGCCACATTCCACTGGCCAGAACTGTGTTGTATGGCTCCACCTAAATTCAAGGGAGGGTGAAATTGTGTGCCCTGGAAGTAAGGGAACTAGATTTTAGTGAGCAGCTAACAGTTTTCTGTCATAGTTGGTATCTCCATTATCATTAACTTTATATCTAGTTGGAGTTCCTACAGAGTTATATTCCAATCTCCTGCCTAGATGGTGAAGAAGGCCTAGCGCTAGGTATTCTGAGAACTCTCATTAGACAGGATCTGGTGGTATCTGTACATTTACATAATCCCCATGTTTTCAATGTGGTCCCTGAATTTATTTTATGTTACTGTAACAAATTACCACAGACTTAGTGGCTTAAAACAACACAAACTTATCGTTGTATGGTTCTTTGGGTTAGAAGTCAGACGTGGGTTTTACTGGACTAAAATCAAGGTATTGGTATAGCTGCATCCCTTTCTGGAGGCTCTAGGGGCGAATCTATGTTCTTGTCTTTTCCAGCTCCTAGAGGCCACCCTCATTCCTTGCTTATGGCTTCCATTCCCCATGTTCATAGCCAGCTGCATAGCATATCTCTGATTCTTTTTCTGTGTCATATCTCCCTCTGACCACAGCCCAGGAAAGATTCTCAGATTTTAAAGTACCATGCCATGCAGTTAGCCCCACCTATATAATCTGGGATAATATCTTCATCTCAGAGTCCTTAATCACATCTGCAAAGGCGTTTGTCATGTTAACCACATATTTACAGGTTCCGGGGATTAGGGTGTTGTCATTTTTTGGTGGACCAGTTTTCTGCCTACCACAATACCACTTGCTCTCCGAAGACCCTCCCTTTGATCTATTCCTAGTAATAAGATTAAGAACGTTTCTTGGGGATGGTAGTGGGAATTTAGTGATCCTTCTGCTTTTTAAACAAACTTTTAGTCCTTATTTTACACTACTGTCTTCATCCTCACTTCCAGACATATGTAAAAGCACCAATTCATGAGTTTTTGCCTATTTTGTGACACAAATTGAGTTAGTTTTATGATTTCCCTCTCACCATTTAGGATTAAATTTTCTGAGAATACTTTAACACTTACTTAAACGCTTTCAAGATTTTGTTGTTCTTGTCTTCCTTTCCCATTCTCCTCATCCTTGTGTGTTTATGCCTTTACTGAAAGAAACCCTTTAATATTGTTTTAGCTGGGGTTTGGGCAGACAACAAATGCAGATGTGTGTTTAATTTACCATCTTAATTAGAACACAGCTTGCACTTTTAACTTCTATACCATACTGCCTTAACTTTATTGCCTCTTTTTTTGTGTGTAAGGTAACTCAGATTTTGGGTAATATAAATGGATGTGGATCTTGTCTTCTAGATTACAAATTTATTTATTCAGTACACTTTTATTGGCTACTCTACATCAACCACTTTGCTGAGCATTTCAAATACAAAGCTCAGATTCTGGTGTTGGAATTCAGACCACCACAAAGGAAATTTGAGCACATTGTTATAAGTGTATGATAGGAATAGAAACAATACCAAAGAAACATGGAGAAAGAAAGGACTACTTTTAATTGAGAGTCAGGAAAGACTTCATAGAAGTCGTAATGTTCTAGCTGTGTCTTAGAAAGGGTGTTGCTGGAGAATGGAGTGAGGAAGTTGTTCCCAGACAGAAGTGGGAAAATATGAAGAAGGTGAATGGTAAGAAGTTCATTGTGGCTGGAGCAGATTATATGGGGGAGAAGAAAGAGATGATGAAACTTCAGGGATTAGTCTGGCTTAGATATTGGAGAACGTTTTATGGCATGGTAGGGAGTTTTTATTTAGGTCAAATAAAAGCTAGAGATCTTTAAGAAAGGAAGTAGCATGGCTTACACATCTTTGGTTAAATTTATTTCTAAGTTTTTTAAAAAATTTCTTGTTGTTTGGGATGATATTGTGAATGAATTTTTAAAAATTATTATTTAAAAAAATTTTTTGGAGGCAGGGTCTTGCTCTGTCATCCAGACTGGATTGTGGTGGGATGATCTTGGCTCACTGTAACCTCCACCTCCCAGGCTCAAGCAATCCTCCTACCTCAGCCTCCCAAGTAGCTGGGACTACAGACATGCACTAGCATGCCTGGGTAATTTGTTGTAGAGACAGGGTTTTGCCATGTTGCCCAGGCTGGTCTCAAACTCCTAGACTCAAGAGATCATCCCACCTCAGTCTCCCAAAGTGTTGAGATTGCAGACGTGAGTCACTGAACCAGGCCAAAATTTTTCTTTTCTTTTTTTTTTGAGATGGGGTCTCGCTGTGTTGCCCAGGCTGATCTTGAACTTCTGGGCTCAAGTGATGATCCCCCTTGGCCTCCCAAAGTGCTGAGATTATAGGTGTGAACCACTGTGCACAACTGAGAATCATTCATATTTAAGGGCATGGTTCGGTTCTTTCTTTAACTTACTTTTTATAGGATTCCATTGTACAATTACATTCCGTAATTTATCCTTCTGTGACTGGTGGACATTTGGGTCCTTTTCAACTTTTCTTATTACAAACAGTGCTTTTATGAACATTCTTCTGTTTGTCTCCTGGTACAGAGGTTAAGAGATTTTTTTATGTACGGTTGACCCTTGCAAGGCTCCACTTACACACAGCTTTTTTTCAGTAAATATATTGGGAAATTTTTTGGAGATTTTTGACAAATTGAAAACACTTGCAAATTGTATAACCTAGAAATAAAAAAAAAAAAAGTTTGAAGGTATGTCATCAATGCATAAAACAGTAGATACTAGCTTATTTTATCATTTACTGCCATAAAATATATACAAATCCATCATAAAAAGTTAAAATGTATCAAAATTTATGCAAACACTTAGAGACTGGATATGGTGCTACTCTCGGTACGTGGTGCTACTCTCAGTGGAGAGAACTGTAAACAAATGGAAAGATGCAGTATTAAATTATAACTGTATAAAATTAACTGTGCTTTATACTGTACTAGTGTAGTAATTCCAATATTCTGTTGCTATTGTGGTAAATTCAGGTGTTTTGAGAATCTGCTTAAAATGCTGTGTGATGCTAATCATCTCTTGGTAAGCAGTTTGTATCTTTAGTAAATTGCACATCACAGTAAAAAGTGCTTTCTCTCAATTCCTGTGTAATTTGTTGTCATGTTTGTTATAATATCATAAACCTTGACGTGCTACTAGTGATGTTGGAAGTGCTCCCAAGCAGCAGAGAAATGTCATGACACTACAGGAAGAAGTTAAATTGCTTGATATGCACCTTAGATAGAGGTCTGTGGCTGTGGTTGCCCACTATTTCAAGATAAATGAATCCAGCAAAAGGACTATCATAAAGAAAATAAAATTCATGGCCAGGCACAGTGGCTCATGCCTGTAATCCCAGCACTTTGGGAGGCCAAGGCAGGCAGATGACTTGAGGTCAGGAGTTCAAGACCAGCCTGGCCAACATGGCAAAACCCCATTTCTACTACAAATACAAAAATTATGGCTGGACGCGGTAGCTCACACCTGTAATCCTAGCCCTTTGGGAGACTGAGGTAGGTGGATCACCTGAGGTCGAGTTCAAGACCAGCCTGGCCAACATGGTGAAACCTCATCTCTACTAAAAATACAAAAATTAGCTGGGCATGGTGGTGGGCGCCTGTAATCCCAGCTACTTGGGAGGCTGAGGCAGGAGAACCGCTTGAACCCAGGAGGCGGAGGTTGTGGTGAGTGAGATCATGCCATTACACTCCAGCCTGGGCAACAGAGCAAAAACTCTGTCTTGGTAAAATAAAATAGAAATAAATTAAAATAAAATAAAATAGAAACAAAAATTAGCTGGGCATGGTGGCAGGCACCTGTAATCCCAGCTACTCTGGAGGCTGAGATAGGAGAATTGCCTGAACCCTGGTGGTGGGTTGCAGTGAACCGAGATTGCACCGGTGTACTCCATCCAGCCTGGGCAACAGAGGGAGACTCCATCTAAAAAAAAAAAAAAAAGAAAAGAATATTCATGAATCTGTAGCTATAGCTATGCCAATGTGTGAGAAAACTGCACCTTTTGCAAAATCCCTTTTTATCTAATATTGAAAATCCAGCTCTTATGTGGGCACAGGAATGCTGTAAGAAAGGCATACCTATAGAATATGATTTGAGAAAAAGTGAAGTCATTATATGATAACATAAAGCATAAGGAAGGTAAAGGATCTAAAGCTGGAGAATTTAATGCCAGCAAAGGATGGTTTGTTGCTTATAGAAAGAGGTTTGACTTTTAAAATGTCATGATGACAGATTGTTAAGAGAAAAAGTATAGCTGAGTTACATTTTTGGGGAGTCAAAACTTATACGTAGATTTCCAAGTGCATGGGGGATTGGCATCCCTAACCGCCACATTGTTCAAGGGTCAACTGTCTGTGTAATTGCCAATGCTCAATTGTTTTTGATCTTCAAAAACTGGTTTCATGTGGTTTAGAATAGTATCTAGGAGAGAAAGTGCTGGTTAATAAAACTGTTTCCCCAAGTGATTATATGTTTACCCTACCACTAGTGAGGTGAGAGTTTCTTTGGCTCTACATCTTTGTCAACATTTTATACTATCATATTCTTATACTTTTGCCAATATGGTACATGTGGAACTATCTCGTTGTTTTAATTTATATTTCACTTAATTGCTACTGAGGTTTAGTAGCTTTTTATTTCTTTGTGGACCATTCACATCTTTTCACACCTGTGAAATTGGTGTTCATGATCTTGTTCAGTTTTCTATTGCAGTGTTTAGGAAGCTGACTCCTGTTTTGTTTTGTTTTGTTTTGTTT
The DNA here is from genome assembly GCF_047675955.1 of Chlorocebus sabaeus. Taxonomy (NCBI): domain Eukaryota; kingdom Metazoa; phylum Chordata; class Mammalia; order Primates; family Cercopithecidae; genus Chlorocebus; species Chlorocebus sabaeus. The sequence goes on along the minus strand of NC_132926.1, from coordinate 66,105,849 downwards.
TGTTTTGTTTTGTTTTGTTTGAGATGGAGTCTCACTCTGTCACCAGGCTGGAGTGCAGTGGCGCGATCTTAGCTCACTGTAATCTCTGCCCCCTGGCTTCAAGCGATTCTCCTGCTTCAGCCTCCCGAGTAGCTAGGATTACAGGCACGTGCCACCACACCCAGCTGTTTTTGTATTTTCAGTAGAGATGGGGTTTCACCATGTTGGCCAGGATGGTCTCAATCTCCTGACCTTGTGATCCACCCGCCCCGGCCTCTCAAAGTGCTGGGATTACAGGCATGAGCCACTGTGCCTGGTCAGGATGCTGACTCTTACTGGAATATGAATTGCTTAGTCCAGCTTAACAAATATTTATTGAGCCAATCCTTGGCTTTAGATCAGCTTATATAAAGATGAGTAAGATATATGGACTCTTACCTCAGTCTGTATTTAGTAAAGGTTAAACTTAATTGGAAGCTCCATAGTTCTATTTCTTTTCTCCATTCAAATATAGATTAGCTATGCTATTTATAACTTTACCTTTCTGATTCAGTTTACTCATTCGTAAGATAATCAGCTTTGACTAACATTTAGTTTCCCTTTTACCAGTGTGTGTAATTCATCTAATATTTTTTCTTGTTGGTTTTTGAAACTTAGAAATATGTTACTTTTATTATAGTGGTAAATATAAATACTTGGTTTTTTCTTTTCTTTTTCATCAAAAAATGTTGAGTTTTGCTTCTGTAAGGTGTAATTTAAGTCACTTCTCCAAGGACCCCTCTCCTAGATGAATTTCTCAGATACATATTACTACCTTTGATTTTAAAAATTCTTAAAATGCTATTACACCTATACCCTCCGTCCTAATATATATGAATTATTCTTCCTCAGAGTGAAGATACACAACAGCAAATCATCAGGGAGACTTTCCATTTGGTATCTAAGAGAGATGAAAATGTTTGTAATTTCCTAGAAGGAGGATTGTAAGTAAAGCATTTCATAGACATTTCTAAGTTTTGACTATATGATTAAAATATATACTGTTTAATCAGTTTATGGTAAAAGTTTTCTAATTTTGATTAATTGGATTAGGTGAATTAATTGCCACCTATGTTAGCTATAAATCTAACTTAAAGAATTATTTTTTAAAGATATGAAATCTTTTTTTCCCTCTTAAAAATTTTAAAGGGAATTTTATATAAAGGTAATATATTAATGGTAAAAATTCCAACATTACAGGGAAGCATAAAATGTAAAATAAGAATCTCTCAACCTTAGTCCTTCTACCCAATTTCTTGTGTATCCTTCTAGAAAATTGTTTGTATAGATTAACATATGAAGTATGTTATACGTGTTGACTAACATACAACCTTAAAATTTTTATTTATGAGATTACGCTTATATGCTCATTTGCATGTTGCTGGTTCTCAGTATGTTCAAAAACTTTGCATATAAACACATCTAGGACAAGCTTATTCTTTTTAATGACTATAGAGTATTCCTTTGTGTGAATGTGCATAAAAATTAGATTACATATTTTATTTTACTATTACAATACTGAAGTCTGTTTTTCAAATATACCTAATTCAGCTAATCAATTTTTCTATTTTAAAATGAATAAGAATATTGCCAAATATTACAAATAAATACTTTTAAACTAATAGCTTCCATGAAAACAGTTTGTTATCAAACATGAATCAGTCAGAGAAACCTAGAATTTTCTGTATTTTAATGTGTATGATGGATGAGAAATACTCTGGATAACAGGGAATCCATGGTCATAAGTTACTTTTTATCATGTGGAACACTTAACTTGGGTTTCCTAAAAGGTTATATCATGCTATCCTTAAATGTCCAATACATACTTAAAAATGTTTCTGTTAACTCAAGGCTTCTAATTCAATAATTGAGACAAGTGTACCTGCTTCTGTTTTTGAATTTTACTTGTATTGATTCAACTTTAGTTGTCTTTGACATTACTGTCACTTCCTCTCATCCTAGTCTCTTGATTTCTTATCTCCTAGGAAACTTACCACCCAGCACAGTGTGCACTGCATTTAGAAGTAAGAACCTGATTAATCTAACTAGGATGCTATTTGAAATAGAAATTGTGGCTTGAAATTGCGATTGTTCTTTTTTAACCTTACAAAAAATAGAAAGCAAATATTGCAGCAGAGATGAGGCTACACATCTAGTTTAATCCTAGTTTTGTTACTAACAGGCTGATTTTCTTGGACAGGTCACTTAAATTCTTGGGCCTCAGTTTTCTCCTCTATAAAATGAGTTATTTGGACTAACAGGATTTCTCAATCCTGTGGTTGTATATGATGTATTGCATTCTGTACAGGAATTTTTATCAGTGTTATACTATAGCTTAAAGATAAAATTATATTTTTAAAGGCAAAATATATACTTGCCACGTTAATATTTTTGCTTGCTTTTAATAGCATTAATGGCCTCTTTGAAACTTATATTCTTCAGAAGTTTGCTCTCCTTTTAAAGTAAAGCAGAAGTTTTAAGATAATCACTAAATTGCTGATTCAGAATGAAGTGAAGCCTCCTATTTGTGTTCTTTTTACCTCTTTCAGGGAACAATTGCAGTCACAGTCTATAAATACACTCTCAGAATCTTTAAATTGCATGTAGATATTTTTAAATTAAATATCTTCTCTAGAGGAGTAGCTAGGATAGTAGGAAATTTTTATTCTTGTCAAAGATCATTTCTCCTTTTGCTATTAGAGGACATAGAAGCAGTGTATACCTTGAGAAGTTGTTTCTACAGAACTTGTAAGTTTAGTATTATTTTTACTGCATAAAAAATAGATGCTGGCCGGGCATGGTGGCTCACACCTGTAATCCTAGCATTTTGGGAGGCCTAGGCATGCAGATCTCCTGAGCTCAGGAGTTCGAGACCAGCCCCATCTCTACTAAAAGTACAAAAATCAGCCGGGTGTGGTGGTACGCGCTTGTAATCCCAGCTACTTTAGTGGCTTGAAGCCAGGAGGCGGAGGCTGCTGAGATAGCGCCACCCAGGCTCTGTCACAGCCTGGGTGACAGAGTGAAACTCTGTCTCAAAAAGAAAGAAGAGAGAGAGAGAGAAAGAAATGCCATTTTCCTATATTCTGTTGGGATGGATGTTAGTTTACTTTTGGTTTCATATAACCTTGATTATAAATTATGTTAAGTGTTTAGGGGTCTTTTAAGAAGGTGAATTCATTATTGCAGACTTAACTATGAAGTAGCTAAACTATATTTAGAAAATTATAAGATGTTTGGAATGATTCCTAAATTATTATTTTTAAAATACTAAAATTCCAATCATTATAAATAAAAGTATTTCATTAAAGAATTTAGTATCCTAGCTTAGTTTTCTTGCATTTATATTTCAAAACAATGTAATTCTGGAAGAGATCTTGATGGTGAATCTATCCAAAACTTAAGAAGTGTCATTCTTCTTTTTTTTCTAGTTGATAATCAGTTTTAAGCTGTGTAACTTACTGTGACGTATGGAGTTAAATCTAGTAAGCACTTACAAATGCCCCATGATCTAATTTCTGCCTACTTCTCTGACTTTATCATTTACTAATCTTTTCTTATCTACTGGCCTTTTTTCTCTTCCCTGAACATACATACTTTGTTCTTGATGAAATGGCCGTTTATTACTTACTACCTTAGCTTGAAATGCTCTTCTCTAAATTTTTTCCAAGCGAGCTCCTTATCATTAGATCTCAGCTTAAATGTCACTCTTGCTTAATATTCAGCCTGAAATAGGGAACCCATCAATATATCATCATTGTATTTTGATTCTCAGTGTAACACTTGCCACTATCTGATGATGTTCTGATATGTTTGTTTATTGCTCCTTCCCCACTACCAGTACCTGGCACACAGTAGTTACTCAGAGAACGGTTTAATGAATGAATGAACTGAAATTAAGCACTGGCTTCTTTTACTTGATATTGCTAAAGAAAACAGCCATCTTAATTTACCTAGTCTCTGAATAAGTTCACTTAAATGCTTTGCCATTGAATGTCACCTTTCGTTTGACAACTGGTTTTTAAACAAATTGTCAGTTTGCTTGAGCTAATGAAAATGTTTTGCATTTTGTTTCCAATAACATTACAATTTTTTTGTCATTTAGATTAATTGGAGGATCTGACAACAAACTGATTTATAGACATTACGCAACGTTATATTTTGTCTTCTGTGTGGATTCCTCAGAAAGTGAACTTGGCATTTTAGATCTAATTCAAGTAAGTTAACACTTGCTTCTTACTATCTTAAATAACAGTTTGGCATTTAAATTTTTAAAAACTTATATGTTTTAAATTTTCTAAAATGATGTTAGTAAGAAATAAAGCATTTCATAATAGATATTTTGTTGGTAAAAGTGGTCAAAGGACATAGAAACAAGCAAACATTTGATCTGATTAAAACTATCATAACTAATTTCATCATGACCTTTTATCTTGCTCATGTAAGTTACAGCAAGGAGCTCAAGACTCGTGGGTTTCTTAACACATGTATCCAAAACTAACCCTAAAACCTACCTCTGTGTTTCCTGAAAATCTTTCATAAAGTCTCTGGAACTCAAGGTCAGTCATCAGCAAATTTCTTTTTATCTTCAGCCTCTTCTGTTAATATTACTTTAATTTTGCTCTAAACTAAATCTTGCTTCCCTGATGATACTACCTGCAACCCTTTCAGGTAGTGGCCATTTTCTCTCCTGCTTCTTTCTGCCTTTGAACCTGGAAGTGTACTCTTAGCTTCTCGTTACATTTTCCAGACCATTCTTTCTTCTCAAACACCTCCGAATTTTATCTTATGTTGTCAGACTATACCACCTTCTATCCATTTAGTTATAGTCATCACTCATCTCCATCTCTCATTCAGTGGAGATTTTGTTAAGAATTGTGAAGTGTCTGAGATTTGCTTTACTTGCAAGCTAAGAAGTTAACCTGCCATAATTTCATGGATGCTGGCACAAGACAGGAGATTTCTGGGCCAGAGACAAAGGACCTTATTACTAATAGCAAAAACTTTAGCTAAAGTGACAGCATTTGCTTGCACGAATTCTCTGATTCCCAAGGGGTGATATGAAGAGGTCCAGATGATACCTGCACATACCATGGATTAAATGACAGATGAGGAACACCAAGCTTAGGGAACTGGAATCTTTTATAATGGATACTAAGCTTGTCTGCCCTTGTTTGGAAGGAGGAGACTGTCTCTTCCAAGAGTGTAAGGAAACCTATCCTTTGCTGTGGAAGAAGACACTGTCTATTTTCCAGGGCTGTTTGATACACAAGCATGCTTAAAAAGATAGCCCAGAACAAAGACAGTCCATGCCTCTGCTCACAATATGTGCGGAAACACGAGATCCATGGAAAATTGTCTCCTAATAGATTATGGTTCTTGGTTTACTGGCATTCATTCCAGTACTGCTTGTTTTGTAATTCTCGGTGATTCCATTGTTCATATGTATAATTCTTCTAATATCCTGGTGTCTTCAAATCTGAAACTCCTCTCTTCCGATAAATTTTGCCCTGCATTCCATCTCACTATGTACCCACTTTATATTTTATCTTTGTCTAAACTATAACCCCTCCATAATCTCAATTTCACAGTTTTGAAGTGTTTAGACCTGTTGGAACCCTCAGTTTTAAAAATCTATTTTTTTTCAGTCTCTGATTTTACTGATCTTACTTTCTTTATGCAGCTTAAATTTCATAGTCATGATAGTGATATAGCCTTGTGTACACTTAACTCCTTGTCCACACCCATACATCTGAACACACCTAGAGGAAAAAAAAAGTAACCATGTTTACCAGTCTCACTTTAAATTAATGATCCCTTAGCTCAGTGAGTCCTTTATGCTACCCAAGAATCATTTTCTGTTTCCCCGGTCCATTTACTCTCCCATACCTCTAGATGACTACTCATACAGTCTCCTCTCTCCTAGAATATCTAGCACTTTTAGCACCTTGCTTCCCAGTACACAGATAAAATTGGCTTTTGAAGTTATCAAGAAGGAGGCATGGTTTGAGCTCTAGTTGGTGTTGCAGAATAGACAAGAAATTAACCCAGGCAGACAGCTTAGGTAATAAATTCTTAGCACTGTGGCTAAGGCTTTAAAAATAGAAACATTGTGGCCAAATGTGGTAGTTCACACCTGTAATCCTAGCACTTTGGGAGGCTGAGCTGAGCAGATCACTTGAGCCCAGGAGTTCGAGACCAGCCTCGGCAACATGGCAAAACCCCGTCTCTACAAAAATTAACGAGGCATGCTGTTCTGCACCTGTAGTCCCGGCCACTCGGGAGGCTGAGGCGGGAGTCAGAGAGGATGGCTTGTAGTGAGCCGAGATTGTACCACTCACTCCAGCCCAGGTAACAGAGTGAGACCCTGTCTCAAAAAAATATAAATAAAAACATTGTTGGCCGGGCGCGGTGGCTCAAGCCTGTAATCCCAGCACTTTGGGAGGCCGAGACGGGTGGATCACGAGGTCAGGAGATCGAGACCATCCTGGCTAATATGGTGAAACCCCATCTCTACTAAAAAATACAAAAAATTAGCCGGGCGAGGTGGCGGGTGCCTGTAGTCCCAGCTACTCCGGAGGCTGAGGCAGGAGAATGGCGTAAACCCGGGAGGCGGAGCTTGCAGTGAGCTGAGATCCGGCCACTGCACTCCAGCCTGGGCAACAGAGCGAGACTCCGTCTCAAAAAAAAAAACATTGTTAATAAAATAAAAAAGAAGATAAATGATAAATGGATCTATTCATTTGCCACATTACTCTTAAATCTATAATTCTTAAACTGGGTTTTTGGGAGGAGCCAGGTATCAAATGAAACCACAACATAATCATGGCACATATTCCTGGTATATGTTTTTCCTTTGTTTTGAAGATTGGTGGCAATGAGGAAATGAAAGTAAACATGTATATATTATGAGGTAGAATACAAAATTTTAATAATATTTAAAGCTCTAAGTGGAGACTTGAAAGAAATTTTGAGCTTGAAGGAAAGGTGCCCCGAGATCCCTTGGGTATATGTTCACTTTCCTCTTGGGGCCTACTTGAGAAACACTGCTAAGTTTTGTTTTGCTTTCTCAAGGCTTTTCTAGTAAAGAAAAAGAAGCCAAATCTTGCTTTTGATAACATTGAAGGGTTGATCAGGACTATATATTGCATTGCCTTGTAACTTTGTTTATTCTTACATTTCTTAGTTTATCCCACCTAGGGGAGTAATTAATTCATTTTATCCTTATGTCAAGAGAGCATTATATTTTTACAGAAAAAAAATTAATGCAGAACTGTGTTTTCTATTTCTCTGTTACTCATGACTGAAGAGAGTGGTGGACACGCACACTGTGTTCCAAAACACTGTTTACTTGCCTGAGCCTAGCCACTAGAATTATAGGAAGACAAACAGGAAAAAGTGTACCGTTTCAAATTTAGTCTCTTATTTAAGAGAAATATTGCAATTAAGAAAGACCAAAGCAAATGTGTGTTTTCCTAGAGGTAAATCAGAAGTATTTTATGCTTGTGTCCTGAGATTAAGTCCTCACCATTGATTATTATTTTGATACTGTGGTTGATCTTGTTATGAGAAGGTAGTTCTGTCTCCAAAGGGGATTAGATGGGGAGTTTTCAAAGAACAAACATGCTATTAATATGTCATATCCGAAGTAAATTCTGTCGTGTACTCATGGAAAGTGGAACCTGTCTTCTGTGGTTTGCAAAATTTTTTAGCCATGCTTCACACGTTGATCATTTGTTTTGATATTAGGTGACATATAGAAGAAAGGATTTCAGGAGGACTTTGTCATTTTCCTATTACTAAAGTAGGCTAGAGCTGTTTTTACAATACCCCTGAGTTACCACATGCTGATGTATTGTGTCACAAAAAAAGAAGATTTCTGTAATTCACCTTATAGGTACTATGTCTATCACTACCAGAAACATGTTGGAAGTTCTTTGGTTGTGATCTTTCCCCTTCAATTACCACAGTTCATTAAATACTGAAGAGGAAGTGTACTGAGCATACATGAGTCAGTCACTTTAAAAATATTGGTTGAATAAACAAAGATGGAAGTGAGTAGCTTATTGTTTCTGCTGCTGTTTCATCAAATAGCTGTTCAGAGAGAACTGATTTTCTTAGTTTGTTCATTCTCTAGTTTGGAGAAAGGCAATTTTAATGTAAAAAGTAAAAGTGGAAAATTATAAACCAAGAGAGTTTACATCAAAACCTCTTGGTCTTGCATATTCTTTTAGAGAACAGATCAAGAAAACTCAGCATATAACTATTAAACCTATGCTTATAATTTTGATATTTTAAATATTAAAGTGATACCATTCATATAACTGGAAGCATATATTTTAATACAGAGAGTTAGTGTCTCTGAGGTATGCATATGTTGTCCCAAATATGAGTTTGTATCTTGTATAAAATCTGGGAGAAGGCATTATTAGTAAATTCGATATGAAATTTACACCACTATTCCACCAGTACTGAATTTACATCAGTATTCCACAGAATTTACACCAGCTACTCAATGAATTATCAGTTTTTCTTTTCTTTTCTTTCTTTTTTAAAATTCCTTGTAAGTTTGGAAAAAAGGGGTAGACATTTTTTGTTATTGATATATACCATTTTAGTGTGATATTAACTGCCATGTATGTGAGAGTTAATAGCTAGCTTTTTAAGGAGTCCTTTCTGTTGTAGCATATTGTTATTGGAAGTTGGAAGTGTTAAAATATTTACAGGATGAGAATAAAAGTTTATCAAATATTAATGTTGGGTTGAGTTATTTATAAGCAGTCGTATTGTCCTTAATTAGTTTATTATGCCAAGCTGATAATGGAGGCATATAAATTCACTGGATAATTCCAAATTTCTATTACAGTTTTCTGTACCACATATAACAGTAATCAGAGCATCAGTCTTATTCAGTTGTAGCTAGTTGAAAAAAAAAATAACAAAATTGAGAACTAACAGCTAAACTTTTCTTAGGTTTAGAAAGATACATTCTGACCATGTTGTTAGAATGTATATTTAAACTGGAACTCCATATATAACATTTGTTATTATTACAGTACCATTAGACTACCTTTTCAGGAATTATTTTATTCGTGGCTGCTGATGCTAAGTTAGTATGATATTGAGCAAGTTATTTATTCTTTATAGACCTTAATTTTTTTTTACCTGTAAAGTATACTTGTTTCAACATGTTGCCTACAGACATGAGGTTGTTAGAAAAGACCTGTGAATTAAAGCTATCTATTATCTTGTAGTGGTTAAAACCATTCAGCTCTGCCATATAGAAGCTATGTAATTTTGGGCAAATTATTTAACCTCTTTGACCCTAACTTTCCTCATCCACAAAACAGAGATAATAACAACACCACCAACTCACAGAGTAGGTGTGCACATTAAAAAAAGATATTTCATGTGAAACCCATGACTAAATGATGAACATGTCCGTGGTTTTTAGCTAACATTATCATTAAAGCATGTATTTGTAAGAAAGGCATATAAAATATTATTTTGTTAGTACACAAACTGAATTAAGTAAATAGGTTTTTTTTTTTTTTTTAATCTTTCTGACTTTCTCATTGTTAGAAGCATTTGTGAATCTTTTTATCCTATATGTTGTTTGATGGCTTGGAATGAATTTTATATGACACATTTATGTGATAAGAAATAGTCTTCACTGGGGAAATTTATAAGGCAAGAATACTTAAGTGAAGAAAGGTCTCTGATCTTCTCAGCATCACCTAATAAATTATGGTGAGGTAGGTACTGCTGACTGAATGAACATACAGTGGTGTGCCAATGAAGGCCCACCCAGTTATTGTTCTCATCTATCATGATGGTAGGCCTGAAAGTACACTTGTTGGTGGGGTAACAGATATACTGTTTAAGCCTTGGGCTGTGTAGGTTTGGGTACCACCTGTTTTTTAAAATTGCCTGGGAAAACCAACCGTCTAGCACTTGGAAATTGTGGGAATTTGCAACTCTCCTGTTGGAGATAAACTAGCTCCTGGTCCCAGAAGCAGATGAGTTTCTGGTACAGTTCCTCCTGCTGGAGCAAGAGGGATCCCTGGCCTAGCGAGCTTATTTTCCAGGCACTCAAGTGAATGCCTAGGATCATTTTAGAAAAATTCTGCCTCCTACATTATACTGTGTTACCCGGTTATTTAAAACTTTCTGTTTTCAATAAGATTTGTTTCTCATATATTTTTGGGCAACCCCCAATTTTTTAAAAATAGTTTGGGTCAGATTGTTAGAGTTGTACAGGATTCCTAAAATTATTTTCCTGTATTATTTTCATGCTTGAGAAGTCTAATTTCCAGCAATTGCAAATATAATAATTCTTAGTTATTTATGTTGCTATTTATTTGTGACAAACCCTGGTATCAAATCCTGGTATCAAATTTGATAGTACCTGCTCTTATAATTTACATGTGTCATTGATGTCTTAGCAGTTCTTTTAGGAGGCATCATGGTGTCAAGTTTAGAGTGTCAGGGTGTTAGAGTCAGGTAGTATGGATTTGAATCTTGGCTCTGTCACCTAACAGTTGTATAACTTTAGGCAATTACTTAGCCTCATCTTTCCCCAGTTTTCTTTTTTGTAAGTGTTGATATTCATACTTATCTCACCATTGTTGTAAGAATTAGAACTAATTTATATAAACAACCAGCAAATGATTTAGAATATAGTGGACACACTTTTCTTAGTTACTTCACAGTAGTGAAGGAAGTAGTTTAGAACTCAAGTGCTTAAAATCAGAATTTTGGAGCTGGAAGTGACTTAAAATTTATTTTCTTCCTATCAATGTAGGTTTAAGAGAAAAACTCAGCTTATGTTGGTCTTCTTCTTTGATTTAAGGTAAATTCATCATGTCCTAATGTAGAATGGTTGGTTTTCAGGAAGGAATTGGACATGGTGGGGAGACGCCCCAAATTTGACATTAACCACAGTACAGCTATTAACCCAAGAAATTAACATTGATACACAACTATATAATCTGTAGGCCTTGTTTACAGTTTGCCAGTTGTCCCATTAATGTCCTTTTCTCATTCCGGATGTAATTCACACATTCCATTAGCTGTCGTGTCTCCTTTATCTCCTTTACTGTGTAACAATTCTTTAACTTTGTCTTTCGTTCATGTCTTTCATATACTGATCCTTTTGATGAGTACTAGCTGGTTATTTTGATATTCCCCAATTTGGGTTTATTTGTTACTTCATAATGATACAGATTGTGCATTTTTGGCAAGAATGCCACAGAAATGATGTTATGTCCATAGTGCATCATATCAAGAGATATATGGTGTCCGTTTGTTCCACTACTTGTGATATGTGATGATCACTTGGTTAAGGTGGGGTCCAACAGGTTTATGCACCATAAAGTTTCATTTTCCCATTGTGCTAGTATATTATGGGGAATATTTGAGACTATGTAAATATACTTTTTCTAATCATGTATTTGTTCATTCATCCTAGTATCTATTGATCATTCTTACCTAAAAGAATTATTAATATTTGTGGTGTTTATCAAATGGTGGGGTTTTTTTTCTATCATACCTTCAATATTTAATAGTTGAAATTCTGTGAGGAAAAGCTTTGTGATACATTTTTTTTTATTATACTTTAAGTTCTGGGATACATGTGCAGAAGGTGCAGGTTTGTTACGTAGGTATACACATGCCATGGTGGTTTGCTGCACCCATCAACCCATCATCTACATGAGGTAGATGTAGGATAGCATTATCTCCTAATGCTATTCCTCCCCTAGCCCTCCACACCCTGACAAGTCCCGGTGTGTGATGTTCCCTTCTGTGTGTCCATGTATTCTCATTGTGCAACTCCCACTTATGAATGAGAACATGGCAGTGTTTGGTTTTCTGTTCCTGTGTTCGTTTGCTGAGAATGATGGTTTCCAGCTTCATCCATGTCCCTGCAAAGGACATGAACTCATCCTTTTTATGGCTGCATAGTATTCCATGGTGTGTATATGTGCCACATTTTCTTTATCCAGTCTATCATTGATGGGCATTTGGGTTGGTTCCAAGTCTTTGGTATTGTGAACAGTGCTGCAATAAACATACGTGTGCATGTGTCTTTACAGTAGAATGATTTATAATCCTTTGGGTATTTACCTGGTAATGGGATTGCTAGGTCAAATGGTATTTCTGGTTCTAGGTCCTTGAAGAATCACCACACTGTCTTCCACAGTGGTTGAACTAATTTACACTCCCACCAACAGTTTAAAAGTGTTCCTATTTCTTCACATCCTTGCCAGCATCTGTTGTTTCCTGACTTTTTAATGATTGCCATTCTAACTGGAGGGAGATGGTATCTCATTGTGGTTTTGATTTGCGTTTATTTAATGACCAGTGATGATGAGCTTTTCTTCATGTGTGTTGACTGCATAAATGTCTTCTTTTGAGAAGTGTCTGTTTATATCCTTTGCCCACTTTTTGATGGGATTGTTTTTTCCTTGTAAATTTGTTTAATTTCCTTGTAGATTCTGGATATTAGCCCTTTGTCAGATGGATAGATTGCAAAAATTTTCTCCCATTTTGTAGGCTGCCTGTTCACTCTGATGATAGTTTTTTGTTTGTTTGTTTGTTTGTTTTTGCTATGCAAAAGCTCTTTAGTTTAATTAGATCCCATTTGTCAATTTTGGCTTTTGTTGCAATTGCTTTTGGAGTTTTAGTCATGAAGTCTTTGCCCATGCCTATGTCCTGAATGGTATTGCCTAGGTTTTCTTCTAGGGTTTTTATGATTTTGGGTCTTATGTTTAAGTTTTTAATCCATCTTGAGTTAATTTTTGTATAAGGTGTAAGTAAGGGGTCCAGTTTCAGTTTTCTACATATGGCTAGCCAGTTTTCCAAACACCATTTATTAAGCTGGGAATCTTTTCCCCATTGCTTGTTTATGTCAGATTTGCCAAAGATCAAATGATTGTAGATATGTGGCATTATTTCTGAGACCTCTGTCCTGTTCCATTGGTGTGTATACCTGTTTTGGCACCAGTACCATGCTGTTTGGGTTACTGTAGCCTTATAGTATAGTTTGAAGTCAGGTTATCATGATGCCTCCAGCTTTATTCTTTTTATTTAAGGTTGTCTTGGCTCTACAGGCTCTTTTTTGGTTGCATATGAAATTTAAAGTACTTTTTTCTAATTCTTTGAAGAAAGTGAATGGTAGCTTGATGAGGATAGCATTGAATCTATAAATTACTTTGGACAGTATGACCATTTTCATGATACTGATTCTTCCTATCCATAAGCATGGAATGTTTTTCCATTTGTTTGTGTTCTCTCTTATTTCCTTGAGCAGTAGTTTGTAATTCTCCTTGAAGAGGCCCTTCGCATCCCTTGTAAGTTGTATTCTTAGGTATTTTATTCTCTTTGTAGCAATTGTGAATGGGAGTTCACTCATGATTTGGCTCTGTTTGTCTATTATTGGTGTACAGGAATGCTTGTGATTTTTGCACGTTGATTTTGTATCCTGAGACTTTGCTGAAGTTACTTATCAGCTTCAGGAGATTTTGGGCTGAGACGATGGGGTTTTCTAAATATATAGTCATGTCATCTGCATACAGAAGCAATTTGACTTTCTCTCTTCCTATTTGAATACCCTTTATTTCTTTCTCTTTCCTGATTGTCCTGGCCGGAACTTCCAATACTGTGTTGAATAGGAGTGGTGACAAGAGGGCATCCTTGTCTTCTGCCAGTTTTCAAAGGGAATGCTTGCAGCTTTTGCCCATTCAGTATTATATTGGCTGTGGTTTTGTGATAAATAGCTCTTATTATTTTGAGATATGTTCCATCTATATGTAGTTTATTGAGAATTTTTAGCATGAAGGGGTGTTGAATTTTGTCGAAGGCCTTTTCTGCATCTATTGAAATAATCATGTGGTTTTTGTCATTGGTTCTATTTATGTGATGGATTACGTTTATTGATTTGCGTGTGTTAAACCAGCCTTGCCACCCAGGGATGAAGCCGACTTGATCATGGTGGATAAGCTTTTTGATGTGCTGCTGGATTCGGTTTGCCAGTATTTTATTGAGGATTTTCGCGATCAATGTTCATCAGGGATATTGGCCTAAAATTCTCTTTTTTTTGTTGTGTCTTTGTCAGGCTTTGGTATCATATCATGATGATGATGGCCTCAAAAAATGAGTTAGGGAGGAGTCCCTCTTTTTCCACTGATCAAAATAGTTTCAGAAGGAATGGTACCAGCTCATCTTTGTACCTCTGGTAGAATTCAGCTGTGAATCTGTCTGGTCCTGGACTTTTTTTGGTTGGTAGGCTATTAATTACTGCCTCAATTTCAGAACTTGTTATTGGTCTGGTTCAGGGATTCAGCCTCTTCCTGGTTTAAGTCTTGGGAGGGTGTATATGTCCAGGAATTTATCCATTTCTTCTAGATTTTCTAGCTTATTTGCATAGAGGTGTTTATAGTATTCTCTGATGGTAGTTTGTATTTCTGTGGGAACAGTGGTTATATCGTCTTTATAATTTTTTATTGTGTCTATTTGATTCTTCTTTTTTCTTCTTTATTAGTCTGACTAGTGGTCTATCTATTTTGTTAGTCTTTTCAAAAAACCACTTCCTGGATTCATTTATTTTTTTGAAAGGTTTTTCACGTGTCTGTCTCCTTCAATTCTGCTCTGATCTTAGTTATTTCTTGTCTTCTACTAGCTTTTGAATTTGTTTGCTCTTGCTTCTCTAATTCTTTTAATTGTGATGTTATGGTGTTGATTTTAGATCTTTCCCAGTTTGTCCTGTGGGGGTTTTAGTGCTATAAATTTCCCTTGAAACACTGCTTTAGTTGTGTCCCAGAGATTCTGGTACATTGTATCTTTGTTCTCATTGGTTTCAAAGAACTCATTTTTTTTCTGCCTTAATTTCATTATTTACCCAGTAGTCACTCTGGAGCAGGTTGTTGAGTTTCCATGAAGTCGTACGGTTTTGAGTGAGTTTCTTAATCCTGAGTTCTAATTTGATATAGCACTGTGGTGAGAGTCTGTTCGTTAATGATTTCTGTTCTTTTGCACTTGCTGGTGAGTATTTTACTTCCAATTACGTGGTCAGTTTTAGAATAAGTGTGATGTGGTGCTGAGAAGAATGTATATTCTATTGATTTGGGGTGGAGAGTTCTGTAGATGTCTGTTAGGTTCACTTGGTCCACAGTTGAGTTCATGTCTTGAATATCCTTGCTTATTTTCTGTCTTGATCTGTCAAATATTGACAATGGGGTGTTGAAGTCTCCCGCTATTATTATGTGGGAGTCTAAATCTCTTTGTATGTCTCTAAGAACTTGCTTTATGAATCTCGGTGCTCCTGTATTGGGATATATATATTTAGGAAAGGTAGCTCTTCTTGTTGCGTTGATCCCTTTACCATTATGTAATGCTCTTCTTCGTCTTTTTTGATCTTTGTTGGTTTAAAGTCTGTTTTATCAGAGACAAGGATTGCAACCCCTACTTTCTTTTGCTTTCCATTTTCTTGGTAAATATTCCTCCATCCCATTATTTTGAGCCTGTGTGTGTGTTTGCACATGAAAGGGTCTTCTGAATACAGCAAACCAATGGGTCTTGACCTTTTATCCAATTTGCCTGTGTCTTTTAATTAGGGTATTTAGCCCTTTTGCATTTAAGGTTAATATTATTTTGTGTGAATCTGATCCTGTCATTATGGTGCTAGCTGGTTATTTTGCCCGTTAGTTGACACAGTTTCTTCATAGTGTTGATGGTCTTTACAATTTGTCATGTTTTTGCAGTGGCTGGTACTGTTTTTTCCTTTCCATATTTAGTGCTTCCTTCAAGAACTCTTGTAAGGCAGGCCTGGTGATGACAGAATCTCTCAGCATTTGCTTGTCTGTAAAGGGTTTTATTTCTCCTTCACTTATGAAACTTAGTTTTTGGCTGGATATGAAATGCTGGGTTGAAAATTCTTTTCTTTAAGAATGTTGAATATTAGCCTCCACTCTTTTCTGGCTTATAAGCCAGAAGGGTTTCTGCAGAGAGATCCGCTGTTAGTCTGATGGGCTTCCCTTTGTGGGTAACCCAACCTTTCTCTCTGGCTACCCTTAACATTTTTTCCTTCATTTCAACCTTGGTGAATTTGACGATTATGTGTCTTGGGGTTGCTCTTCTCGAGGAGTAACTTTGTGATGTTCTCTGTATTTCCTGAATTTGAATGTTGGCCTGCCTTGCTAGGTTGGGGAATTTCTCCTGGATAATATCCGGAAGAGTGTTTTCCAACTTGCTTCCATTCTCCCTGTCACTTTCAGGTACACCAATCAAACGTAGATTAAGTCTTTTCACATAGTGCCATATTTCTTGGAGGCATTGTTTGTTCCTTTTCATTCCTTTTTCTCTAATCTTGTCTTCAAGCTTTATTTCATTAAGTTGATCTTCAATCTGTGATATCCTTTCTTCCACTTGATTGATTCAGCTATTGATACTTGTGTGTGCTTCATGAAGTTCTCGTGCTGTGTTTTTCAACTCCACCAGGTCATTTACGTTCCTCTCTAAACTGGTTATTCTAGTTAGCAATTTGTCTAACCTTTTTTGAAGGTTCTTAGCTTCCTTGCATTGGGTTAGAACATGCTCTTTTAGCTCAGAGGAGTTTGTTATTACCCACCTTCTGAAGCCTACTTATGTCAATTTGTCAAACTCATTCTCCATCCAGTTTTGTTACCTTGCTGGCGAGGAATTGTGGTCCTTTGGAGGAGAAGAGGCGGTCTAGTTTTTGGAATTTTCAGACTTTTTGCACTGGTTTTTCCTCGTCTTCATGGATTTATCTACCTTTGGCCTTTGATGTTGGTAACCTTCAGATGGGGTTTTTGTGTGGACATCCTTATGGTCCTTGTTGATGCTATTCTTTTCTGTTTGTTAGTTTTTCTTCTAACAGTCCGTTCTGCTGCAGGTCTTCTGGAGCTTGCTAGAGGTCCACTCCAGACCCTGTTTGCCTGGGTATCACCAGCAGAGGCTGCAGAACAGCAAAGATTGCTGCCTGTTCCTTCCTCTGGAAGGTTTGTCCCAGAGGAGCACCCACCAGATGCCAGCCAGAGCTCTCCTGTATGAGATGTCTGTTGACCCCTGCTGGGAGGTGTCTCCCAGTCAGGAGTCACAGGGCTCAGGGGCCTACTTGAGGAGGCAGTCTGTCCCTTATCAGAGCTCGAGCACTGTGCTGGGAGATTGCTGCTCTCTTCGGAGCTGGCAGGCACGAACGTTTAAGTCTGCTAAAGCTGCACCTACAGCCACCCCTTCCCCCAGCTGCTCTGTCCCAGGGAGATGGGAGTTTTATCCATAAGCCCCTGGCTGGGGCTGTTGCCTTTCTTTCAAAGATGCCCTGCTCAGAGAGGAGTAATCTAAAGAGGCAGTCTGGCCACAGTGGCTTTGCTGTGTTGCGGTGGGCTCCGCCCAGTTCGAACTTCCAGGTGGCTTTGTTTACACTGTGAGGGTTAAACCACCTACTGAAGCCTCAGTAATGGCAGACACCTCTCCCCGACTAAGCTCCGGTGTCTCAGGTTGACTTCGGACTGCTGTGCTGGCAGCGAATATTCAAGCCAGTGGACCTTAGCTTGCTGGGCTCCATGGGAGTGGGATCCACTGAGCGAGATAGACCACTTGGCTCCCTGGCTTCAGCCCCCTTTCCGGGGGAGTGAATGGTTCTGTCTTGCTGGTGTTCCAGGTGCCACTGGGGTATGACAAAAAACTCCTGCAGCTAGCGTGGTGTCTGCCCAACGGCTGCCCAGTTTTGTGCTAAATCCTAGGGACCTGGCAGTATAGGCACCTGAGGGAATCTCCTGATCTGCAGGTTGCAGAGACCATAGGAAAAGCGTAGTATGGGGGCCAGGTGGCACCATCCTTTACAGCACAGTCCCTCACAGCTTCCCTTGGCTATGAGAGGGAGTTCCCCAACCCCTTACGCCTCCCTGGTGAGGCAATGCCCCACCCTGCTTCTGCTCACCCTTCCTGGGCTACACTCACTGTCTCGCCAGTCCTAATGAGATGAGCCAGGTACCTCAGTTGGAAATGCTGAAATCAACTGCCTTCTGCATTAATCTTGCTGGGAGCTGCAGACTGGATCTGTTCTTATTCGACCATCTTGCCAGCCACCTCCTTTGTAATATTTTTACTCTTTTTAAGTCACTGCTCAAAATATCAATCATACCATATTCAACTATAGGTAGAAGAATGTATTTTTAGGCCAAATACCATTTTAAAAATCAGCTTTTGCTTGGGAGTTTAAATATCGTTTTGACAATTTTTGTCAATGTAAGCTTTAAAAAATGTTCTCATGAGTAGTTTTGTACACAGAAAGAAATTATTCAGAGTTTACTTTCATTTTTAAAATTAATACTTATTAACCTTACAAATTCATAAACCCGGTTCTTTCTTAGAAATTCAACATACAAATCAAATTAAGTCACTTAAATGGAGGGACTGAAACATAATTAAGCTTCCTATAGTACAAGCAGTCCTCGCTTTGCAGAATACCGTGGTAATAATTCATGTTTTCAGGAACCATGTTTATCACTTTGCACGGTTCAGTGGTTGCTGAGATCCATTAACATGGTACCGTATAAAGCAAGGAGTACCTGTATTTTAAACTGAATTTATATATGTAATATATATAATATTATGCTCATATTTTGGCAAACTTTCTCAAATTTTTAAATATCTCAAATTAATTTTTAGAAGTTCATGTATTATGGTGATTCTTAAGTTATCTTAAACATTCTAATACATAAATCAATGTAGGCAAGTTTTCCTTTATATTTCAGCTTAAAAAGGCAGGTGGATCATGAGGTTTGAGGAGGTTGAGACCAGCCTGGCCAACATGGTGAAACCCCATCTCTACTAAAGATACAAAAAATTAGCTGGGCAGGGTGGTGTGCGCCTGTACCCAGCTACTTGGGAGACTGAAGCAGGAGAATCGCTTGAACCCCGGGGGGGCGGAGGTTGCCATGAGCTGAGATCACACCTTTGCACTCCAGCCTGGGCGACAGGGTGAGACTTCATCTCAAAAAAAAAAAAAAAGAAAGAAAGAAAAAACAACCCATTCCAATTGGATATTCAGGTTTACATTGAAATTTAGATTTATAAAAGCCTAGTCTGTTAAGTATTCTTATGATACCACATTTTTTAAGGCGTAAGTATTTAAATATCAACTATATAGATTCTTTCTAAACTTAACATGAAAATACTAATATTATAGGTTCACATCATAATTTGTTACTTTAAATCTTTCTGGATTAAAAAATCACTTAACTAGTAAGGCAACCATTTTTTTTCCTAGTTTCTGAGGTTATTATATGTTGACTTGAGAGGCCCTGGCCTGATACTAAGATTGATTCTTTGCTAACACACTAATAGGAACACTGATACAGACATTCTATCACATAGAAAAATTGTTGATCTCAAAATTTTTCCTGGGTTGAAATCATAGCCCTATGACTTAATAATATGAACTTAACTAATATTACTTCTTTCTACTTCCAGAAGTCTGCACTAACATTATGGCCAATATCATTTACTACATTAGTTGTATTTCCGTTTCTTCTGCTTTCTTGAGTATCTCAGTGTCTTCCTCCTGGTTCCAAAGACACATTAATGACTTTCCATCTGTATTAGTCAGTGTCCTCCAGAGAGACAGAACTGATAGGATATATGTATATATGAAAGGGAGTTAGTTTATTAGGGAGAATTGGCTCACACAGTCACAAGGCAAAGTCCCACAGTAGGCCGTCTGCAAGCTGGGGAAGAAAGAAGCCAGTAGTGGCTCAGTCTGAGTCCAAAAGCCTCAAAAACATGGAAGCCAACAGTGCAGCCTTCAGTCTGTGGCCAAAGGCCGGAGAGTCCCCTGGCAAACCATGGTGTAAAACCAAGAGTCCAAAGGCTGAAGAACCTGGAGTCTGATGTTTTAGGGCAGGAGAAACCAAAGGAAGCAATCAGTGTGGGAGAAAGATGAAAGCCAGTAGACTCAGCAAGCAAGGTTATTTCACCTTCTTTTGCCTGCTTTGTTCTAGCCATGCTGGCAGCCAGTTGGATGGTGCCCACCCACACTGAGAGCAGGTCTTCCTCTCCCAGTCCACTGACTCAAATGTCAGTCTCCTCCGGCAACACCCTCACAGACACGTCCAGAAAGAGTACTTTACCAGTTATCTAGGCATCCTTCAATCAAGTTAACACCTAATATTAACCATCATCATGTTGAATCCTTTTGTTAACTTCTTTTATTCTCCTTGAAATTTATCATTTGATTTAGGCAGATGAAACACTTTAAAGAATGGTGTGAAAAGCCTGTGTTTGTAGTTAGTTCTTTTTCTATTTCTTCACTTGAAAGGAAGTTATGAATGAGATTTTAACAGTTAACAGTAGATTTTTGTGGGTGCTGTATGGACAGTTCAGATTTTTGCTTTATACTTTTCTGTATTTTCCATATTTTCTAAATGATCGCTTCTTACTACATTAGAAATAATATATTATTTGTTGTTGATGTCGGTTCTGGAATTAGATTTTTGAGATTTGAATCAGGACTCTACCATTAAGTGTTAGGAGTTAACCTTTTGCTTTAGATTACTCTTCTGCAAATGGTTGATGATAAAAGTAGTTGCCTTATGGGATTACTGTGAAGGCTCAAATAAAATACTTAAAGCACTCTGAACAGTGTTAATGCCACAATACTACGTAGAGTTGACTCTTGAACAACACAGGTATGAACTGTGTGGGTCAACTTATACACAGATTTTTTAAAACAAAGATTACGCTGAGTGTACCTGCCTCTCGTGCCTCCCATTCCACCTCCTCCACTTCTTCCATCTCTGCCACCCGCGAGACAGCAAAACCAACCCCTCGTCTTCCTAAGTCTGCCCAATGTGAAGACGAAGATAAAGATCTTTATGATGAACTATTTCCACTAAATGAATAGTAAATATATGTTCTCTTCCTCACTATTTTCTTAATAACATTTTTTCTCCAGCTCATTTTATTGTAAGATTACAGTATATAATACATACAACAAAAAATGTACTAATTGACTGTTTATGTTATCGATAAGTCTTCTGGTCAGCAGCAGGCCATTAGTAGTTAGGTTTTTAGTGAGTCAAAAGTTGTACACAGATTTTCAACTGTGTGGAGAGTCAGCATCCCAATCCCCCTGTTGTTCAAAGATCAACTGTACCAAGTAAATGCTAGCTGTTACTATCTTTAACTTTCTATAAACCACAGAGAAAGAATCATTAATGTAAACTCTTTCAGAATTGTTATGACGTGATACAGAAGATAGATGGTCCTTTCTTCAACTCTTAATTTCTCTATATTGACATTAAGAGTTCATTATGCATTAAGTGCATGGTACATAGTAAATGCACATTAAATGACTGTTTTTGCTAACATTGTCATCACTGGCATGTGAGTGTCCAAGTGAGGTGTAGTAGAAATCCAGTCCAGAATGCAGTCATATGTTGAGTCAAGTGCTATTTACATATCTTGAACACCATACTTTAAAGATTCTTAATAGTACATGCAGTGGTACATATTGGAGAGTGTACCTAGGCTACATTCATAATTGTTCTTCAAAGATAAATGATCTGATTTTAAGTTCAGTTTGTCTTCCCTAGACCTGTTGGTACATTCAGTATTTGTAATGGTATTTTTTAGTTATTGGTTTGAGTTAAACCAAGATGTTTCTCTCTAGAACATCTTGCTGGTGATGAAAAAAATTTTTTTTTGCTTCAGCATATTAGTATCCTTAAATTTATGCCTCCAATTTTTGCACTGAAGACTTTTCCTATCTTATAACATGTCAGTGTAACCCTTTTTTATTTCATTTATTATTGTAGGTTCAAAACAGCAGGATCTGTTCCTCCTGAATTTTAACAGAAATTTCTAAACCAAGAAACAAAATTTTTTTTGACTTAGAAACTTGAAAGGGGGTCTGCCAAATAAGTGGTATTGTTTAAGGGTAATTTGTGATATTTTTATTTTATCTTGTGTACATTTTTATTTCTCCATGTGTTTGTTATTATAATACTAGCTAATGTGTATTGAGTGTTTTCTTTTGTGGGACATTGTTTTAAGCCCTTTATATTGATTCACTTAATCACTAAAACAACTCTATAATATAGGTACCATTATTATGCTCAGATAAGAAACTGAGGCTTAGTGTTAAATAACTTGCCCTGGATCTCAGAGTTAGAGGCAAAGCTAGAATTTGAGTATACGCTTGCTAAAGTTTGTGCTCTTGAGTACTCAGTACTAAGCTGCCACATAATAGATACCTGTTACTCTTTGTAGCCTGGATATATAGGTCACTGTTTATGGCTTGGATGTAAAGACAAAGAAAACACAAGAATGTTTTATAACTAGAATAGCATGGGAAAGGAGAACTGTTAATATTTGGAGGAGGCATTTTTCAGAATCTATTTATTTTTTATATTTATTTTTTGAATACTAGGTAATTAAAATGCAGGACAATTTAAAATATTATCCACCAGCTTTTGAATTCCTTGAAGACAGAGTTTAGGTCTTTGGTTTTATATCCCTGGCACCTCAATAGCTACTCAGTAGTGGTTAGATACCTGTTATATTGAAATTATCTTTAAACTTTATATCATTTTTAAATTGAGACACAAGAGGGTGCTATTTACTATGACACTTCTAGGTCTTACCTCCTTTTATCTTTCTCCTTGTGAAATAATAATGCAACAGCAATTTTGTTGTTGTTATGGTTAGAACCATCAAGACTCTAATTTTTCCCCCTAATTTCTTCACTTCAGATTGTCGTTTATTTGTTTTTTGTTGGCCTTGTCCATGTAACAGATCATCAGTGTGTATGGACCTTAGGGCTCTAGATTTCTAATTATATCAAATAATTTTTGCTAAATCAAAAGAAAATTAATAGAAAGTCTTTTTAAGAAGGTTTTTGATTTTTTAAAACTGAACATAGTATCTGAGTGCTTTAAATTTTAAGATTTTTTTCATAAATTAAGAACATGCAGTTATAATGACATTTTGCTGCAGGGTATACTTTTTTTTATAGTATTCACATTTTTTTACACTTGGTATTGTTCTGAATTAAATGTGGACAGCATTTTTCCTTTCTAAGTTAACATATCACAGTGTCTTGGTGGTTGTGGCATGTAGTTATCTTCGTTTTATATCAGTATTTATCAGCAGAATTACAATTTTCTATTTCTATTTTAATTTTATAATTATCACGTAATTTGAACAGCTAGATAAATAATTCTGGCTGCCATTTATTAAATGGGTCTTTGAAACTATGCTGGGCCCTCGATCTAAATTGTTTAACTCAATTTTTATGATAATCCAGAAAAGTAGGTACTTTTATCTCTCTCTGATAGTTCTGAGATTTAAAGGAGTTAAATGATACTTAAGGCCACAGAGCAGGGATTTGAAGCCACGTATGTCTTCCTGGTTTCAAAGCATGTATCCTCAACACAGTACTGTACTGTCTGTATAGGCAACCCATATTTTTTACCACTCCCTGGTTTACCAGAGGCACACTTAATGCTATCACAAACTTTTTTTTTCTTTTTTGCCCAGTATAATCTGCACATTTAGTAGGTTCTGCTGATCTTTTATAAATACTTGTAAGTGAAGGGGAACTATTTAGACAGCATTTTTACCAGGATGGTCTTCTAACAGTTAAAAAAGGATGACTGCAACATATAGGTAATCAATGGAACTAGAAAAATTAAGAAAGAAAAAATAAAGGCATACTGGAAATTGTATTCTGATTAGTAAATCTAATAATGATTTAAAATCTAGTAAGACCACTCCACATCATACACAAAAATCAATTTCAGATAAATTTGGTTCAAACTTGAAGAGTAAAATAATAAAGCTTTTGTTTTCTTCTGAGTGAATCTCTTTCCTGACCTTGCTGTAGGCCAAGATTCCTTACAGTGGACATAAAACAATATTAACTATAAAGAAAAAAACTGAAAAATTGGATTTTATTGGAATGGAAAATTTCTGCTCTTGGAATGAAAAGGCAAGCCTCAGAACTGGCAAAGATATTTGTAATACATATGACAAAAGACTGTAGCTAGAATATATAAAGAATTCCTATACATCAATAAGAAAATACAGACCACTTTAATCCCAGCTACTCAGGTGTCTGAGGTGGAAAGATTGCTTGAGCCCAGGAGTTTGAGACCAGCCTGGGCAACATAGTGAGACCATGTTTAAGAAAAAATAATGATAAAAAGACCAATAGAAAATGAGCAGAAATCTTGAACAGACTTTATGAAAATGGATATCTAAATGGGTAATACAGATGAAATGGTACACAGTCTTATATCAGAGAAGTACAAGTTAATATCATCATATACCACCACACACCGTTGAGTATGGTTAAAGTTAAAAGATGGGTAACATAAGGTGGTGACAAGGCTATAGAACTGCAGAAACTCTCATATACTGCTGTTTAAAGTCTAAGTGTGCATAATTGTTTTGAAAGTCTATTTGGCACTCTATACTAAAGCTTAACCTACGCGACTCTTTGACCTATGAGTTCTATTCCGAGTATATAGTCAGTAGATATGTGTATATATATATGTTCACCAAAAGATGTGTAAGAAATGTTTCTAACAGTACTAATTGTAATGGCACCATACTGGAAACAACCCAAATTTATATCACCAGTAGAGTGGACACATTGTGATATTCTAATTCAATGGCATACTGTACAACTAAGAATGATTAGCTGTTGTATTATGTAGTAACCTGAATAAATCTCACAAAGAAAACAATGAAGAAGCCACTCACAAAAGAGCATATATCCTATGATCTCATTTTAATATGGTTCAGACATAGATAAAATGTAGTCATAGTGTTAGAAAGTAGGGTATTGTTTACCTTTGATGGTTGATAGTGACTGATGGACTCTGAGAAGGCTTCTATAATGCTAGTAATGTTAAAACATGATTTGAGTGTTGATTATACAGAAAATTTATGTTATATGTTATGATTTTTGTACTTTTCTATGTGTATGTTATACTTAAGTAAAAATTTAAGCAGGGGGTAGAACTTAAATGGCTTTATTTTCCATAACTTTTAACTATGATTTTCTAAATAGGTATTCAAATGATTTCTAAGTTAAAGACTATTTTCAAAGTAAATATTTTCTTCTTTCTCAATAGAAATGTCACCAGTACCTTGAGTTGTTTCCGGAGCCCTGGTATTATCCCAGGCTGTCTAGTTTCTTTAAGCAATGCCTATTAATAGGGGTCTAAAGCAAAACAGTAAGAAAAAGAACTTTCCCAACTATTTCATGAGGGCTGCCCTGGTAACAGCAAGAATTTTCCTCTTTTCACTCCTATTATTACTTGCTCCAAAAAGTTAATATTTGTTCATTGCTTACTCTGTGTTCAAGCAGCGTTACCCCATTCAGTCCTCATAACAGGAGTCTGTTGTATCAAAGAGGAAAAATGTATCTGAATTAGTTAGAATGAATAAAGTCATTTCAGGTACCGTGTCACCAGGGCCTTGAGGAGAAATAAATAAAGTTGGGAGTTTGGGTGGATACTAAATGATACTAATTTTTTACCTACCAAAAAATTAAACTAAAATCTCACTTGTGGCTGACCTGTTGTAAAAGGAAAATGCAAGATGGTTTTTCGCCTCTACCCCCACAGTCACTCAATACAATACATCTGACACCAGATGTGTGGGAGTTTGTTCCCGACACACCAAGCAGTTCTCCTGCTGGGTGTCCTATAATTCAGTGCTGACAGTGTCTACATGGGGATAGTATCAGATCCCATGACACAGTCCCACAAGGCTGCCCCCACTTCAGATGCCAGTTGCAAGTAGTAGGTTGTGACCTGTACTTCTGATTGAGTGATGGTAAATTGGGATTCTTGTGACCCCCCTCCTCAGTTCGATTAATTTCCCAGAGCACTTTACAGAACTCAGGGAAACACATTTACCCACTTATTATAAAGAATATTACAAAGGATACAGATGGGTGGGACCCTCATGGAGAACCTCTGCTAGGGCAGTGTGGAAGGGAAATGTGGGGTCAGAGCCACCACGCAGAGTCCGTACTGGGGCACTGCCTCATGGAGCTGTGAGAAGAGGGCCATCATCCTCCAGACCCCAGAATGATAGATCCACTGACAGCTTGCACTGTGTGCCTGGAAAAGCCATAGACGCTCAACACCAGCCTGTGAAAGCAGCCAGGAGGGAGGCTGTACCCTGCAAAGCCACAGGATTGGAGCTGCCCAAGGCTGTGGGAGCCCACTTCTTGCGTCAGTGTGACCTGGATGTGAGATATGGAGTCAAAGGAGATGATTTTGGAGCTTTAAGATTTGACTCCCCCACTGGATTTCAGATTTGCATGCACCTTAATAATTCAACCAAAAAATGGGCAAAAGATTTGAATAGACATTTCTCAAAAGAAGACATACAAATGCCAAACAGGCACGTGAAAAGGTGCTTAACATCATTGATCATCAGAGAAATGTAAATCAAAACTGCAGTGAGATATCATCTCATCCCAGTTAAAATGTCTTATATGCAAAGTCAGGCAATAATACATGCTGGCAAGGTTGTGGAGAAAAGGGAACCCTTGTACACTTGGTGAGAACGTAAATTAGCACAACCACCATGGGGAGCAGTTTGGAGGTTCCTCAAAAAACTAAAAATAGAGCTACCATAGGATCCAGCTCACTGCTGGGTATATATTCAAAAGAAAAGAAATCAGTATATCAAAGAGATGTCTGCACTCCCATATTTGTTGCAGCTCTGTGTAGAATATCCAAGATTTGGAAGCAACCTAAGTGTTCATCAGCAGATGAATAATAGATAAAGAAAATGCAGTACATATACACAATGGAGTACTAGCAAAAAGAATGATGTTGTCATTTGCAACAACATGGATGGATAGAACTGGAGATCATTATGTTAAGTGAAAGAAGCCAGACACAGAAAGACAAATATCATATGTTCTTACTTAATTTTAGGATCTAAAAATCAAAACAATTGAAGTCATGGACATAGAGAGTAGAAGGATGGTTACGAGAGACTTGGAAGGGTAGTGGGGGGCTGGAGAAAGGTGGAGATGATTAATGGATACAAAAAAATAGAATGAATAAGACCTACTATTTGATAGCTCATTATGGTGATTATAGTCAATGACCATTGAATTGTACATTCAAAAATAAGTAAAAATGTATAATTGGATTGTTTGTAGCACAAAGGATAAATGCTTGAGGGAATGGATACCCCATTTCCTTTGAAGTGATTATTGTGCATTGCATGCCTGTATCAAAACATTTCATGTACCCCACAGATGTGTATACCTACTGTGTACCCACAGAAATTAAAATAAATTATAGCTAGACAAAATTAACTGTATATATTAACTATAATAATTTTGTTGTCACCTCCTTGTGGTGAGGTCAAGTGTTTTGAGTATCTGCTTAAATTGCTATGTCCTGCTAATTGCTATGTCCCCATGAGCAAAAAGTAATCTCTCCTGGTTCTTACGTATTTTTCATCATGTTTACTCAATATCGTAATCCTTGAATAACACCATGGTAACTCCCATACCAAGTGCCACTAGTGATGGTAGAAGTGCCCCCAAGAAGCAGAGAATGTCATGACATTACCAGCAAAAGTTGAATCACTTGATATGTACCTTAGATTGAGATCTGCAGCTGTGGTTGCTTTCCATTTCAAGATAAGTGGATCCAGCATACAGACCGTTGAACAGCAAGAAAAGGAAATTTTTGGGAAATTTCATGAAGGCATGAAAACGTTATTTCACATATTTTGTGAAATATGAAATATGTGTTAATTAACTATGTCATTGGTAAGGCTTCCATCAACAGTAAACTATTAGTAGATTTGGGGAATTCAAAGTTATGCATGAATTTTCAGCTGCCTGGATGGTTGGAGTCCCAAACGCTATGTTGTTCAAGGATGAACTGTAGTTACATGTCCACTTAGCCATCTAACATTGATGCCAGGAAGGAACCTTGGATTGTGGATGTGTAGAAAGGTGCCCTACATAGGAGCAACTATAGCAAGAAGCCTCTTGTTTACATTTTACTCCTTTCCCCATAGGATCACCTGTGAATACTGGGATGACTATTCATTTCAATAAACTAGGGATAGTCCTGGTTTATAGCTGTTGTTCCAGGCTATTATTACATTATGATAATATTGCATCCTATTATGTAATTTAGTATTAATAGCTGTTTCTTTTTACTTTTAATACTACCCCATTTGGGATGATAAATTGTATGGTCACTTTATCTGAAATTACCACTGAAAGGGGTGGTGAGAATAGAAATGGGAATAGAATAGTTGGTGACAACTATGCAGTGTGGAATTTAAGAGACTGATTTTTGAAGGTTTGCATCAGGGATCATCAAGACCATCTCAATCATTTACTAGGATGCACTGGACTCAGAAGTTGCTATATTCATGCTATGGTTTATTATAGTGAAAGGATACAGAGTAAAGTCAGCAAAGGCACATGGGATGAAGTCTGGAAGACTCCAGTTGCAAGCTGTCAGGTGTTCCTTTCTACTGGAGTTACACAGGACATGTTTAATTTCCCCCAAAATATGTGATAATGTGTACAGAATATTCCCAACCAGGGAAGTTTACCCTGGGGGTCAGTCACATGGGTATGTCATGCCTGCATGACTGACCTTGGCTACTTAAGCTTCAGATCCCCAGAGAAAAAGCTTATATTCACTGTAAATCAACATTATTAACATAAAGTACCTGCTCATACTGGTACAGCATGGCCCAAGACCTCCAGCACGCAAAAACACTCTAATCGGACAACTTTCTGAAAGGTCGGAGCTTAGTTCTCAGGAGCTGGCCAAGGGCTGGTCCTGAAAACAGTCCATTTATGGGAATGTGCAGAGTTTAAACAATGCAAGCTTGTTGAGATGACTCTTTTCCACACGATGTCATACAAGTTACTCAGTTTAGAGTTTGTACCCAGGTAAGTCTGATTCCAAGGTCTGTGCTTTTTCCATAGGTAGTTTTTAGTGGTCTTTTATACTGATTTGATAATTAAAAGTTACTGGCTACATTAGATATAGTAGGGAGTTGGACTGTGCCTCACCTCTCTTGATAGATATTTCCTAATGAGCTTTCTTCCCCCACTCACGTCAAAATAAGGAGACTTAGTTGAGTATTTTTAAGTGATTTTGTAAGAAGTGGTGCTAAGACTTTCTAGTTTTAGTGATTTTCAAAAAAAGTTTATTTTGTTTTCTATACTTACGTATTGAAAAGTAGTTTATCTGTAGTTAAACTTGGTATTTTTAGGACTCTATTCTTTTTTTACTTTTTTTACATTTAATACAATTTTTAGTTTGAAAAAGATAAATGTATAATGCAAAATTTTAGTTCATAATTAAGAATTGCCTTCTGTATAGATAACAGGTTTGAATAAATTTAAACAGTCTCAAAACCTTTTTTCTTTTTCCATAGGTATTTGTGGAAACATTAGACAAATGTTTTGAAAATGTCTGTGAACTGGATTTGATTTTCCATGTAGACAAGGTACTATTTCTATTGTCACATCTAAGCTTTTTAAAAAAAACATTAACTTATAATTGTCATAGCAAAAGTGGCTTTAATGAATAATTCTATTTTTTTCTTTTATTTTATTCTTTTATTATTCAGTTCATAAATTGTTTTTACTGTGAGCCAGGCTTTATGGTTGGTGGAGAAGATTCAGATCCTTCCTTAGAGGAGTTCACATCTAAGGGCGGAAACAATGGCATTAACAAATAATAATAGTATGTACAGGATGTTAATGGGGACACAGCTGAACCACTTACCTCTCCCTAGGAGACTGTGAAGGGAGGAAATTACATTTAAACTGGATTTTTAAGGGATTAGTAGATATTTCATACATAGAAAAGGAGAGGATGGTCCTACTGGCAGAGATACAAAATATAGGCCTTTTTGTGAGGAGGGACTGATATTGATCAACAGGGCTAATTTAAAAGAACCATTAATGCCATGACTTTGAACTTTATTGTGAGGCAATTTAATGTTTTTAAACAGGTTTTTACTGACATTATTATTGCTTTGTTTGTATATTTTTTTGATAGAATGATTTTTTCTTGTGTTATGGAGATTGGATTGATAGGTTGAGAAATTAAACACAGGGAAGTCAATTAAGAGTTTATTGCAGTAGTCCAGAAAGAAATGACTAAGACACTACCATGAGGTTTGAAAGAAGGTAAGACACTAAGATGAGGTTTGGGAGAAGGTAGAAGTGATAGGATTTGATGGCTTATTGAAAGCTGGAGGTAAGAGAAAGAATGACAGATTTCTACCAGTATTGGTTGATATTTGTGATACGGAACTTAGGAGGAAGAGATTCCACTTGCACTATGTGCAGATTTTATTCTGTATTAAGTTTGTATAATCTAAGAGATTCTTTATGAGTGATTCAACTATTGAATAAGATAGTCTGAAAATTTTAGCAAAAAAAAAATGCAGTGTGATTTTTAAAAATTGGCTTTATTCAGGCATAATTTACAGGTGTTAAAAGTCAACAGGGTTAAGCTTACAAAACTAAGATTTGACAGGTGTGTATAGTACATGTAACCAGCATCACAATCAAAGTACAAGGCATGAATTTCATTATTTGTGAATGTCAAAAAAATACTTTTCTCTTTAGCCAATATTCTAGATCATATCTCTCATTTACCAAGTGATTTGATTTTATAAATTAATTCACTTTGGACAGAGTACTTAAACATGATATGTTTATGAGTCTGTTTTTAGTGTTCTGCTGTTTTTCTCTAATTACTATGTCTAATGCTTTTTCACACTTACAAAGACTTGTTATTTTTAGTCGTTAGGGTTCACAATACTCAAAATTCTGTTTTGAAGACCAGGTGCTAGTGCTCATGTCTGTAATCCCAGTACTTTGGGAGGCTGAGGTCGGAGGATTGCTTGAGCCCAGGAGTTTAAGGCCATCCTGGGCAAAATGGCAAAACCCAGTCTCTACAAAAAATACAAAAATTAGCCAGGTGTGGTGTTATGCATCTGTAGTGCTAGCTGGTTGGGAGGCTAAGGAGGGAGGATCACCTGAGCCCAGGGAGGTTGAGGCTGCAGTGAGCCATGATTGTGCCACTGAACTTCAGCCTGGGTGACGGAGTGAGACCCTGTCTCAAAAAAGAAAAAAATTTGTGTTTTGATACGTGATTAAAATTTTTAGAAAGCTGTGTTTTAAAATGACTGCTGAGAGGTCATCATTAGCTTATATAAACACATTTACCATCTTTTAAGAAAATTGAGGACTCTCTTGTGAAATGTGGTAAGAGTAAGGTTCTTGTATTTTTTTACTAGAGAAAGAGAATAAAAATTTCGAAGAAAATTAAGCTGTACTCATCTGCAACTTCCATACATGATACAAAATGTTTTTAAAACTTCTATTTCTCATTAGTATGCATTCATTTTAGAAAAATCAGAAAATACAGATGAGAAAAATATGTGAAAATCATCCCTATCCCAGAGATTGCCTAGTGTTAACATTTTAGAATATGTATAGTTCTTGATTTTACATCTTTAAAACAAATAATCTTTAAACAAATGCATCTTTAAAACAGTAAAGATGGAATCATACAATATGTATTTTGTGTAGCCTGTTCATTTTACACAACACTATATCACTATTTTAGAACCTGCCAAAATTAACTGTCTCTCTTTTCTCTGGGCTAAGATCTTGTTTTATTTTTTCAAGGCAAGGAGACAAAAGTTTTGGGATACCAAGAGTCAGAGATCAAATAAGTATTTCCTTCCTGTTCTCCAAGACAATGCTAACTTTGCTTTCAGCCCTTTGATGAAAATTATTTTCAACTTAAAAAATATATATTTATTTTTAAATTTCAACTTTTAAGCTGCTCTGGACCTTCCAGCAGTAGGAATCTTCTGAGTGACTCAGCTCACATTTTCTTTTTTTTTTTTTTTTTTGAGACGGATTCTCTCTCTGTCGCCCAGGTTGGAGTGCAGTGGCGTGATCTCGGCTCACTGCAAGCTCTGCCTCTCAGGTTCACGCCATTCTCCTGCCTCAGCCTCCCGAGTAGCTGGGACTACAGGCACCCACCACCACACCTGGCTAATTTTTTTGTATTTTTTTTAGTAGAGGTGGGATTTCACAGTGTTAGTCAGGTTGGTCTTGATCTCCTGACCTCGTGAGCCACCCGCCTCAGCCTCCCAAAGTGGTGGCTCCCAAGGCGTGAGCCACCACGCCCAGTCACGGCTCACATTTTCTTAAAGGCAAGACCCAGAGAGGTTTACACACAACCCTCAGACTGCTTCTGGGTCACAACTGAGTAGATGAAAAGAGAAAGTTGTAGAGAATACCCCTTCTGTTATCAGTCAGGATGAGTTAATTTATGCTGCAGTAACAAACATGAAAATGTTAACCCCGTGAAACAAAAAAGGGTTATTTCCTATTCACGCAGTATTTTTATCGTATTCCACAAATGATCCATGGTAACAGAGCTGCCACTATCCAGAACATTGTTAGTTTCTATGTCAGAAAAAAAGTTTTCATTGAGTAAATTTATCTGCTTTTCAAGGTATCACAGATGATAATTGTACCAAATATTTTGCCACTACAGACATGCATCAGTAACTTCCTAGCCTCAAATACAACAGTTTCCTTGGGGCCAGCCGTCCAACCTGTAAACCACTGTCACACATTTTCTTTTATCGTGGTTGTTACCAGTTTCTTTTTATAAATCTTTACATGCTATAGCTGTATCAATCACATAGGCTAGTGTGGTCACCCTGAAGTAGTGGGACAGACCCGCCCCTACTCACAATTGGTTTGGATATAGAGACTAACAATGTCACAGGTGCCCCAAGAGGATTGGAAAAGATTTATTACTCACATAATGAGGCTTTCCGGAGAAAGCAGAAAACAACACCGGGCTTGGGTTTTCTGGTGGTTTAGTGGTGGGAATGGGGTGAAGATTTCTGCATGTGGGCCAGGTCTCAGCTAGTCTGAACTTTCCACTAGTGTAAAGGAAGGAGTACCCAGACCTTCTTAACAGCTTGCCCAGATATAAGGCAGAAGAGGAATGGGGACTAGTAGAACTTGAAGGCTGTGAGCAGAGAAACATCAAAAATGGAGTCAGACCCATTATCATGTACAGCTAAGTTATGCTGTGGTTATTACCCCTAAAATCCTAAAATATGAATAATTCAGTATGTTTCTTACTTAGACTACATATTTATTGTGGATTTGCTGGGAGCAGCTCCTGAGTTATCTGCCCATTTCCTATATAGTGTGACTTCAATTGGGTGGCCCCTTGTTGTTGCCCGTATTGGAACAAAGCATCCAAATCCAAGGCAAAATGAGACAGCTAAAGGGCTTGATTTGGAGGATGTATGACTTTGATAATGACAGCTATTAATATACTCTGTTCTCCTCTCTGCATTCCCCCACTTGCCTCCACAAGTGATTAGTGTAGAGATCTGATTGGAGGCCCAAGTGTCTTTCCTACCCTTGAGGCTGAGAGAATGAAGACTTAAGAGCAGAGTGTTTTCCTCCAACCTGGTCCCTCTTGAGGATTTTGATAGCCTGGTCTTTAACCACAGGCACAGAATGAGAGACTCCTTTTACTTTCACCAAATAAAGGAGCTAGTGATTAATAACATCTTGGAGGCCAGCCCTGAGCACAGTAAACCAATAGGAAAAAAAGCACTGCCATCTGAACAAGAAAGATGGACACATTGAACAATCAGAAATTATGCTCCATGGAAAAGAACTACTGGAGAAGATAGAGGAACACTTGAAATTTTATTATTTTAAAATTTATTTATTTTGGTATGGTTGGGGTCTTGCTGTGTTGCCCAGGCTGGTCTTGAACTCCTGGCCTCAAGTGATCCTCCTGCCTTGGCCTCCCAAAGCATTGGGATTGCAGGTGTGAGCCACCACCTGGCCTCTCACTTGAAATTTTAAAATGATTTAAAAAGTACTTAAGATTTGGAAAAGTCTTCTTGGGCTTGAAAAGAGTTTTTCAGACTGAAAAGTTTTAAAGACGGTGGTCACAATTGAGGCTTGAATTAAAGGTAGAAGATCAAGTGTAGGAAATAATCTCAAAGCATAAGACTGAAAGATGGAAAACATGAAGAAGATAAGAGACTTTGAAGGATGCATTTAACATGTATTATACAAGTACTTGGAGGGTCATATCCAATTGAGAGAAAAAAGAATGAGGAAGAATTAAAGTATTTTAGTAGGAAAACAAGGTCTCAGTGATCTAGAAAGACTTGATATTTGTTTTATAAATAATAACAAAGTCATTTAAGAGGGAGAGATATTTATTAATGGGATGTATAAGCACAGTAGAGTCTCATATTTAAAAGGAAGAGAATAGTGTAATAAAATTAGATCAAACTAACAAACATTGGGAGAAAAGAGAAAGTATAATTAAAGGTAGAAATAATATTCAATACACTAAAAGTACATTGAATGAAATAATTCATTGAAGACAAAGATGTGTTTAAATAAAAGGCACAGTTTATATAGGAAAGGCCAGATAAATTCTAGAGTGGTTTTTTTTTTTATATTTACCAATTTTCATAACTGGTTGCTTTTCTAATATCCACCAAAAAAGATCATTTAAGTTTTTTAGTGTCCTATGACATAAAAATTTTAATGTATTTGATTTGTTTAAGTCAATTGCAGACATTATTTTCTTTTATGTTCAAGTTGCCCATCTTTCTAGGAGCCCTGATGCCTTTGTGTTGGAGATAATATATAGTAACCACAGTCTAGAGGTGCTCATAATTATGAAGCTGCTCATTGTTTCTTGGCCTTTTCAATGAACAGAGCATCTTATATATTTTCTGCTCCAGCCCTCAAGTCAACCATTTCTCCAAGGAACCCTGGCTTCTTTCAGAGGAGAATGATGTTTAGAAATGACGATTTGGGCACTGTGTGTGCTCATTGTTGCTGGGGTGACGTGACTCCTGGTTCTTAGTGAACTGAACTGGGAAATAGATGTGTGTATACACACACAGCTGTTTCTAGATCTTGATATGTATATTAAAAATCATTGACCACTTCTTAATACCTCAGAATCTAGTACAATACTATAGAATTTCTTCTGGCTTTCTCATTTTCCATATTTGCAACTTGCTTCTCTGACAGAGATCAGTGAGAGATCTCATTATACAAATATATGTCTAATAGTTAATGTTGATTCACTGTTTTAAATTTTTATATTTTTGTTCGTTTGCTCTTACCAATACAGTTTCATTTGTCACCAGTCTCTTTTATGGTTTTCCTAACTTAATTTCTCATTCTTTCCTGACTCTAACTTTCAATTCTTTATTTTCTTGCAGAACTGCAAAAATTAATGTATATAATATGTTCTCATTTGTGTAAATTAGATATGCATATACACATGTAAAACAAGTATGTGCACAGCAAGTTTTCTAGGATACCTAAGATATAGCTGACTGATTAGCTTTGGATGAAGGGACCTAATAACGCATGCAGAGTGTGGTAGAGACTATTGTTCATACATAAGTTTCTGTGTGAACTTTTAGTCATTTGCCTATATTCTACTTTTTTTTTTTTAAGTTACAGTAGTTTTCAAAACACTGTGATGTCTGGTTTGGTTTGGTTGGCTAGAAAAAGTAATTTATATAAATTTGTCTTCATAATTTGTGCATGAGGTATCCATATTTCCAAAATGAAAAGTAGTAAATAATGATTTTTTTTTTTTTTTTTTGAGACAGGGTCTCACTCTGTTGCCCAGGCTAGAGGGCAGTACTGTGATTTTGGCTCATTGCACCCTCTGCTTCCCAGGCTCAGGCAGTCCTCCTGGGTCAGCCTTCCGAGTAACTGGAAGTACAGACGTGAGGCACTATGCCTGGTTAATTTTCTGCATTTTTTGTAAAGACAGGGTTTTATCATATTGCCAGTGATCTGTCCACCTCATACTCCCAAAGTGTTGGGATTACAGGTGTGAGCCACCATACCCAGCCTCCAGGGATATTTTTAAAATTATGAATAAATTTGCATGAAATCTTACAAAGAAATTTAAATCAAATAATATATATTTAATACCTAAAAAGAATTCGTTGAAAAAAAATAAATTACCTTATAATACTTAGTAGTTCTATGCTAAGCACTTACATGAATTATTTATGTAATTGTTATGGTAATTCTATGAGGTGCCTATATTATTGCTGTCTCTATTTTGTAAATAAGGTAACAGACTCAGAGAGCTGAAGTAACTGCTCAAGGGCTACAAGTAATAAGTGGTAGAGTCAGTATTCATGCTTATCTAATTTTGGAGTCTCCGTTTCTAACCTTACCACATTATTTAAAAATATATATATATAGCAGAGTAGATTCTTCTGTGAAATGTAATTCAGCTCTGAATTGTTGATTTCTTTGATCCAATAATACCTTATGAAAAGACATGAAGTTATATTTTTACTTCCCAATGGAAGACACCATTTTTAGTCATTATAAGATGTATTTATGAGAGAAATCTGAGTATTACATGTGTAGAGGATTTGGGGGTAAAAGCACTATTAAAGTACCCACAATTTTAAAAATTCTACCTTTTTCCAATCTAGAGCCTGTTAGAAGTACTGTACTACATTGCTTCATTAAGTACAATGAGTAAAATAACAACCTAATTATTGTTGGCTAAGAATCTGGCATAAAAGACCCTTATAAATCATATTTTAGTATTAAACTTGACATAATAAGAATAAGAATGGTAGTTAATATTTACTAGTCATTTACTTTGTTTTGAGTACTGCGTTGGATTACCTTATTCCTTTCATCAGTCCTATGAAGCTAGTACTATTGTTTTTGTTTTATAGCCTATTAAGCTCATTAACTTAATGTTTTATAGCCTATTAACTTAAGGGGGTTATATAACTGCCTAGGACTTCACAGTAGTGATGAAAGTGGATTATGAGCCCTTACTCCAAGTTGTTTTTACCACTCATACATTTAATATAGATGAAGTGGTATTTGAAACAAAAAGTGAATCATGAAACTTCTTTTTAGTCAGTTTTCTTTATGGGTATATGTTCTTTTATTTCCTTTAGGTTCACAATATTCTTGCAGAAATGGTGATGGGGGGAATGGTATTGGAGACAAACATGAATGAGATTGTTACACAAATTGATGCACAAAATAAGCTGGAAAAATCTGAGGTAAGAATGGAAAATGCTATAGTTAAGAAAGGTTCTAAGCATGATGACAGATTACGCATGATTTGTAGCTTTCACTGTTTGTCCTTCAGTATCACCCTTTAGGTTCAGCCGTTATGCTTATTCAGTTTTTAAAAAATTGAATATACACATATTAGTATGCTAAAGGTTCTGTGACTATTATCTACCAAACAGCTTTGTGTATTCTTCTTTTAGCCACAGTCATAGCTGCCTTGGGTAATAAGCACAATTCCAAATCTTATTGCTTAAAAGAATTATCTGAATAATGGAATCTAATATTTGGTTTGTAAAACGTCAGTAATTATCAAGGAAGTCTTAGAACTAATATTTTAAAGATATATAAATTTTGTGTTACAAAACTACTTCTGGAAAGGGCAGGGACAGGAAATGGAATTCTTATAAGGAAGTAAGTAATGTTTCAAGTTATAAATAAATGCCTAGCATGTTTGAGTTCACATTCAAAAAAGAAATTCAATACCTTAATCTTTTAATTCTAGATCTTTCCCTAAGATTTTACTGACAAGTTAGTTAAGTCACATATTTTAGACATTGGTACATATATATCCGTGGTTTTTATTGCATTCTATAGGATTGGTTTGTTATACTTAGCTAACTTTCTGCTGTTAGATTCAACCTTAGATTGGATAAATGAGGAACAACCAGCACTTTAGCATTGTATAAAAACCCTACTTCAGAATTTTAGTGACTCTTCCCTCAAGCACTAGTCTGAATATCAGTAGCAGGTGCTGTAGCTGAGCCGCCCGGGTTCACATTATTTGGGTTGTTTGTTACCCTAGCAGAGGTTTAGAAAGAGCAGTAGTTTTATCAGTTGAGGTCAGGAGTTCGAGACTGGCCTGGCCAACATGGTGAAACCCTGTCTCTACAAAAAAAAAAAAGAATTAGCTGGGCATGTAGAGTGCACCTGTAATCCCAGCTACTCGGGAGGCTGAGGCACAAGAATCACTTGAACCCTGGAGATGGAGGTTGCAGTGAGCCAAGATCAGGTCGCTGCACTCCTGGGCGACAGAGTGAAACTTCATCTCAAAAAAAAAAAGATCAATAATTTTTTGATCTCTCATTCACCACCCAGCTGGTTTGAGGATACTCTTACATTTGGTATTTGCAGTCATAACTCAGATTGGAAAAAACAAACTTTATTTATAATTATTAGTGTTAAGCTCAGATGTTCTGTTGATTTAAAGTAAATATTACTATGAAAACATCAAGGTATTAAAAATACACTGGCATTAATTTACAACAGGTGAGTTCTGAAAAATTTATCTTGTTGGCATTTTAAAGGATCAGTTTAACTCAATTCTGTGCCCATTTTAATGGAAGAAAACGCAGAATGAAGAATAAATTTGAAATATGTAAACAGTTGAAGCTTTCTTGTAAAAACATTTTCCAATGTTCTCTTTTAAATAAAATAGTCTTGCATTTTTATCTCAATTTCCCATTCCTGTTGGTTTCCCAAAGGAGAAGTTTATAATGGTGATTTAGAGCTAAGATTCTCTTAAGTAACTATATATTTTGTTTGTCCTATAGCCAATTTTTAAAATATTGGCTTTTGAAAGTGGAAAACATAAATTAGGTTAATAGAGAAAATTTTGTTTTGGGACAAGGAAAAAGACTCATAATTTAATTTAGTATAACTGACTTGCAATATATTATTTAGTAAAGAAAAGGTTACTGTAAACCCTGAGCTATTGCTTTTAAAGTTTTAAAAGAACTTAAAATATGTGTCATTTGTTAAACATTGCTTTGCAAAACTGTATGGTTATAGATTTTAAATGCCAAGGGACAAACAGTTATGCAGTCCTTTAATAACTGGTATAATGAATGAGTATCTAGTAATTTGTGAATTCTGTATAATCATCTATAAAAATATGACCAGTTGTCTGGAATTTTCACCTTTCCAGGTACTTAACTCCTTTTCATTGGTGGTAGTCCTTCTTTTTCTTCTGCTACTTAACACATTTATGCCTAGTGTTCCGTTATTGGAATGCTAAGCTTGTGGGAGTTATTTGTATCCTACTGTTCAGGGTCATCCCCAAGGTCTGATTTTTCACAAAAAAAAGTTTGCAACCTCTGACATAAATGGGTTAATGTGCTATATTGACGAAAGTCATGAAGGACCTGTAATTATTGCATAATGGGTATTTGCTTTTTGATTGTTGAATAAAACTTCGTTAATGAGGCAATTTTTCTTATTTAAAAGAGCAGTAAAATGTAATTTACATTTCAATGGAAGTAGTTATAAGAATACTATAACTTAAAATCCATTCACAGAAATAATGCTATTTAAAATAGTTTAGAATACTGGTGATTACTTCTATTTTTCATTCCCTGATCATCTTGCATCATACATAATTGTTATCTGGTACCAAATTAGTTTCCCTTTTTTTGTCTTTTACAAGACAGTATGTTTTAAGTTTGATTGGAGATAAACCACAAAATTATATATTTTCTATACATGTAATGTCTGCTAATATTTTAGTTATGAAATCGGATTTCAAATCAAAGTGAGGCCATTTAGTCCTGATCATCTTTTTAAAACAGCACTGAAAAGTATGATGACTAATTTTTCAGTAGCTTTCATATATTTTAAGTATGTTTGAACGATGTCTAGCTTTATTCCAGAAACATTGAAATGTCAAAAGCTTTCATATGTTTCATGTCCATGTTACTTCAATTGGTTAAATTTATCAGAGATATTACTCTGCAGAATAATCCAAAATTACTTGAAAGCAAAGTGTAAACTTTTACTAATCTTCTTACTAAATTTCAGTTAAAATTTATTATGTAAGCATAAACTTAAAGACTTGTTTGGCTGGGCGCAGTGGCTCACACCGGTAATCCCAGCACTTTGGGAGGCCAAAGCAAGCAGATCACCTGAGGTCAGGAGTTTGAGACCAGCCTGGCAAACATGGTGAAACCCCGTCTCTACTAAAAATACAAAAAAAAAAATTATCCGGGCATGGTGGCACTTGCCTGTAATCCCAGTCACTCTGGAGCCTGAGACACAAGAATCGCCCGAATCTGGAAGGCGGAGGTTGCCGTGAGCTGAGATTGCACCGCTGCACTCCAGCCTGGGTGACAGAGTAAGACTCCATCTCAAAAACAAACACAAAAAAAGACTCGTTTAAAATCGAGAATGTCATGATTGATGAAAAGAACTGGTTATCAATATTTTACATCATTTAAGTAATATTTTAGGAACATCATTTATCTTTAAAAATCATTCTGGGTATAATTAAAACACAGCTTTTGAAACATAACATGCATTTATCTAGAGGCCTTTGTCAGAAATCAAAGCTTTTATTATGTTGGTCTAAAGTTAGTACATTTCTGGTAATGGAAAAAAGTGAATCAATTTAATTCCCAATACCTAGACAGGTAGAGCAAAGCTCTCCCAGATCCTGAAAGAGAGAAGCAAAGATATACTCTGAATGTATTTCCATCTGTTCTGTTTTGATAGAAAAATGGTTTACTGTAACATTGGAATATTGGGAGAGGAGGGTTTAAGCTGGGAGGGTGATGGGATTCGGGGCAAGTATAAGAGGCACTCAGGAACCTGCCTAAGAATGAAAGGACTCCCTGGGGGTGGAGGTAGAGGGGTGGGGTTGGGGAGATCTGTTAGCTTTTATGTATTTCATGTTATTCTTAAGATGGATAAATGGGTCTGAATTTAGTCACTACTTTTTGAAAGTCAGTCCTCTTTTTTTTTCCCGAACATCCTGATCTTTCTAGCTCTTTCCATTCTTCTCTCTTACAGACCTTTATCTTTCAGTCTCCCAGACAGGACAGGTAGACAAGGTATTGCTGACTTTGAGAAATATGTGCTATAACAAAGGGAAAGCAAAATGATGTCAAAGGCAATTAATTATTTAGGCCAGACTCAAAAATTCTTTGTGTTAATAAACCCATATAGTCCCTGTAGCCTATTTTCCATTCTAGTTTCTCCTTGTAGTTTCTTCATCTTTTATTGGACTTAGTGTATTTTACTAGTATATCATTGATGTCATGTTTGTTCTGTTTTGTCTGCCTGCATTGTAAAAGGAAAGTTTAAATTTTTTTTAAACATTGTCATCTAACTGACAAATTGCATTTGCAGAAATGACAATTTACTTTGTGTATAAAAACGTAAAATTTATTTTGAGCATCATATAGCAGAACCAATCTTAATTTAACTCTCACAGATTTGTTTTTTTTCCATCTCTAAATTAGGATTCTAACATAAAATTGCCTGCTGGGTTTTGGAAGCTGTGAATTTAAAAACCAAAAGCTGAACCTTCAGAGTTTTGCATACAAAATGGGAAGCAGTGAAGGCTTAGAATAGTGACTGTTAAATAGTACTTTTTCCCCTCAAATGGTTTTCAGTTCCAAAGTCTTAACAGAATTCCTTTTACAGTTTTGACCTGCAGGTGCATATTAACAGTGGCCAACAGAAAATAAGATCAGAAACCTTATAAAACTTGACTGTATTTCAAACTTGAATGCTCGAAAAATGGCATTAAATATATTGACCAAAATACAATGGGTTTTCATTGTAGCAAACCTTCTGACATCCAAACATGTCATAATCAGAATCAGTAAAAATACATTAATGTTTTAGTTAGTATTGATTAAAAAACCCTGAATATTTTTGCAAAGCATATTGGCAAATATTGGAAATGTTTTTAATAGACCTCTAGTTTTACAAAACTAATTTTTCTTCTGATATTTCCTGTATATTTTTTCACACCATAAATTAACTGTGTTAATTACTTTTTTAAAAGTTCCATGTATGTGGTGATGAGCAACTCTTTTGTGTAAAACCATGTAAGAAAAAGAAATGTTTATAAGGTCTCTGATTGAAAATTTCAAAATAAAAGTAATTTATTGAGTCCTATGGAGAAAAAAATGTGTAAACTTACAAAGTTAGATTATGCACCTTACTAATTAGAAAAACATCACTGAGAATTGATGATTGTGGTGATATCACAAAGCATTGCCTTTTAGCCACTAAATTTTTACTTACTCTCTGGATGTGTTTGGGAAGTAGCAACATACAGGTAGCTTTATAGTATCTTATTTTGAGATTGTGGGCTATATCACAAAACTGGGGTACCATTTTTGGTCCCTCTATCCATGTTATTTTGTCCCTCATATAGAGAATACATAGTAGTCTCATTCTCACCAGTGGGCAAAATTATTGCCAGTTTCTGTGTTACAGTATATAATTTATGTTAAACTGCTATTTTCCAGCAAAGAACCACTAATCACCTGGTCTATTAACTTTCATTACTAGAACTGTTAATTGGCCTTTTTTAAAAAAAAAAAATCAAGTTTCTGTTTTCAAAGAGTAGAGACTAAGAAAAGTGGCTCGGTATTTTAATACCGATGTTGGACGGTCAGCTCATGAGTTGGTTCTGCCTCTCTACCTTGACATACACATTTGTCTTGTACTTCTAAAAAATTTTGGTGAGAACCCTTGAGGTTACATGTAATGGTCAAAACTAGTAATAATACATCCATGAAAGTCATTAGTCTGCTCTCTTTTTTTCATGCAGGCAAATCCTACGTTTGATATTAAAGCTATAATTGAAGATAATCCGTACAAAATGACTAATAATTTGGAAGGTTTTTTAGATTTTTGAACATTCTAATTTTGTTAAAACTGTAAAACACCATAGTTATTGCTCACTAGAGAATTGTCATGAGCATATCTAAATGTTTATAATTGCCATATTAAAGCACTGCCATTAAAGCAAAGAACAAGCCTATTATATATCCCCAGATTAAAAGTTATTCTACCTCATGTTGAAAAATTTTTTAAACTGTTGACATTGTCTTTTTTGCTCAAAAACATGCTTTCAAAATCTGCCATTATTTTGTTAATGATTTTGAGTCTGAAACCATTTAATATTGTGTTTATTAATGTTGGTGTTCTTTCACTTTGCTGTTAGGTCAAAATTATGAATGTGCATATAGCAACTTCCAGCAGGAAGGGTGGGTAAAGGTTTTAATATGTACAAATTGTTCCAACTACCATCTTATTATGCTGTATTTCAAACTTGAAAAAAAAAAAAGACATTTTAAGATGGTAGGATGATATTTTATGAAATAAATAACAAGATTATTACTTTCCTTTTCCCTTCAAGAAAGTCAATTGTTTATTGCATGAAGAAAAGGGAGCTTTCAGGGTCTTTGAAATATATTTTAGTAATGCTGCTTTTTCAGTTTTGCTTGCACATATTTTGTTTATTTTTGGGTCTGGCAATTTAAAAACAAAATCAAAAACAAATCATATCCATCCATTACTATCTTTGTGATTCAAGTGCTTGAAATTTCCAAGAGTATGTCTGTATAAGTCTTCTATCTGTTTGGCCTCATTTTGGTATATTTGCAGACTTCATTTTGTTTTCTTTCTCTTAATTCTGTTAATTTATTTAATCTCATGGGAGAGAAAACATGATCATTCTTTTATATACTGTACTTCATTCTTTCATCCAGTTCATATTCTTAACTGCTTTGGATTCATATATTTGTTTTTATTGGTGTAGTCACTGCAGTTTTACCTGCCATGGTGGTGCTCAAGTATAACATAGACGGAAACAAGTTATTTCTCTAGTAGAATTTCATTCTTTTTATTTCTGCTGTGTGTCAACTATATAATC
The DNA here is from genome assembly GCF_047675955.1 of Chlorocebus sabaeus. NCBI lineage: Eukaryota > Metazoa > Chordata > Mammalia > Primates > Cercopithecidae > Chlorocebus > Chlorocebus sabaeus. The sequence continues at coordinate 66,061,954 of NC_132926.1, read as the reverse complement.
TTAAATCTTTAAGAACTATGTTGTACTGTCAGAAATATCTTACTTTTACGTTTAAAAATGTGTTTACAGTAATCCCCCCTTATCTGTGTTGGATACATTCCAAAACACTCAATGGATGCCTGAAACTGTGAATACTACTGAACCTTATATATGCTATGTTTTTTCCTATACATATACATACATACGATAAAATTTAATTTTTAAAATAGGCACCCGAAGAGATTAACAACTAATAATGAAAGAGAACAGTTATAATAGTATAATGTAATAAAAGTCATGTGAGGCCAGGTGCACCGGCTCACGCCTATAATACCAACACTTTAAGGGGCCAAGGCAGATTTACTTGAGGCCAGGAGTTTGAGCCAGTCTGGGCAACACAGTGAGACCCCGTCTCTACAAAAAGATATGTATATTTTTTACATTAACTAGGCATGGTGGGACACACTTATAGTTCTAACTATTCAGGAGACAGGTGGGAAGATCACTTGAGCCCAGGAGTTCAAGGCTGCAGTGAGCCATGATTGCATCACTCACTCCACCCTGGGTGACAGAGTCAGACCCTGTCTCTAAAAAAAAAAAAAAAAAAAAAGTTATGTGAGTAAGTCTTCTCTCTATCACAATATTGTACTGTACACACCTATTTTCAGACCACAGTTAACCACAGGTAAATGAAACCATGGAAAGTGAAATTGCAGGTAAGCGGGGACTACTGTACTGCTAACAAGTCAGGTAAACTTAATTTCTGTAAGTTTTAGCATTGAAAAGTTAAGTGTTAGTAAAAGTTACTTTGTTGCTTTGAATGTATCTTACTAGAAAAAAATATCTTAATCAAGATGAAAATTACTTCATACCTCTGTGTCAGCAAACTGATTCCCTAATGAAAATTACTTTACATTTTATGTTTTAATAAAAATGTTTCAGGCATCACTTTCATGAATGTCTGAAAATGAAATTTGTTTTATAGCCATTCTGGTGTTGACTGAGTGACATAAAGTCTTTTTTTTGCCCTAAATTTTTATATATAAACATTGCTAGCTGGTTTAAACATCTACTTATTGATCAATTGTCATTATCATATTTTCTTCACATTTTATATTTTGCATAATAATTATCTTAAAATGTTAGTTTAATTAAAACTTAAAGTACATATTACAATTTTAAAATTTCCTACCATTTAAATTCATGGCATACTATACAAAAGTATTGAACATGCTTGAGAAATAATTTGATTCTCCTAATTCATTTGCGTGTTCTGAATAGTTCCCATCTTTTGCATGTCTATGGCTTGCTGCTTATGTTTAGAAGAATTGTAGTTTGTTGTACTTAGAAACTTCTTTTGGTTTTACATATTAAGCACAAATATGCTATTTAAATCAATTGCTGTATTGACTTTATGTATTCTTGTTAGCAGCCAATAGTCGACACCATCTTTGGTCACAAAGATACAACTCAGTCTAATGAAATTTAACAGGATGTGTTTTTTAATTTTTTTAATTTTTTTTTTTTTTTTTTTTTTTTTTTTTTTTTGCTTTAGCTGTTCATGGTACAGGATATTATGGAAAAGAGAGCTTCATGTACATTTAATACTAAAAAAATTATGTTTACTATTTATAAGTGTAAACCATAGTGTCCAATAAAATACACAGATACACAGAATTTCTCTTGCAATAATAAAATCCCTTAATAATTCATGCCTTTTTAAATATTTATACTCAAATATTTTGTCAATACTTTTCTATAGTCAATTCATCATTTGTCTTCTTTATGGAAATTCCAAAGTAAAAATAGTGGCAAATTGGTCTTTTAACTAGAAAAATTACAAAATCCTCCTGTCTAAAAAATGATACTACCTCCAGGACATCTGCAATTTTGTAAATTTTTCTTCCTTAGTAGACAGCATACTTCCTGGTAAAACAAAGCCAAAAGATGGTAAACCTCTTTGAATTAGATTCTTCTTTGATCCCAACCCACTCTCAATTTTGGTAGCTAGACCTTTAACTTGGAATGATGAAATTAAAGACCCTTTCGAATATGATACATGCTGCCTTATTTATTATTTAGTTGTATCTCCAACATCTTTGGGGGAGCAGGAAGGAAGGGGGGATAACAAAAACTTCATTGCTTCAGGTAGGTATAAGTATAGAGGTCAATCACATTTTTAGTTGTACATCAAAAATAACTAACATCCATTAAATTATAAAAATTCTCCAGCCCTATTCAGTATTTAGTTGGGTATGGAGTTATTCATTTGTATGACCCTTATTGCCTGTGTAGAATATACTTATTATTAATACTATTCTACTAATTTTTCTATTATTTCCAATTCTGAATTGATAATCCATGGCTTTTATTTCATTGCTTAACAATGTTTGTATCCTTTATTTAGCAAATAGTTTACACTGGCCTATTTTGTATCAGTCAAGATTTTTCTCAGGTAACAGCTTTATTATTATTTTTATTTTTATTAACAAAGGTAGGATTACATAAGAAAAGAAAACTAAAATTATGAAAAGGGACCTTAAAGCTAGTGTTTCTAATTTGATGGACATTGCCTTATATATAATCTAATCAAAGTGGAAGATTCGTTTTTGTTGTCTATTTTTGTACAAAATGATGCCACTGAACTCAGATGTCTTTGTTGACTTTGCTTTATTATATAGCTTGAATAAAAATTAATGAAATGTAATTGACATAAAAATTAAACCTTAAATATGAAGGCTGTTAATGTAGGTGAGAAAAATGATATACATGCATTTTTCTTTTATTTGTAGGCATATTTTCTTTTAAAATTATTTCACAAATTATAAATGTTCCTACTAATAGGAAAGCCAAGTATTATGCACTAATGGTACTTACTGGAAATTTTAGAATTCATTTATTTATATTTACTACCTCTTGCTTTTATGCTCTTCTTTCTCTAAATTTGTGAACTGTAAGCTGAATATATGTTGCTCAATCTATGCTATATGACAAAACATTTTTAATCATTACATTTTTACTAATGCATCAAAGGGTTGGAATGATCCTCTTCTTGTAGTTTCATCTTTAGGCAGAACTATATTCTTTGGATTGAGGCTTTACTTAAAAGCCTATTTTTTGAATGTTCTAGAACTTTCTTAGAAAAGTTTAAAAGAGCCCCCACAATTTAAAAAACTAATTTTATTGTTTTAAAATGTTTTAAGGGTTTATCCCTAAGAAAAGAAATTAAACAAGCACGATCTGTTACTTACAATTTTTATTTCACAGCACATATTGATAATAAATGCCATTTTAAAAGCAAAAGAAAATCTATCATGATCGTTGCAAGAGATATTTAATAAGGAACCTAATGTAAATCATGCTTCATGCTATATGTCAGTTAAATCAAGATACAAGTGAAGATTTAGGTCTTATTGTGTGAATATTGTGTGGTAGTGCACATTAATTTGTATTTAAATCTTTACATTGTTATCATTGCATGTGTTCACTGTATTTTTTAATGTGTCACTGTTTTCTCTTTATAGATTAGTATTTCAAAGTAACCATTCCATACCAATTCAAACTACCATCTGGTCCCTAAGCTTGTTATATGAAAATCTTTTATCATTGTCTTCCATTGTAAGTGTTTTATGATGAGCTACACCTGAGTTGTACATTTTCTTTTTCTTTTATTTGCTTCTGTATACAGGCTGGCTTAGCGGGAGCTCCAGCCCGTGCTGTATCAGCTGTAAAGAATATGAATCTTCCTGAGATCCCAAGAAATATTAACATTGGTGACATCAGTATAAAAGTGCCAAACCTGCCCTCTTTTAAATAAAAATGTAAAAAGGCCACTCCCAGGTAAAATCCAGGGGGAAGAGTCATCTAAGTTTACCATGCAGTTGTTTACCAAAAATAGAGGAGGAGAGTCTTAACTTTTGCTCTTGGATTTAAGTCAAGGTACTGTATAGAAGTTGTGTAAAATCAGTATGAAAGTTCAATGTTGCTTTTCTTGCTCAGTGATTTTAAAGAAATTGAGTAGTTCCTATGTGATTTTTTTTTTCTTTTCTAAACTGCATTCCTGTGCCCACCTACGGCATGCCTCTATGTATTGGCTACTACAGTGTTTTAAAAAGTGTTTCAGATATTTCTTTAATTATGTACAACCTAAAATGTTGGTGTTTTGTGTGGATCACAAGTGCAGCATTCCTTAATTCCTTCTGCTATTTGTCACACAATTGTTATTTAAAGAACCAAGTATGTATTGCATGAAAACATTATGACTTTTTTCTCTTAGTTTAAATAAACTCCAAGGTAACTGGACTTCTAAAGCACCTTTCTGTTTTTGCCTGATATCTACTTTAGCAATAATTTTTTTTACAACCCTCTGACTCAACAAAGTAAATAAAAATATATTTTATCACTATTAAGCAGCTGTTAATGTCGATTTATTTTATACTTAAGTTTTTAATATTCAGAAACTCAGTAAATTATTCTGAAAATTATTTCACAAACCAGGAGCAGTCTGTCTTATGCATATTGTGCAAGATGAGATCTGGAGTGGGAGGCGACAGTCTTTCTAAAATGTATATTGAGAAAAAGTAAAATCTTTTTTATACAAATAGCTTTAAGCCTTGCCTCTTGTTCCTTCTTGCCCAGATGGTAAAAAATAATTTCAGCGAATACCTAATTGATTTTGAATATAAAAACCCTTGGGGCTCTACTTGTCTGTTTTATCGTAAAGCAAAGTTAAACGAATGTTTTCTTAAGTCCTAACACTCACTTATTCTAGTGTCTCATAATTGGCCCACATTTTATTTGGTCTTCCATGAACTGTGAGTGAGGTTACTTTTCCAGTTAGACTAAAGTTTTCCTTACAGTTCTAGTTCTTCTTCCTCAAATGTTCTCTTTGAAACACTTCCATAGACTTGCAGCATGTATGAATTTTACTCCAAGAACCCTAAGATATAAGAAAAGTTACTTTATTTTTTCTAAATAAAATTAATCTGTCTCTAAGCTCTCCAGCGTGTTACAATAACAGGAAATTTAATCTGTGATTATTGGGATTGCCATCAGCTCAGAAATATGCAAAAGTCCTAGAGAAAGGTTATGCAAAGTGGAACATTTCAGGAGATACCTGGTCTTTAGTCATTTGACAATGTTTATTAAGTGTTTACTGTGCGCCCCCAAGTCCCTGTCTTTATGGAGCAATGCAGTAACAAAGTGCCTAGCAGTACCCCCTCCCCTCACCACCACCCCTCCCTTTTCCTTTTCTCTTTGTTTTGGGGGAAACAAATTATGGGAAGGTTAAGTGTTGGTTTGGTTAGGATATGCCAAAATTAAGGAAACCTCTGGGCCATACTTTAACTTCAAGACCATACTTTAACTTCAAGAAACAGTCAAAAGTGTTTTATCTCCCATTATATTCTATCACATACAATGCCCCAACAACCAACCATCCTTCCTCCCCGTCTATTCTCTCATCTTCCCTCCCTCCCTCTTTTCTTTCCTGCAGCAAATACTTACTGAGCATTAGCTATGTGGGTACTAGGATAGAGCAGGGAACAAACTAGATTCTGTTGGAACATAAATTCATGTGGGGTGAAACAATAAATGTATGATATGTCAGGAGGTGATAAGGGCTATGGAGAAAAGTAAACCTGGATAAAAGATAGGGAGTAGTAGGGTTGTGGGGTAGGAGTTGGGCTGTTGCTGTGATTTATAGAATGGGTAGGAGGAGGCATCTCTGATGAAGTAACATTTGAACAAAAACCTGAAGGAGGTAAGGAAGGCATCATGGGAACTTGTGGAGCAAGAGTAAATCCACATAGCAAGTAACAGATGGCAGGGCCCAGAGGCAGGGGCGTGCTTGGGATGTTTGAGAAACAGCAAGGAGCCAATAGCAAAATGGGCAAGAGGGAAAGTAAGCTCTTCAATGTTCCTGTTGTCCATCTCTCATAATGTTTATTCATGGGCAATACACAATAAGGGATATTAGCTTTTAAACTTTTTGATATTTTGGAAAGTAACAAGGCAGAAACTTCTGGTTAAACATACATTGTTAAACACTTACTCACATTTGTGCTCTTTCAAACCACACTAAACTGACAGTAAACAGTTTGTGTTAAAGGACCCAAATGGCCAAAAAGGATCAGACAGGTGATAACAGCTACAAAATATTCGAAGCTGGAAAGCTTGTGAATACGTAGTATATGACTGAGCAAACCTGAGAAAACTGGAATTTAGTTTGCAGTGGAATAATCATGAAAGCATGTGGATTTGCGCCACAGAATCCAGAAAGACTTCAGGAAGTAGAGGTACTAATGAAACTGTGAATAGAATTATCAGTTATCAAATTGTCGTATATATCAAAGTATATAGACTCTCAGATCCCCTTCACCATATCACAAACCTTAGCAATTGTCTCTCATTCACCCCTGAACTAAGAGCCTGGAAATTACCCCAAATACCTTCTCAATGGTGGGAACCCAGCCTACTTTGTCTCTCAGCTCCTAGACTGTTAGTAGCCAGGCTTATACTCTACCCTGTCCACAAGCAGGAGATTCTAGCATATTCTTCCCTAGGGAGATTAGCCCAAGAGAAAAGACGTACATTCAATGATGTTTCAAGCTTGCCCATTGATGTGGACCATCCGTATCATCCTTCTCTAAAGCCCCTCATTGAAAAGCTTCTCCCTTGCACGCAGAGCTTCCAGTCAGGTGTTTAGGAGCCTCACACATGAGCAGAAAGCCAAAAATCACCAAACATTTGAGGAAAGCTTCTAACATGAAAGGTAGAGGCCAAAACAAACAACATAAACTAATAGGAAAAACATTTTAAAATTAAAAGTTATCACTTATCCCCCACTATATTAGACACCTCTTATCTTGAGAATCTTCTTGGCCCACCACTTCAGCCACTGCTGTAGTAACTAATTCTTCATAGTCTTGACCAGCTTTGCTCAACTACAACTGGATATTGCCTTGTTTTTTGGCCCAAGCGATAACCTACTTCCTGCCTTGGACGTTCTCTTCACCCCAGCTGAAACGTAGGAAACCTTTTGGTACTTATGTATGTACAATTTGGAGATGAGGGGAATTTAACACCATTCTGACTCCTGTGAGTGCAATAAATACTTCTGTTTTATACCTTAGCAGACAGTTGAGAGTATTTCAAAAGTATTCCTCAGTAAGTCCCATGGGATTGAAGGCTAGTTGCCTGGAGCAGTAACCAACTCCCTAATATGTCATTTTTTTAAAAAAATTTCCCCCTTCTCTGTTTAGTTCATATCCTGTACACCTTCCTGGGAGTGCATTTCCCAAAAATTATCTGTGCATAAGCCTTTGTCACAGGCTCTGCTTTCAGGAAACCCAGCCTGAGCGACACCCAGGGAAATAAAAGATCAAGAATAACAGCAAAAAAAAGGAACATCTGAGCAACTAAATGAAGTTTTTGGATATAATATAAAATATTATAAAATTGAATATTCAATGGGAAGATTGGAAGACAAAGTTGGGAGGACTTCCAAAAAGGATAAAAAGACAAATGGATGGAAAATAAAAGGTAAAATTAAAGGATCACTTCAGGTAATTCCATAGCTGACCAGTAGAAATTCAGGGGGAGGGATGGGAGCAACACAGAAAATACAGGGAAGAGAATTTCCCCCTGAAAAAATTTTTTAAAGATTGCTTAGATCATAAGAACATGAGTTTTCAGATTGAAGGGCCCATTAGGCTGCCTAGCAATGAATGAAAAAAAGAACCATACCAAGTGTCTAGTAGTCCATGTTGGCTGCTATAACAAAATGCCATAGACTAGGTAGCTTATAAACAACAGAAATTTATATCTCACAGTTCTGTAGGGTGGAAATTCAAGATCAAGGCACCAGCAGTGCCTGGTGAGGCGCATTTCTTATAGAAGGCATTTTAGTGTTGCATTCTCACATGGGGAAGGGGCACATGAGCTCCCTCAGGCCTCTTTTATAAGGGCAATATAATCTCATTCATGAGGGCTCCAAGCTTATGACCTAATTACATCCTAAAGGTTCCACTTCTTAGTACTATTGCATTGGAGATTAGGATACAACATACAGATTTTGAGGGACACACACATTCAGACTATAGCACAAAGGGACATCACTGTGATTCTAAAAGATTCTAAAATCTGTGGAGAGGGAGGGAAAAAGCAAGTCACAGAGGATCAGGAATCAACGTTTGAAGCCAAAAGACAAGGAGAAAGAAATGACTTCAAAATTCTGAGGATAAATCATTTAAACCCAAAATTGTGTGCCAGACAAATATTCAGGTATATATGTAGTTATAATGAGTATGTTTTCATACATGCAGTCTCAAAAGATGCATTTCTCATGCCCTCTTTCTCAGAAAAGCTACTGAAAGATTGGCGCCACCAAAGTAAAGGAATACATTATTTTTAAAAATCAAGAGATCCAGTAACCAATATATACAGCACAGGAGAAAGATGAAGGAAAGTCACAGGATGTTGGTGAATCTTAGAACCATAGCTTTATGGCATACCTAACGGGCAATTAGCCTAGATTGAAACAGGAAAATGGAAAGTTCAAGGAAAGATGGCTGTTTAAAAAAGAACATGGCCAGGTGGGGTGGCTCACGCTTGTAATTTCAGCACTTTGGGAGGCCAACGTGGGCCGATCACTTGAGGTCAGGAATATGAGACAAGCCTGGGCAACGTGGTGAAACCTCGTCTCTAGCAAAAATACAAAAAATTAGCCAGGTGTGGTGGCACACGTCTGCAGTTCCAACTATTTGAGAGGCAGAAGCAGGAGAATCTCATGAACCCAGGAGGTGGAGGTTGCAGTGAGCCACGATCGTGCTACTGTACTCCAGCCTGGGTGACAGAGCTAGACTCCGTCTCAAAATAAATAAACACACACACACATTTTAGTAAATTTGAGAAATATAATGTAAGTTTACATTATTATTTATCTTGATTATTTTGTAAGTTTATCGATAGTTGACCTTTGAACAACATGGGCATTAGGGCCACTGACCCCCTACACAGCCTAAAATTTGCATATACTTTTGACTCCTCAAAAATAACTAATGGCCTACCAGACCAGAGACTTACCAATAACATAAGCAATTGATTAACATATATTTTGTTTGTTAAATGTATTATATACTGTATTCTTACAATAATAATCTAGAGAAAAGAAAACATTGAGAAAATCATAAGAAGGAGAAAATATATTTACTATTCATTAAGTGGAAGTGGATCGTGGTAAAGGTCTCCATCCTTATTGTCTTTATATTGAACAGGCTGAGGAGGAGAGGAGTCTTGCTGTCTCAGGGGTGGCAGAGGTAGAAGAAAACTCATGTATAAGTGTATCTGTGCAATTCAAACCCATGTTCAAGGGGCAACTGTAATTTCAATCTTTATATTAGTGAAAATAGCTTTTTACTTGAAAATAACTTTAATGTTTGATATAATAAAATTGAGGTGAGAGGGAGGCTCTTCCTTTCAGAAATGTGTATTTTAAGACAGCTAGGCTTATCGGATGTCAGGATAAATACGAACCAGATACTGTAGTTTTTAGAAGTTCACTTCACAGCCTTTTAAGCATACATAGAATGCCCAAAAAGAGCGAGCTTTATCTTGCCATAGTATATAGCAAGGTTTAAGATACTTTTTGTGGGCCTGCATACTAATTAGTATAATTTGAAAAGGAAGGTTGATATTTCTGATATACCAAGGGCTCACAAATTAGAAAAAGACAATCTAATAATATGCTAAGGATAGAAATAGGCAAGTCATAGGAAACTAAATCTCAGTGGCCAATAAATATGTAGAGATACTTAACCTCACTAGTAGTCAAGGAATGCAAATGAACAATTAGATTTTATTTTCTCCTGTCATATTGACAAAAACTAGCAGAGGTGACAACATCCAGTACTAGAATAGATAATGGGATAACGTGAACTCTCATATTTTGATAGTGGGAATGTAATGTACTACTATTTTTTTTTAAAAAATTCTGCAAAAATTTAACAAAATTAAAAATACACATATCACACATAACCCATGACCTCATTTGGGAACTCTATATAGCACTTTTTGATTTATTTGTATAGAAAGGCATTTATTATATGAAATTTTTTGTAAAGTAAAAAAAAAAATAATAACCTGGAGATATATTAAATGTCCACCAGTATGGAAATAGTTGAATAAATTGTAGTAACTACCACACTAGTTGCAATAGCAAACAACTGGAATGACTTAAATGTCTGTCAGAAGGAGACTGATGGAAAAGCTAGATTACATCCATATTATGGAGTCCTATGGAGCTACCAAAAGGAATGAGAAATCTCTCTTTATATTGCTACAAAGTGATTCCTAGAATATAGTGTTAGGTTAAAAAAGCAAAGAGGAAAGAGAGTACATATGGAATGCATATTAGGGCTCTCCAGAGAAAAGATATATGTAGAAATATATATACTTCTTTATAGGTTATACACACACACACACACACACACATACATATATACATATATATATAATTTATAAATATAAGGAATTGGGTCACATGATTAATTAAGTAGGTTGACAAGTCCCAAGATCTGAGGTTGGGTCAGCAAGCTGAAGACCCAGAATCGCTGATGATGCATTTCCAGTCAAAGGCCAGCAGGCTGGAAACTCAGGAAGAGCCAATATTTCAGTTCGTGTCCAAAGCCAGGAAAATGTCAGTGCCCAGTTCAAAAGCAGTGAAGAAGAAAGAATTATCTCTTACTCTGGGAAGGATCAGGAAGGCCGGACCTTTTGTTCTAGTCAGGCCTTCAACTGATTGGGTGAGGCTCACCCACACTAGGGAGGGGAATCAGCTTTACTCAGTCCACCAATTTAAATTTTAATCTCATCCAAAAACACACTCAGCAGAAACACCCAGAAAAACTGTTTGGCGAAATACCTGGATACCCCATGGCTCATTTAAGTTAACAGATGAAATTAACCATCACAATGTGCTTTCAATAAAGAAAAAGGGAGAATGAGTATGTATGTTTTGTCTATTTTTTACATGGAAAGATAAACTATACTTTTTGCAGGGGGTGGAGGGAGACAGGTTCTCACTCTGTCACTCAGGCTGGAGTAAAGTGGCATGATCTCAGCTCACTGCAGCCTCTACCTCCCAGGCTCAAGCAATCCTCCCACCTCAGCCTCCTGAGTAGCTGGGACTTCAGGCGCATGCCACCATACCTGGCTAATTTTTGTATTTTTTGTAGAGATGGAGTTTCGCCTTGTTGCCCAGACTGGTCTCGAATTCCTGAGCTCAAAGCAATCCACCCACCTCAGCCTCCTAAAGTTCTGGGATTACAGGTACCAGCCACCATGCCTGGCCAACTGTACATATTTTTTTTAATGTATAAGAGGGAAAAAACTGGACAGAAGGTTGGGGATAGAATCTAGATTTGTCTGAATGTACTTTATTTTGGAACCGTGTAAATATTTTACATACTTAGTAAATTTTTAAATTTTGAAAATGTACCCTCTAAAAATTGAAAGCAGAGCAAATGTGTTGAACTATGCCATGAGTTGTGGCATAATGATCCAGAGGGAACTATTTCACATAACTCTAAAACACTTGACAATACACCACTAAATACCTGCCGTCCACACCCCTGAAAATTAAATTGTTTTCAGTAATCATAATGTGTGTGATATTTTTTCTTCTGAGGCTGGGTATGTGGATCGTGGGGTAAACTAAGGAGAAAGTATGTTGGCACCTGTAGTGGACGCTCTTATGCGCATCTGTCAGGACTGAGGCACTCATTTCTTCAGCTGCTGGCAGTGAGCACTCAGTTGAGTTGCTCTGAGAACTGCCACCAGCTGGAAAGAACTGCTTCACTCAAAGCCATGCCTCCTCACGAGGACGTCCCGTATCCAAGTGCTAAAAGCTTGGCGCCTTTGGCTAAGGCACAACAGCTCTGAAAGGCCATTCCATCAGCTCCAGTGCTACCCATGGGATCAGCTGAGGCCTTCACTGTGACTGCACTGCAATTTAACTCCTCCTCTGCTCTATCCTACTTCCTTCAGACTCTCACAGACTTTGATCCCAGTGGCATACTCTAGTAAATGTTTCTCAGGGAAGCTCATCAAAGCAGTTATTGCCAAGAATGGTCTGAAAAAGCAAATTTTTTGAGATGGAGTTTTGCTCTTGTTGCCCAGGCTGGAGTGCAATGGCGTGATCTCGGCTTACCCTAACCTCTGCCTCCCAAGTTCAAGTGATTCTCCTGCCTCAGCCTCCGTAGTAGCGCCACCACACCCAGATAATTTTGTATTTTCAGTAGAGGCAGGATTTCACCATGTTGATCAGGCTAGTTTCGAACTCTCAACCTCAGGTGATCCACCCACCTTGGCCTCCCAAAGTACTGGGATTACAGGCGTGAGCCACCACGCCCGGCCAGAAGCAGATTGTAAAATGACATTTTGGAGCTGGATCAGCACTGGCAGGCTGGCAATGGAGGACCCTATTACTGATGGCAGTAAAACCATTTGCATGCTATAACAATATAATTGTGGAAACTTTCACTGGTGATGAGTTGGGATGGGATACTGGAAAGACCCTGATACAATGTTTCAGGCATTTGAGAAGTCCAAGGGAAGCAGTAATTATAAAGAGCATGGGATTGGATGGCTATTCTGGGTAATCACTGTATAGAGAAATGCTGACAGTAATGAATCACCAAGTAAGACTATGTATGAAGGCCAGAGGGCCTCCTTCGCAGCCTATGAAAACTCTGACCTCCTGCAGCTGGAGGACAGGAAAGGCTGAGGAGCAGCCCCAGGGCTCAAGTTTGCTGCAGAACTTTGTCAAAGCGAACCTGGGGGAGCTGGAAGAGTATAGGTGGGCCTGGATCCTGAGGGTTCTGGGTCAATGGGGAAGGAACATAAAGTTGGATGAGAGGTTATTTATATTTAAGCACTTTCCAATGATAAAAGATGTAATGCTCTGGGAAGACAGTGCTAACCCGTGGCTAGGGTGATTTTGGGAAGCTTGGAGAAAGCCTGAGCCACTTAGCTTGGCCCAGCTAAGTGAACTATAACCAGAACTACCAATGCAGCCAAGGGATCAAAAGGCTCAGAGAAGTATGTGTGCTAGAGTGAATATACTGTGTAGGGCAGGAGGGCCCAGAGGTGACTATTTACCAAAACAATAAAGAACGTGCTATTTAAAGGGGCATCAGCATCATTCAGAAGCTCAGAAGTGGCTGTCCTCTGAAGGCCGGGTTTGAGGGTGGGAAATGTTACAGAACTGGGTGCCCTGATAATAATAGGGATGATGGGGTCCTGAAATAACAGAGGTCAGGTTGTGCACTTCGCTGCCGGGAGCAAAGTGGATAAGTTATCTTAATGAATTGCAAGGTCAGAGTGTCATTCACGTGTTATGGTCTGCAGTTTGCTATAGAGATATTTAATGGAACATGGCTTCAGTAGATGTAAGATAGATGGGCAGTCAGTAAAGACATTGCCTAATCTGTACAACCAAAAGAAATCAAGAATGGATCATCAGGAGGCTGAGAGCAGCTGCTGTAATAAAAAGTCATGAACTCTTTTCCAGTGTCTGGTTCTGAGCCAGTTCTCAGATCCAGAACTCATTGATTAACAGAAATGCTAAATCTCCAGGAGGAAGGACCCTGCAACACCACCCAAATGCGTAAGCTAATTATTTTCCCAGGGCTTCCCCTAAAGGGACTTACTTGGGTAACTGTGCACTGGGTAATGGAAAACCCAATGTTTTAGGAATTACTGGTCACAGTTTCCAAGTTGCCATTGATTCCCAGGGACCAAGCATCGTCATCGCCCCTTCCCCCATTACACTGGGAACATATGAGGGCTAGGTAATACATGTAGTCCTGGCCCAGGTCTAGTTTATATTGAGTCCACAGGTCTACCTCATGGGTATGATATTTTCCTTATCCTTGAATATATCTAACTGGTATGAGTGTCTGGTAAAACCTTACAGTGGTTCCCTAGTCTGTGGGATAAGAGATATAGTAGAAAGGAATACTAAGTGGAATCTTTGAAACTGCCCCTACACCACTCTTAGCCAGGATAGTAAGAATTGTAACTTGGGGACAAGTGAAGAGATAATGCCATGCTTAAAGACCTAAAAGGATTCAGGAATGGTGGTCTCTATCATGTCCCACTTAATTGACCAGTCTACTCCCTACAGATGGATCCTAGAGGATGACAGTGGACTACTGCAAATTGGCCAATTATAGCTGCTGTGGCAGATGTAGCATCTTTGTTAGGGCAGCTTAATAAGGCTCCCAGATAGTTGGTATGTGGCTGTTGATCTGGGAAATGCCTTCTTTCCCATCCCTTATAGGAGGAAAGTCTAGAAAGTTCACATTCACTTCGGATGCACAACAGTTAACTATAAATGTTAATTCACCTGCCCGTCCTCATAATATAGTCAAAGGATCTGGATCCTCTGGATATTATATCACATTAGTCCACATATTGATAAAATTGTGTGATTTAGACTGCACGAACAAGAAATTACAAACATATCAAAGGCCTTGATAAGATACACTGCCTCAGTGGTTGAGAGAGAAACCCTATAAAGATTCAGGGGCCTGGGATCCAATGGTCTATGATATCCCTGTCAAATGAATGTTGTATTTCATAACTTCCCCACTCAGCAATAAGCACAGTGGTTGGTAGGCCTCTTCAGATTTTGGAGGCAGCATATTTCATACAGAGAACACTATTCCAACCCATTTACACAAATAGCATCGAGCTCTGAATGAGTCTCAACAAAAAAGGGCTCTGCAGCAGGTCCAGGCTACAAGGCAAGTGATTCTTCCTCTTGGACCATACTACCTAACACACTCAATGATATTGGAGCTGTCAGTGATGGTAAAAGGTGTCATGTGGTGTTTCTGGGCATGTTCCAATTGGAGAATAACAACGTAGGCCCCCTAGAATTCTGCGACCAAGCCATGACACCCACAGTAGAAAATTATAAACCATTTGAAAAACAAGTCCTTGGTGCTACTGCACCCTGGTTGACACAAGTGATCATGCTTCCAGAACTGACCTGAGATCTGTCCAGCCCACAAAATCATAAGGCTAGGCAGACCTAGCAACAATCTCTAGTAAAATGGAAGTGGTGTACATGGGAAAGAAGGGGGCCAGAGTGCACACATTAGCTGCACAAGTCCTGGCCCAAGTTTCATTTTCCACTGTTGACCAGTGCTTTTCCCTCAGCTCCTGGGTAAGACAATGGTGAGCAGAAACCCTTCCAATGGGCAGAACTTTTGAGTTGCACACATGGGCGTCCACTGGGTATGAAAGTAAAAGCGGCCCAAGGTAAAACTACATGTGGAAGCATAGCTAAAGACTTGGCTGTTTAGTTAACGGATCAGAACATCAGAAACAAGGAGGTTTGGGTAAGAGGCATGTGGGTGAGTCTACGGGAATAAACATGAAAGTAAAATCTTTCTTTTTGTTTGGTATCTGAAAAGTCTGAATCGTATGTTACCTGACAGAGAGCATCTATCACAAAAGAGGTGCTTACACAATGGAATAGACAGAATGACTCACCAGAATGTCAGTCTGCCTCTGTTATTGGCCACTGCAGTGTTGGCACAATAGGAACATGAGTAGAGAAGCCATAGTAACGGGGATGGAGGCTGCACATGGGCCTAACAGCAGCGGCTCCTGCTCTCCAAGGCTGATTAAGCTACTGCTTATGTCAAATATCCCATCTACCACTAACAGAGAGCAAGGCTCAGCCCCTGATTCAGCACCTTCTCTTGAGGAAACCAAGCAACCACTTGGTGTCAAGTAACTTTGGCCATCTTGAAAAGGGAGCAAATTGATTCTGACTGGAATTGATACATATTCTGGGTATGAACTTTCCCTTCCTGGCTGCATGGCCTCAGCCAACATCATTATCCAAGGACCTGCAAAGGGTTTGATCCACCTACCTAGGATCCTACCTAACCTTACAAAGGACCAAGGAATTCACTTTACAACAAAGGAGGTACAGCAGTGAATACAGATCAATGAGACTGGTCTTGTCACAAGCCATGAAACCTAGAAGCTGCTGGATGGATAGAGTAATGAAATGGCCTTTTAAAGGGACACCTGAACACCAGCTTGGAGATGATACCTTGTGAAGGGGGACATATTCTACAGGATGTAACATATACCCTAAATCATAACAAATCTATGGTGCTGTTTCTCTAGTAGGTAGACTCCATACGCCCAGGCACCAAGAGGTAAAAGTAGGAGCGGCCCCACTTCTCCCAGTGATCCACTTGGGAAATTTGTGCTTCTGGTCCTCACAAGTCTAGGATCTATGGGTATAGAAGTCTTGGTTCCCAAAAAGGAAATGCTGATTTTAAGCAGAACAAGAGTCATATTAGCTTTTAGTGTACAGCTGCCCTCTAGTCCTTCTGGCTCCTCAAATCAGGAGACCAGTAGGCAAAGAAAGGAGTTCGCATCTGCCGTTACTCCACAGCTTACTGAAGTCTGACCAAAAGAGTGTCTTTCAGAGTACCATAAATAGTAGCTATAATGGCTCATCTAGTGGAAATCACAGCCATTTTGGAGACAGATTTCATTAGGACTCTGCTACTACTGACAATACAGCTCACTCAGTAAGATGCCAAAACCAAAATATTTAACCTACTTTACCTCCTCACACTATATGTGTATATATGTGTGTGTGTGTATATCTATATATATGTGTGTATATATATTATATATAACCTATCAAGTTACCCACTACATATACATATGTATGTATATATTATAACCTATTATATATTAGGTAACTACCTGTGTAAGATCACAGGATTTGGGAAATATAGTTTCCATGTTATAACTAGCTTCTATAATAGATTGCTTAGTAAAATGAATAGAACTGGGAAAAAGATAAAAAGAAACTTACTGACAGCTGGGTGTAGTGTCTCATGCCTGTAATCCCAGCACTTTGGGAGGTCGAGGCTGGCAGATCATGAGGTCAGGAGATTGAGACCATCTAGCCAACATGGTGAAACCCCGTCTCTACTAAAAAATGCAAAAAATTAGCTGGGCTTGGTGGTGGGCGCCTGCAGTCCCAGCTACTCGAGAGGCTGAGGCAGGGGAATTGCTTGAACCCAGGAGGCGGAGGTTGCAGTGAGCAGAGATTGTGCCACTGCACTCCAGCCCGGCAACACTGCAAGATTCTGTCTCAAAAAAAAAAAAGAAAAAAGAAAAAAAAGAAACTCACTGATATTTCTCATTTCAACCATCCACACCGTAACAATTCCCTTTACTTTGAGCCCATCATAAAATAAACCATTGACAGTGCTTGAAAGAATTCCATGTACTGCATGTCCCAGGGTGATTCATTACATGGCTTCTAGAGTCAAAACACCTGATTTCTAAACCTAGTTTCGTCTTTTAATGAAACCAAATAATCTCTGTAAGCCTGTTTACTCATCTGTAAATGGGAATGCCAGTGGTACTTACCTTGTAGAACTATTGTGATGATTACATGCCATATAGAGTGCTTAGCACTGTGCCAAACACAAAGAAGTTCAGCATTTCATAAAATGGTAGCTTTTTTGTTTTTTCTTTTAACTTACATGCCTTTGCTTCAGCAGTAAGACCATACAAATACAGAAGGAACAAGTCACTGGTTAGTAAATAGTTTTTCACTTTCAATTGTTTGTTCCTTGAAACATGCTCATCTGGAACCTTGTCTTTCTGATACTGTTCTTAACTATTCAAGTTCCCGAATTTTGGTGTGCTAAGACCTTTCCTCACCACCACTCCAGTCTCTCTTAGGGTTGGAGAGAGACTGCATATTGCAACACAGAAATTAAGATCACAGTATTTTCCACAGTAAAGCTATTTTAGTTTGAAGGGGCAGAGGTTCTAATTATTACGTTTAAAACTCCCTTTGTAGTTTATCTTCCACTTCCTGGAGTTTATTTTTATAGGCTCTTTCATGTTCCAATGAAACTAGAAGAGATACTATACACAAACCTAAAAAACCTTTATTCTAGGATTATTAGCAATACATGTTACATTTGTTTTTCAAAGACCTCTCCCCTCAATATGGAGGCTAAAATAGATTATTTTCACATTCCATCCTTTGACACTAACCACCACCACTCTGTCCCCATCTCCACTCCAATGAGCTGGCCCTGGAAATGTGGCCTGGGCCTCCCAGAAAGTTGTCCCTCGTTGGCTTTAATTAGATATTATTTCCCAAGCATGAGGTATATTTTATGCTAGTTATTAGTGGAAACAACAGACGCTGGTTACTGACTATTCCTTCCACCTTTAAGCTGCTTTCTAGTGCCCTACAATGGCCATATAGGATTAGAGACACTGGTAAAATTATTTTTTGAGCAAAAAGAGCTTCTAAATAGCTTTATAATGTGGAAGTCATTATCTTTTCAGTTTTCACTGGACTAGTACTACCTATGCCCTGTTCAAATGATCTTTAAATGTGATTGCAGTAAAATCTACTAACCTAAAATGCATGTTTAGATGACAGAAATTAGCTACCCTGCAGTTCTGGAGATTTGAAACAATTTGCAGATTTGTTTGTTTAGTTGACTGACAGTGGCAACCTGGAATAGGCCACCATGTGCCAAAATGATCTTTTGCACATATCCACAATCACCACTTTCAGATTGACTATATAAAAAACTCTTTTTAATGCAGTCATCACTTATCAAAAACCCAATTCATAAGAGCTTGTAATGTTTTACACCAGGTAGTAGCGGCATAGTTTTGGAGCACAGGGAAGACACAGCTGGGGAAGGATTTCAAAAGAGATTGAACTACTGCTGGACACAACTGACTGAGAGAAGATCCAGCCAGAGCAGGATCTTTCAACCTCTGCACTTACATTTTGGGCTGGATAATTCATCATTGTTGGGGGGTGTCCTGTGCATTGCAGGATGATTAGCAGCAGCATCCCTGGTTTCTACCCACTAAATACCAATAACAGTACACCCTCCAAGTTGTAACAGCAAAAATATCTCCAGACACTGCCCAACATTCTCTGGGTTGCAAAGCCAAACTCAGTTGAGAACTACTGACAGAGAGAATTCAGAGTTCTAGAGAAACACTTGGTATATAGCCTGTACTTTATTAGAGCCCTGATGGCAGTGGCACCAACTATGAGCTACTAAGAGGCATTTATCATATGCTGTCAAGAGGCTGACATTTAAAGCCCCTTTCAGTCGGATCCCAGTCTACACTTCTCAGAGTCTACTCTCTTCCTTGAATGCCAGTGTTTGATACTCATTCAGGGGTTATGCAATCTATTTAGTGGGTCCTAATCAACATTTTTTAAAAAATGAAATAATGGAATAGAATAAAATAATACAGAAAATATCAATACATTTTGTAGAATACTACTGATTTGCAAGATTTTTTATTCTGTGTGTGTACACAGCTGTATGTTTATTCATTTGTTACCAGAAAGGAGTCCCGATCCAGACCCCAAGAGAGGGTCCTTGGATCTCATGCAAGAAGGAATTCAGGGCGAGTCCGTGGGGCAAAGTGAAAGCAAGTTTATTAAGAATGTAAAGGAATAAAAGAATGGCTACTCTATAGACAGAGCAGCCGCGGGGGCTGCTGGTTGCCCATTTTTATGGTTATTTGGGGTGGATTATTCATGCCTCCCCTTGTTAGATGATATAGGGTAACTTCCTGATGTTGCCATGGCATTTGTAAACTGTCATGGTGCTGGTGGGATTGTAGCAGTGAGGACGAGCAGAAGTCACTCTTGTTGCCATTTTGGTTTTAGTGAGTTTTGGCTGGCTCTTTTACTGTGTTATAAGGTTTTGGTGCACAAAAGAAATAGCACTCGAATATAAATTTTTGTTTTTAATTCTCAGCAAGGCAAGGTACTTCTATAGAAGGGTGCACCCTTACAGATGGAGCAATGGTGAGTGCACACTTGGACAAGGGAGGGGAAGTGGTTCTTATCCCTGACGCAGGTGGCCCCTGCTGCTGTGTGGTTCCCCTATTGACCAGGGTTAGACCGCACAGGCTAAATTAGTTCTGACTGGCTAATTTAAAGAGAGTGACAGGGTGAGTGGTTTGGCAGGAAAAATGGTTATGACAGAGCAAGTAATTGGAATGAGTCAGGGTGGAGTAGGTAATCGGAATGAGTCAGGGTGCATAAGGTGATCGGAATGAGTCAGGGTGGAGCAGGTAATCGGAATGAGCCAGGGCGCGTAAGGTAATCGGAATGAGTCAGGGTGGAGCAGGTAGTCGGAATGAGTCAGGGTGCATTAGGTAATCGGAATGAGCCAGGGTGCATCAGGTAACCGGAAGGAGTCAGGGTGGAGCAGGTAATTGGAATGAATCAGGGTGGAGCGGGTAATCAGAATGAGGGTGCAGCAGGTAATTGGAATGAGTCGGGGTGGAGCAGGCAATCGGAATGAATCAGGGTGCGTCTGGTAATCGGAATGAATCAGGGTGTGTCCGGTAATCGGAATGAATCAGGGTGCGTCCGGTAATCGGAATGAATCAGGGTGCAGCAGGTAATTGGAATGAGTCAGGGTGGAGTAGGCAATTGAAAAAGGTTGCTTTACCAGGAAGTTAAGTTTAAAAGTAGGCAAAGAATTGAACGTACTGACATTGATTCTTTGAAAAGAAATTTAGAACTCATATCTAACAATTGCAACCTGTTTTATCACCAAGGTCTTTATGACCTGCATTTTGTGCTGACCTTCTATCTCATCCTGTGACTTAGAATGCCTTCACCGTCTGGGAATGCAGCCCAGTAGGTTTCAGCCTCATTTTACCCAGCTCCTATTTAAGATGGAATTGCTCTGGTTCACACACCTCTGACAATATTGGATATTGATGTAAAATGTATTCCTTATCAAAAGTTGCAGTCAAAAAAGTTTGAGAATCCCTGTTCTATTTTAACATATCCCCTGGACATACACTTCTCCCCAATGCCTAACATATCAATGTCCTATTGCTGAAACAGATTATTACAAGTTTAGCAGCTTGAAACAAGGCAAGTTTATTCTTTTGCAGGAGGTCAAAAATCTAAAATCAGTTTCACTGCTCTAAAGGCAAAATGAAAGGCTGGTTCCTGGAGGCTCCAAGGGAGAATGTTTTCTTTGTCTTTTCCAGTTTCTAGAGCTGTGTTCCTTACATTCCCTGGTTTATGGCCCCTTTCTCCATCTTCCAAGTCAGCAGTATAGCATCTTCAAATCTCTCTCTGCTTCTCTTCATATTGTCTTCTTTTTCTCTGATCTTCTGCCTCCCTCTTCTAGGGCCTCCTGTGATTACATAGAACCCCCTAGGATAACCCAAGGTAATCTCGCCACCTGAAGATCCTTCAATGAATCACTTTTGCCAAGCACCTTTTAGCATATAAAGCAACACTTACAAATTCCAAGAATTAGGACATGGACATCTTCACACCTAATCTGTGCTCTACTTGTGTGAGAAGTCCATTGTTCTCTGTACTGACTCAAATCAACCCCTCAATTAAGGCTTTCATCTCACTTCCCAGAATTGGACATGTTGAGTAAGAAAGGTCCTTATGTTTCTAATCCATAAGATGAGGCTAGGCTAAATCATTGGTGTTCAAGCTCCTTTTCTGAAGCTCTTGAAATTTTGGTTCACACACAATTTTTCTTGGTATGACAATATGCCAATAAGATGAAAGTTGAACTGCTCTGTTCCCCCACTGTGACCTGCCCAGTTTCTCATAGTGGAGCCATCCCACTTGCATCTCTAGCTGTTAGAGCCAGGGACACCTGAGAAATTTTCACATTAAATGCCTACCTTTGCTATACAGTAAGTGAGGGCTACAGAGGTGAAATAACTCTGTGGTATTGGCTCTGCTGTTAATCGGTGGAGTCACTGGCATATACTCTCTGAGCCTCAATTTTGTTAGCTACGAAAAGGAGCTTTGAAAGACTTTGTAAAGAAGTGGGATGTGAGAGAGATTTTGAGAAGCATTTACATAGATAGGAAGGAGTAGGATATTATGATATGTAGAATTTTTAAGATAGTCCCCCAGATCCAGCATCCTAGTGTACAAACCCTGAATAATCCCCTCCCCGTTGTGTGGGCAAGATGTGGGAATACGATACGATTTTACTTCTGTCACTAGATTACGTTATGTGGCAAAGGTAAAGTGATTTTTGTAGATGTAATTAAGGTTCCAGTTGACTTTGAATTAACAAAGAGGAATATTTTCCTGGGTGGATCCAGTCTAATCAGGCAAGTTTTAAAAAAGAGGGTAGGGTCCAGGCATTTGGGGCAGGGAGAGATTTGAAGCAAGAGAGATATACTTTTGCTAGCCTCGGAGAAGCAAACAGCTATGTTGTAGAGTGGGCCACATGGCGGGAAGCAGCAGCTGAGGATAGCCGAGGAGGTGAGAGAGATGCTCAGTCGACAGCCAGCAAGACAACAGAGACCTTGATCCTATAGTGGAATTCTGCCAACTGAATTCTGCCAACAACCAGTGAGCTTAGAAGAGGATCATGAGCCTCAGATGAGATTGTAGCCCTGGACAACATTGGTTGCAACTTGGTGAGACCTTAAGCAGAGGATGGATTCCAGGACCATGGAAACTTTGAGGTTACGATGGGAATTGTGTTAAGCCCATAAGTTTATGGTAATTTGTTATACAGCAATAAAAAAGCTAATAACAGTATTCAAGGGATTCACCAGAGCAGAATCTAAACTATGCAGGTGTGGTATATGAATATGAATATGAAGTGATTTTATCCAACAACATGGAGGAATCTCAAATGCATTTTTGCTAATTGAAATAAACCAGACCCCAAAGGCTGCATACTGTATGAGTCCTTTCAGATGACATTCTGGGGAAGACAAAACTATAGGGATGAAGAACAGTGGTTATCAAAGGTTGGGAATAGGGGAAGGAGTTGGCTACAAAGGGCAGCAGGCGTGAACGAAGGTAAGTGACCTGTTCTGTACTATGACTGTATGTTCTGTATTATAATAACATACAGGCTTATTAGAAACATGCCATGCTGTTTGACCAGTGTCTCACAGCTGCATATGGCGATCAGGAACATTCATGTGGCACGCATGCAAGTTCAGACTGACTGTGTTCCACTGATGGCCAAGGAGTCACTGGCATCACACACAGTTATCCAGTGTTCCTTAAGATAATATGACCCAATAGTGTAAATAAACAGGAAAAATGGTGTTAGTCATTCCTAGCAGCTCGGTCATGGTAATCATGACTGGTTATTCTTTTGAGATGGGAAGAGTAAAGTATGGCAGCTAAAATCTGTGAGCCAAGGTCAAGTTTATGCAATGCTTAGCCACAAGGCTTATCTTTGAATGACCTGTAAAGCAATAGTACTTAGTCTCCAGCCGTAAATGCCATGTCTTTTGACCTAGCACTTGCATGCTTGCTTTTATTCACCCCAAAAAACCCCAAAGAATTCCATCTTCTGTTAAAATTAAATTTAAATTATTCTGCAAACCTTAAAATGTTTTCCTAAAGCTTGCCTGCTTTGTAGGTCCCTCCATTACTTTTTAATACCACTAAATATAGTAGAACAAAGTTCTTAATGTGAAACTTCAAAGCTTATTTATGCCATGATGATAAAAGTGCTTACTATTAAGACATTTCCTTTTTACTCAATAAAATTCTGACTTATATACAAAGGATTCATTGCTCAAAGAGATCACATTACCAAATAAAAATGAAATGATTTATTGTATTCTGTGGGCTGCATCTACAAAGATGAAAGTATCCTCAATAGAGGATTTATTAATTTATAAAGAATATAGACTATCCGTGAGAGTTCCCTGTAATTAACAGTCAGGCAGGAATATTAAAAATCCAGGGATTCAATTTCCATTTGCAGAGTGGGGAGGATGCTGCCCTACCTATCTCTGGTTTGATGACCATCAAAGTTTTCAATGCAGGAATCCCAGATTTTACAGCCAAATAGAAACAGTTTTGTGGTAACCTTTACAGTAGGCTTTTCCCCTCATTTAATCTACTTTGTCATCAAGTGAATATAAAAAATAACTGACAAGCTAAATCACCATACTTATTTCAGGGCTGGTCATATATATGAGCTCATCTGGCATTATGTGAGCAAGAATACCGAAGCTGGAATGAATTGGCTTATTAAAGGAAGAAAAGATCAGGCTTTCAGGAGTGGAAGGCTGCAGAGACGGAGTGGTGGGTGTGTTGTTCGAAAAGCAAACTAGACCTTGAAAATTAGGCTGAGGAGTTCTGGTGTTATTCCCTGAAAGTTTTTAAGCACATTGACAATTTTTTTGATAAATGCACATTCAACCAGTGTTTGAATATCTAGCTTCATCAATTTGGAAAAGAAACACTTAAGAAATCATTATGTGTTCCAGTTAAACACAATTGAACAAGCGTTCTTAGTACATCATTCTCCTCAAAACTCACTCAAAAATCGAACAATAATAGGACACAAACAAAAAGATCCTCCCACTGCTGCAAACCAAAACCAAACCAAAACAAAAAAAACCCTCTGTCTTCAATAAGATAAAGAAATGGTCTTAAGTCCAGGCCACAAACTTAAAGCATACTTGAAATGCTGTGAAAGCAAAGTGAGGGAGAAAAGTGAAAATTAAACCTACCTTCTAAGAGCTTTAGCTGGAAACATTTTCTTGCAAGGAATTGTTATGTTGTAGAAAGGTTTATCTAAAAAAAATATTTTAGTGTGGTCATACCTAAGGATGTCGATGGCCCAGGGGAGAAGCAGAGAATCCCTCGAGACTGTTTAGGAACCACAGGACGCCGGGCCGTGGGGCTGAAGGAGAGCTTCGCTGATGTGCTGCCCTCACCCACATCAAGCCTTCTTGTCTGGGGAGATCACATGAATCCACATTTGAAGACCTGCTCTTCAGATACCAGCACACAGAGCCCGGATCTTAAAGCTTGGGGCACCACATTGCCTCTTGAATGCTAACATCTAAAAATTAAAAGAAGACATGCTTCCAAAAGAAATAAGATATTACTGAAATAATCTGAGACAAAGAAGACAGCTGCCCTGGGTCACTCTCTCACCCCTCCTCACACTATTTTTTGACCCCAGTTGACAATATAAGCAATGATTTTAAACGAATAACATGGCACATATACATAGATACCACTATAAAAAGGAGTGAGAGAAGAAAAGAGCAAAATGCGCTCAAAGACATAGGAATTAATTAAGCTCTGTAGAGTTTCAAAGAAATGTTGGATAGCATGAGTTCTCTAAAAAGAGAACTCGAAGAACAGACATGAGAATTTAAAGAACATAAGAGAGGAGGAAATAAAAAGACCTGGAGAACTCAAAAAGAAATAAAAGAAAAAATAATTATACTTTAGAAGAGATGCAGGAAGGAAGGGAGGAATGGAAGAAAGAAAGATTAGGATGAAAGAAAAAACTAGCTTGAGAAAAATCATACAATGAGACAAAAAAACAAAGGACATAAAAATTGATTCTAGAGAATGTGATAATTATGGAAGATAAAGGAACTTCAACAGTCACACAATTAGTATTTCTAAAGTACGGAACTGAATAAATAGAACCCCAAACATATTTAAGAATATGATTTTTTTTAATAAACCTTGTAGATGTAAACAAAATCTTGAATCTGCAGGCTGAAAGGGCCCGTGAGATGCAAGAAAAAAATATATATGCCCATATATACACAAATTCACTCCAGTACAGGGTCTGGTGGAGTTGCTAAATTTCAAAGGTAAGAAAATTGATAGGAAAAGTGAGTTATGTAGAAAAGGGGAAAATCAGGTTCTCTTTATACGTCTCCATGGTTGTATCATCTACAAAATATGTCGTAATGGATTAGAATTGGAGACATCTGTGGGAACTCATGTTTAGCTGAATATAGATACAACTGGATATATAGAGAAATATGTATACATATGCTTATTGTGATACTATGATTATGTATAATCATAATATATATTATATATTTTATGTAGGTGTATATATATAATCATCATACATATATGAAATAGGCTTTTGTCCAAAGTTCCTGGCTCATAACTCCCATAGTCCTTGTTACACTTGTTATAGTCTTTTGTTATAATCTTGAGGCACTTCAGGCCTCAGGAAACAGAATCTCTCTCTCTATCACCTTTTCCTGTCCTCCTCTTGGTAGAGGAGGCATTCATTTGCCTTCCAGGCATTGCCACCCCTAGCGGCTCAAAATCCTTTAAGATTGCCTTGTCACTACTTAAAAATTTACTATTCTTTGTTGATGATGCTATTTAACTGGAATTCAAAGCCACTTTTTTGAAAACTACTCATTCCCTGGGTGTCTCCCACGTATATATGACACACACACAAACACACACACACACACACACACACACATATATATATATATAAACATCTGCTTGTTTTTCTCTGGTTAATCTGCCTTTTGTTACAGGGAGCTGTTCTAACTAAGAATCTATGAGGGTTGAAGAAAAATTTATTTTTCTTCTCCTACAACTCAAAGCAGCAAAGGTGGCCAGATCTCTCACCTTTCAAAATTTTATGTTAATTGGAGGTAGATTTTTAAACTGCAGAACTTTAGTACTGGTAGAAATAATCAAGATCAACCCAAGAGTCTAAGCCCTTCATGTTGCAGATGAGGAACAAAAGATTTTCATACTCACTTTTTGTTTTTGTTTTTTGAGACAGTCTCCCTCTGTCGCCCAGGCTGGAGTACAGTGGAGCAATCTCGGCTTACTGCAACTTCCATCTCCTGGGCTCAAGGAATTCTTTTGCCTCAGCCACCCCAATAGCTGGGATTACAGCCGTGCACCACCACACCTGGCTAATTTTTGTAGTTTTACTAGAGATGTGGTTTTATCATGTTGGCCAGGCTGGTCTCGAACTCCTGGCCTCAAGAGATCTGCCCACCTCAGCTTCCCAAAATGCTGGGATACAGGCATGAGCTACTGCACCCATCCTTCATGCTCAGTTTTAAGGAAACCTGATAAACCTAATTCTGCTGGCAAAATAGATAAACTGAGGTAGATATTCATTTTACAAAATGATCCAATGCAGTATTCTTTTAAATATGCCCCCTGTATGTTTTAAAAGTATTATTTAATTTATAAAGATGTAATTCACACACAACTTTCAGGAATTCACCTACATTTAGCAAATACACATTTCTGTAATGTCTCCTGTGTACAAAGCTCTGTGTTAGACACCACAGGGACTACAGAACCCCAGCTCCACTATGAAGTAATATATGACCTTGAAGAAAACTTTATTCATCCTATGCTACGAACTGACATTGCTCTCAAAACAAG
This sequence comes from Chlorocebus sabaeus, assembly GCF_047675955.1. Classification (NCBI taxonomy): domain Eukaryota; kingdom Metazoa; phylum Chordata; class Mammalia; order Primates; family Cercopithecidae; genus Chlorocebus; species Chlorocebus sabaeus. The sequence goes on along the minus strand of NC_132926.1, from coordinate 66,034,692 downwards.
ATGCAATGGTTTTCAGAAATCATCAGAGTCCAGGGACAAACAACAAAACCATTGTCTGACTCTCACTGCCATTTCCTGGTGCCTTCGTCCTCCTCCACATCTCCCTCCCTGTCAATGCTTTCCTCCTGCACTAGGCCAAAAGCTTGCAAACATCTGAGTAAGAGGTCACACATGCAAATTTCCAAGAAAAAAAAAAAACAACCAACCCAAATAGAAATGAACTAGAAAGGAGATAAATATTAAATAACTCCTTTACTCTTCAACTGGCCTTCATTTTGGGTTTCTATTGTATGGTGGGCATGTGTCTTAACATTTTAATTAACTCAGATGACTGGCATGTAATTTTCAGGAAATCCTACATTCTGGGATTCAATATTATTCTGCTGTTGGTCTTGCTAAAAGGAGTGTTTTAAGATTTTACTAGCAGGCGGAATGTGAAAACCATTGTAAGTATCAGGGCATTATCTTGAAGGTTTCACCTTATTCGAAGTTATTTGCCCATAGATAATCATAGACTGTCAAAGTTCTTTGATTATAAATTTGTGAAACCAATAGATTAAATCAAATTTGATAAAATGAATTTTCTATGATTATAAATTTATAAAACCAATAGATCAAATCTAGGACTAGGGATAAAGATGAAAAGGAAACACAATTTAATTCTTAATTTACAGAAGCAAAGCAGCTGTGTTTAAGTCAAGGTGTGATTATTCATAAAGGATCCATAATTGGAGTAGAAATGATAAAGGTAAAGTGTTACTCATCACACCATTGTTACCACTAAGGCACTTTTTTTTTCTTCTTTTTGAGAGGGAGTCTCACTCTGTTGCCCAGGCTGGAGTAGAGTGGTGTGATCTCTGCTCGCTGCAACCTCCACCTTTCAGGTTCAAGCAATTCTCCTGCCTCAAACTCCCGAGTAGCTGGGACTACAGGCGCCCGCCACCATGCCCAGCAAAATTTTTTGTATTTTTAGTAGAGACAGGATTTCACCGTATTAGCCAGGATGGTCTCAATCTCTTGACCTCATGATCGACCTGCCTCAACCTCCCAAAGTGCTGGGATTACAGGCGTGAGCCACCGCACCCGGCCCAACTACTAAGGCACTTTTATGGTAGTGGAAAGATCCAGGCAGATCCTATAGGAGTTTAATGAGATGAAATTCAAGTGTATATAACACATCTAGACCCATTTCTAAGTAACAGTAGAATGATCAGAATTTGTCTGATTATTCTTGATTCTCTTCCCTGCCTCCCAAAGCTACCATCTTCCAGGCTCACAGAATCTGTGGTGGCAGCATTTTTCTTTTTGAGGTGTGTCCAAGGTCAAGGTTTGAAGTAGTTAGGAAGAAAATCTGACAAGAAGAAAAACAAAAGCCAACAATGAAAACAACACACGGAATAGGGAGAAAAGTCAAGGAGAATTTACATTTCTAAAGATGCTAATCTTCTGGCCAGGCCTAATAATACATTTTGCCAGTTGGCTTCATGGTGTCCCAGTCTGGGCCCAGGCACAGATGGAACAGATGTTGGAGCTTCTTCCTGGAACTGTATGGCCAGACTCTTATCCTTGAAGAAATTGGAACTTCCTGGCCTCTGAATTCATGCATGTTCTTATCCAGAGGTAACAATGCTGGCTGTGCTCTGCTCCTATGGGACTAACAAGTGCACCATGTTCTTGGCAGTCCCTCTTTCCTTTTTTTTTTTTTTTTTTTTTTGAGATGGAGTCTCACTCTGTCGCCCAGGCTGGAGTGCAGTAGCACGATCTCGACTCACTGCAACCTCCGCCTCCCAGGTTCAAGCAATTCTCCTGCCTCAGCCTCCTGAGTAGCTATTACAGGTGCCTGCCACCATGCTCAGCTAATTTTTGTATTTTTAGTAGAGACGGGTTTTCACCATATTGGTCAGGCTGGTCTCGAACCCCTGACCTCATGATCCACCCACCTCAGCCTCCCAAAGTGCTGGGATTACAGGTGTGAGCCACCGCGCCTGGCCAGCAGTCCCTCTTTCTTAATGCATCCCTTAGATACTGCTGCTTCTGGGAAGTTGCTTATGTTTCAGCTTCACCCTTTCCCTCCCTCTTCCTGTCAGTCAGACATGCCTTTCTTACCACAATGGGAATTACCCTTGACTTTTGTTAGAAAGAGTCAGTGCACAGCCAACATTTGTGGGCCTAGCCATATCCACATGTCCTTAGCAAACTAGAAATGTTGATAGGCTTGAAGAAAAGTTAATGAAACATGAACTGACCACCCTAACATTTCACAACCAGGAAAGTCTTATAGAAATGAAATGGAAAATAAATTAAAATATTAAGATTGAGGCTTAAAAAAATGTGAGAAGAGCACTGACATCCCATGTGGAAAGCATATATACTGTTCCAGTTATTTTAGGAAGAGTCAGCTCACAGCTGAGAGATGCTCACAGCTGAGTGTTCTGAGCAACTTGCACACTGGGGCAGGGGGAGGAAGGGCAGAAGGAGAAGATGTGAACTGTCAGCCTGAGCGTTTCATGGACATTCATCTCATAGCAGAGCTCCTGAGCTGCTAGGAATCTTTAGTTCAAGTGGAGTCATCTGAGCTCATACTTAAAATAATAATGATAATAATAATAATAGCAACCTATATGAATCATATTGTACTTAAATTTCAATTTCTTTTCTTTTTATTATACTTTAAGTTCTAGGGTACATGTGCACAACATGCAAGTTTGTTACATATGTATACATATGCCATGTTGATTTGCTGCACCCATTAATTTGTCATTTACGTTAGGTATTTCTCCTAATGCTATCCCTCCCCCATCCCCCCACCCCACGACAGGCTCCAGTGTATGATGTTCCCTGCCCTGTGTCCAGGTGTTCTCATTGTTCAGTTCCCACCTATGAGTGAGAACATGCAGTGTTTGGTTTTCTGTCCTTGTGATAGTTTGCTCAGAATTATGGTTTCCAGCTTCATCCATGTCCCTGAAAAGGACATGAACTCATCCTTTTTTATGGCTGCATAGTATTCCATGGTGTATATATGCCACATTTTCGTAATCCAGTCTATCACTGATGGACATTTGGGTTGGTTCCAAGTCTTTGCTATTGTGAATAGTGCCACAATAAACATACGTGTGCATGTGTCTTTATAGTAGAATGATTTATAATCCTTTGGGTATATACCCAGTAATGGGATGGCTGGGTCAAATGGTATTTCTACTTCTAGATCCTTAAGGAATCACCATACTGTCTTCCATAATGGTTGAACTAGTTTACAGTCCTACCAACAGTGTAAAAGTGTTCCTGTTTCTTCACATCCTCTCCAGAACCTGTTGTTTCCTGACTTTTGAATGATCACCATTCTAACTGGCCTGAGAAGGTATCTTATTGTGGTTTTGATTTGCATTTCTCTGATGACCAGTGATGATGAGCATTTTTTCATGTGTCTGTTGGCTGCATGAAGGTTTTCTTTTGTAAAGTGTCTGTTCATATCCTTTGCCCACTTTTTTATACAGTTTGACTTTTTCTTGTAAATTTGTTTAAGTTATTTGTAGATTCTGGATATTAGCCCTTTGTCAGATGAGTAGATTGCAAAAATTTTCTTCCATTCTGTAGGTTGCCAGTTCACTCTGATGGTAGTTTCTTTTGCTGTGCAGAAGTTCTTTAGTTTAATTAGATCACATTTGTCTATTTTGGCTTTTGTTGCCATTGCTTTTGGTGTTTTAGTCATGAAGTCCTTACCCATGCCTATGTTCTGAATGGTATTGCCTAGGTTTTCTTCTAGGATTTTTATGGTTTTAGGTCTGACATTTAAGTCTTTAATACATCTTGGATTAATTTTTCTATGAGGTGTAAGGAAGGGATCCAGTTTCAGCTTTCTACATATGGCTAGCTAGTTTTCCCAGCACCATTTATTAAATAGGGAATCCTTTCCCCATTTCTTGTTTTTGTCAGGTTTGCCAAAGATTAGATGGTTGTAGATGTGTGGTATTATTTCTGAGGGCTCTGTTCTGTTCCATTGGTCTATATCTCTGTTTTGGTACCAGTACTATGATGTTTTGGTTACTGTAGCCTTGTAGTGTAGTTTGAAGTCAGGTAGCATGATGCCTCCAGCTTTGCTCTTTTGGCTTAAGATTGTCTTGGCAAGGAGGACTCTTTTTTCATTCCATGTGAACTTTAAAGTAGTTTTTTCCAGTTCTGTGAAGAGAGTCATTGGTAGCTTGATGGGGATGGCATTGAATCTATAAATTACCTTGGGCAGTATGACTGTTTTCACGATATTGATTGCTCCTATCCATGAGCATGGAGTGCTCTTCCATTTGTTTGTGTCCTCTTTTATTTCACTGAGCAGTGGTTTATAGTTCTCCTTGAAGAGGTCCTTCACATCCCTTGTAAGTTGGATTCCTAGGTATTTTATTCTCTTAGTAGCAATTGTGAATGGGAGTTCACTCATGATTTGGCTTTCTGTCTGTTATTGGTGTTTAAGAATGCTTGTGATTTTTCTGCATTGATTTTGTATCCTGAGACTTTGCTGAAGTTGCTTATCAGCTTAAGGAGATTTTGAGCTGAGACAATGTAGTTTTCTAAATATACAATCTGTCATTTGCAAACAGGGACAATTTGACTTCCTCTTTTCCTAATTGAATACCCTTTATTTCTTTCTCATGCCTGATTGCCCTGGCCAGAACTTCCAACGCTATGTTGAATAGGAGTGGTGAGAGAGGGCATCCCTGTCTTGTGCCAGTTTTCAAAGGGAATTTTTCCAGTTTTTGCCCATTCAGTATGATATTGGCTGTGGGTCTGTCATAAATAGCTCTTATTATTTTGAGATACATTCCATCAATACTTAGGTTATTTAGAGTTTTTAGCGTGAAAGCCTATTGAATTTTGTCAAAGGCCTTCTCTGCATCTATTGAGATAATCATGTGGTTTTTGTCTTTGGTTCTGTTTATGTGATGGATTACATTTATTGATTTGTGTATGTTGAACCAGCCTTGCATCCCAGGGATGAAACCCACTTGATCGTGGTGGATAAGCTTTTTGATGTGCTGCTGAATTCGGTTTGCCAGTATTTTACTGAGGATTTTCACATCAATATTCATCAGGGATACTGGTCTACAATTCTCTTTTGTGTGTGTGTGTGTGTCTCTGCCAGACTTTTGTATCAGGATGATGCTGGCCTCATAAAATGAGTTAGGGAGGATCCCCTCTTTTTCTATTGATTGGAATAGTTTCAGAAGGAATGGTACCAGCTCATCTTTGTACCTCTGTAGAATTCAGCTGTAAATCCGTCTGGTCCTGGATGTTTTTTCGTCGGTAGGCTATTAATTATTGCCTCAATTTCAGAGCCTGTTATTGGTCTATTCAGGGATTCAGCGTCTTCCTGGTTTAGTCTTGAGGGTGTATATGTCCTTGAATTTATCCATTTTTTTCTAGATTTTCTAGTTTATTTGCATAGAAGTGTTTATAGTATTCTCTGATGGTAGTTTGTATTTCTGTGGGGTCAGTGGTGATATCCCCTTTATCATTTTTTATTGCATCAATTTGATTCTTCTCTCTTTTCTTCTTTATTAGTCTTCCTAGCAGTCTATCAATTTTGTTGATCTTTTCAAAAAACCAGCTCCTGGATTCATTGATTTTTTTGAAGGGTTTTTTTCTGTGTCTCTATCCCTTCATTTCTGCTTTAATCTTAGTTATTTCTTGCCTTGGGCTAGCTTTTGAATTTGTTTGCTCTTGCTTCTCTAGTTCTTTTGATTGTGATGTTAGGGTGTCAATTTTAGATCTTTCCTTCTTTTACTTGTGGGCATTTAGTGCTATAAATTTCCCTCTACACACTGCTTTAAATGTGTCCTAGAGATTCTGGTACATTGTGTCTTTGTACTCATTGGTTTCAAAGAACATCTTTATTTCAGCCCTCATTTCATTATGTACCCAGTAGTCATTCTGGAGTAGGTTGTTCAGTTTCCATGCAGTTGTGTGATTTTGAGTGAGTTTCTTAATCCTGAGTTCTAATTTGATTACAGTGCGGTCTGAGAGACAGTTTGTTGTGATTTCGGTTCTTTTCCATTTGCTGAGGAGTGCTTTACTTCCAACTATGTGGTCAATTTTGGAATAAGTGTGATGTAGTGATGAGAAGAATGTATATTCTGTTGATTTGGGGTGTAGAGTTCTGTAGCTGTCTGTTAGGTCTGCTTGTTGCAGAGCTGAGTTCAACTCCTGGATATCCTTGTTAACCTTTTGTCTCGTTGATCTGTCTAATATTGACAGTGGGGTGTTAAAGTCTCCCATTATTATTGTGTGGGAGTCTAAGTCTCTTTGTTGGTCTCTAAGGACTTGCTTTATGAATCTAGGTTCTCCTATATTGGGTGCATATATATTTAGAATAGTTAGCTCTTCCTGTTGAATTGATCTCTTTACCATTATGTAATGGCCTTCTTTGTCTCTTTTGATCTTTGTTGGCTTAAAGTCTGTTTTGTCAGAGACTAGGATTGCAAACCCTGCTTTTTTTTTTTTTTTTTTTGCTTTCCATTTGCTTGGTAGATCTTCCTCCATCCCTTTATTTTGAGCCTATGTGTGTCTCTGCACGTGAGATGGGTCTCCTGAATACATCACCCTGATGGTTCTTGATTCTTTATCCAATTTGCCAGTGTGTGTCTTTTAATTGGATCATTTAGACCATTTATATTTAAGGTTAATATTGTTATGTGTGAATTTGATCCTGTCATTGTAATGTTAGCTGGTTATTTTGCCCATTAGTTGATACAGATTCTTCATAGTCTTGATGGTCTTTACAATTTGGCATGTTTTTTGCAGTGTCTGGTACCAGTTTTTCCTTTCCATGTTTAGTGCTTCCTTCAGGAGCTCTTGTAAGGCAGGCCTGGTGGTGACAAAATCTCTCAGCATTTGCTTGTCTTTAAAGGATTTTATTTCTCCTTTGCTTATGAAGTGTAGTGTGGCTGGATATGAAATTCTGGATTGAAAATTCTTTCCTTTAAGAATGTCAAATATAGGCTCCCACTCTCTTCTGGCTTGTAGAGTTTCTGCTGAGAGATCCGCTGTTAGTCTGATGGGCTTCCCTTTGTGGGTAACCCAACCTTTCTCTCTGGCTGGCCTTAACATTTTTTCCTTCATTTCAACCTTGGTGAATCTGACAATTACGTGTCTTGGGGTTGCTCTTCTCAAGGAGTATCTTTGTGGTGTTCTCTTTATTTCCTTAATTTGTATGCTGGCCTGTCTTGCTAGTTTGGGGAAGTTCTCCTGGATAATATCCTGAAGAGTGTTTTCCAACTTGCTTCCATTCTCCCTGTCACCTTCAGGTACACCAATCAAACGTAGATGTGGATTTTTCCATAGTCCCATACTATGTGTATGATTTGTTCATTTCTTTTTACTCTTTTTTTCTCTAAACTTCTCTTCTCACTTCATTAATTTGATCTTCAATCACTGATACCCTTTCTTCCACTTGATCGAATCAGCTACTGAAGTTTGTGCACATGTCACGTAGTTTTTGTGCCATGGTTTTCAGCTCCATCAGGTCATTTAAGGTCTTCTCTACACTGTTTATTTTAGTCAGCCATTCATCTAATCTTTTTACAAGGATTTTAGCTTCCTTGCAATGGGTTTGAACATCCTCCTTTAGCTCGGAGAAGTTTGTTATTACAGACTTTCTGAAGCCTACTTCTGTCAACTCGTTAAAGTCATCCTCTGTCCAGCTTTGTTCCATTGCTAGTAAAGAGCTTGGATCCTTTGGAGGAGAAGAGGTGCTCTGGTTTTTAGAATTTTCAGTTTTTCTGCTCTGGTTTCTCCCCATCTTTCTGGTTTTATCTACCTTTGGTCTTTGATGATGGTGACCTACAGATGGGATTTTGGTGTGGATGTCCTTTTTGTTGATGTTGATGCTATTTCTTTCTGTTTGTTAGTTTTTCTTCTAAGAGTCAGGCCCCTCAGCTGCAGGTCTGTTGGAGTTTGCTGCTGGAGGTCCTCTCCAGACCCTGTTTGCCTGGGTTTCACCAGCGGAGGCTGCAGAACAGCAAATATTGTAGAACAGCAAATATTGCTGCCTGATCCTTCCTCAGGAGGTTTCATCTCAGAGGGACACCTGACTGTATGAGGTGTCAGTCGGCCTCTACTAGGAGGTGTCTCCCAGTTAAGCTACATGGGGATCTGGGACCCAGTTGAAGAGGCAGTTTGTCTGTTCTCAGAACTCAAACACCATGCTGGGAGAACCACTGCTTTCTTCAGAGCTGTCAGACAGGGACGTTTAAGTCTGCAGAAGTTTCTGCTGCCTTTTCTTCAGCTATGCCCAGCCCACAGAGGTGGAGTCTACAGAGTCAGCCAGGCCTCATTGAGCTGCAGTGGGCTCCACCCAGTTCGAGCTTCCTGGCTGCTTTATTTACCTACTCAAGCCTCAGCAATGGCAGAAGTCCCTCCCTCAGCCAGTCTGCTACCTCGCAGTTCGATATTTTTAGTATCACCTTGCTCCAAAGAAGTTTATTCAGTGCTGATAGACTGAGTTCCCAAGAGGCATGTAGAAAACCCTTTTTCTCCATTTTGGGTAATACCAGGAATGCTACAGATTAGTATATTCATGGTTCCCAGCCAGCTGCATATCTAGAATTCCACTTTGGTATTTTATCAGCTGGTGAATCAGGAGGCAGAAAATGGATCTCCCTAACCCTCTCTTCAGGGTCTAAGGAAAACCAAACCCTCAGAAGCAAACAGCATCATGCTGAAGGAGATTCTTAGAGGTCAGAAACTGCTGACATTCAACTAGGGAGATCTCTGAACTCTTGGTTGGTTGGGATGAGCCAAGATAGAATGAAGGTATCTATAATGGTAGAAAGAAGACCCATAGGGACTGAAGAGCCAGCTGCCCTGTAGTGCAGAGGAGACCTTGTCAACCCTGTTATTTTTGAGGAAACTAAGGATCTCAACTCTTAGAGCATTCATGTAGTGTACCCATTTCCGGTCATGCAAATTCAGGGTATATCAACTAGGACAAGATTCCTTAATATACTTTCTCCTGTTCATCAAGAGTCACTCCCATTGTGACTGTATTTAAACTAATGGCCAAAAACTGTGGCACGGATCACTTTTCATCTTTTCTACCAGAACAGAATAGTAGTTTTGGTATTTGAATATCACTTTGCAACTTTAAAATTCACTAGGGTTGAATTTATGCTGCAGGTGCCTGGTAGACAAAGTGTCATCTGTTTGTGGGGACAGGGTGTAGGGTGTAAGAGAGGAGTCCTTGGGATGTATTTTTTGCCTAGGTATTTTTCACCAAGGATTTTAGCAATCCTTAAGTCCAGGAGTTTTTGGTTGTTTCTATGTTCAACAAGAGCAGCTTCTTTTCTTCTTTTCTTTTTAAAAAAATGTTTTGAAGCCAAGTGTAATGGCTCAGGCCTGCAATCCCAACACTTTGGGAGGCCAAGGCAGGCAGATAATGAGGTCAGGAGTTCAAGACCATCCTGGCTAACATGGTGAAACCCCATCTCCACTAAAAATACAAAAAAATTACCCGGGCGTGGGGGCACATGCCTGTAGTCCCAGCTACTTGGGAGGCTGAGGCAGGAGAGTTGCTTGAACCTGGGAAGCAGAGGTTACAGAGAGTTGAGATTGTGTCACTGCACTCCAGCCTCAGCGACAGAGCACAACTCTGTCTCAAAAAAAAAAAAAAAAAAAAAAAGAAGTGTTGAATAAAAAGTGTTATGCTTTACAAGGAAACATTTGAAAACTTCTGAAATACAATAACACCTTCATCCTCACAGATGACAACTGTGCAGTTCCAAGAGGTTTAGGCCTTACCAGGATGCTTACAGCCGTCTCTGTTTGGAAGTGATGAGCTGGATCCAAGTGGCCTTTCTCTCAGTCCATTGCTCTGGTTTCCACACTACTCTGTTTCTTGACATTTCATGCAAACGGAGCTAGTCTGCCTCTTGTTTTATTTCTTTCATCTGTTTGGAAAAGATGTCCTTTCAAAGGAAGGGCCCCGTTCATAGAAACCTGAAAGGAGCCCTGGCTGCAGAAGGGAAGAGCATGTGGCAAAGGAGAAATGGAAGTATGAACATCTGGACAGCTGGCTCAGCCTATGCCTTGGCACCATGGCAGCCTAACATTTGACAAGCTGTCTTATCTTTCAGTATTTCCTCTGAGCCTCATGCTGAATTCTTTGGGGAGATTCCTGTTTCTATAATGTTGGATGATTGAGGGGAAGGAGAAGGAGAGCATAGAGCTTAAGGCTTCCATAGCTTTAGGTAGTCCTGAGAGATCATGTCCACTATAGCTGGGTGCAGTGTAGTGCGAGCTACTTGGGAGGTTGAGGTGCAAGGATTGCTTGAACCCAGGAGTTGGAGACCCACCTAGGCCGCATAGTGAAACCCTTACCTTTGAAAAAAAAAAAATCCTGTCCACTGTCCCTTGGATCCCAGGTCACCTCTAGATTATGGGCTCCTCACCTTCTGCCTGAGGTTAGCAGAAGGTTCTAACCAATCCCTATGCGTTCCAAGGGATCATGGTATCTGGTGGTGTTCTAGGAATGTAACAACCAGGGATACCAAAGGGCTGATCCTGCTGTTTTGGAAACAGGGGCAATAGCTATATTCCAAGGACAGCTACCTCAGTACATCACCTTCAGATGGAACTGCTTTCAATATCTTAAAGAGGGAGAAACATATGCAATCTCCAGCAGGTGACTCAGCTTCATTATCATATATGTAGGTGCAAAGCAATTGCTGTACTATATGAGTGACACTTAAAAATATGCCCTATTGCAAGAGGCTCCATTGGTGCATCACATTGGTCTGGTAGGTAACAATCTATTTGGAATAGTAAACTATAGCACTTGGGGTAATAGACTTTCATTTTCATTTGGCATGGTTCCACTGTGACCCAATAGAATTCCTCATAAAGGCACATCTGAAAGTGCTCTGGTAGGTGTTCAGAAGCCAGATGTTTGACTGAACAACAAGAGCAATGTTTCTGCATTGGATACCAGATACCAGATGAAGGTTGAGGATGTGGAAGCATTTCTTGCTCTCTATATCTGGAGTTCCCCACCTTAAAAGAAGAAACACAAACATACTTAATAGCTCCATTATTCTGATTTGGGGAAAAAAATGATATAAGTACTTCCTCTACTCTTAGCTTCTTGGTTGGAGTGAAAGGAATGGGATTAGGGAAAATTTGCATGCATCAAAGCTCTAATTACAACGGCAGAATCTAGATTTGCTTTTGATAGGTAGGGGGTTGGGGCAGGGAGTTTCTTTCCACACAGCAAAAGTCTTGAGGTCCTGGATCAGCCAAAATATTTGCACATGACTGGTTGTTTTGCTGCATGGCAAATTGTGCTCCTGAGACATTCTGCTCTAACTTAAGAAACAAACCATCTTAGGCTGGGTTCCCCAAAGAGCAGAGCCTGAGGAGGAGTTTATGTACTAGTGCTTTATTAAAGAGTGCAATGTCAGGAAAGGAATGTGGAGGAGAGGAGTGAGATGGTGAAGGGGTGGGCAGGAAAACCAACGTGAAAGTGCATCACCAGCTCAGAGGCTGGTGGCAAACACAGCTGATCACTCAATCTCACAGGACTGTCTTCTGAGAGAAGGGTAGAATTTATTCCTGTTGGTCACCAAGGTTGTTCCTAAATCAAACGAGCAGCTCCTTCACTTCCCCATTCTGAGTTGTACACATGTAAGCACTGACTGGTTCCATGCCTCATCAACACTGAGGAAGTTGGAAACTAAGTCAAGAGGACCGAGTTGTGAGCAAAAGGCCAGGGTTTTCAGGTTGCTGGAGGCTCCACAGAGTCAGTCATTGCAGTGAAGATGGAAGGGAATAAGTGGCCAGGGGCCTGAGACAGACGAAGCTGAGAGCATCTGAGCTGGCACAAAGAGGGGTTTCATGAACAAGCTGTTAAGCTTCCTTTTATTATCTGAAAGTGACAATATGTTGCCCTTATTAAAAGTGACAATATGTTGCCCTTATTATGTTTGTTGCAGAAGATCCAGAGGATGAGAAAAGATTTTAAGAAGAAAGTGAATCACAGGCTTAATTTCTATACTCCAGCGATAAGCAGATATTTTATATGCATTGAATCTTTTCATTGTAACATACTTAAATGCTGCTTTTTCAAATAACATGGTATGGATATATACCATGGAAATAAGTAGAGGTTATCATTATAATTTTAGTGGCTATATATATTCTATGGCTGCATGACCAGTCACTTAATCTTACATTAATGGGTATGTGAGTTATTTTCATTGTTTTGATATTAAAACAATGATATGTGGTGTGCATGAACCTTCTCTCCAGGGCCCTGCCATTAATGCCTCTTTGCTTCGACACCCCCCAATTCACAAGTGTTTCCACTACAATTTACACATTCCAGAGTAGGATATTGGATTGCATCGGCTTGGGTTGAGTGTTAACACTGGATCAATTGGGTTTGATGAAAGGGTCCCACTGTGCATCAAAGCTATTCCCACAGTAAAAGGAATCCATGTGACTGGGACACCCATCCATGAGGTATCTGCTCAGCTGGCTGTAGCCCTTGAGCCCTGAGACAATTATTAATGTCTCAGTCTCACTTAACACAGTGCCTGGCACAGAATAGATGCTCCATAAATGCTTACTTGCTGGATGGATGGATAAATGTTAGTGGCAAGCTCAGGCTCAATGTTGTAAAGGTGCTCATGTCTGCAATTCTGACTTCCTTTTCAAGAGATGAGAAAATTAAAAGACTTGAATGGGACAAGGAATAAAGTGGCATACCTCCATCCTTGGTTTGGACTAACCCATCAATGTGGTAGACACAGGTATGAACCATTGAGATCCCTCTTCAAGGAAGGATTTGCTGACAAGCGGTGGGTAGCGCAATCAGAAAGTCTATAGCTGTTAGCTTCTTCTGGTTTTGCCTCAGCTGCAGAGACTCACTTTGCCCAAAGTCATGCCCATCCTGGGCACTGTGCATCTGGTGACTGAACAAGGCCTGGCCATTTGTTTCAGGAATATAAAGCCCTGGATATTTGTTTTGGGACAACTCTAAAGGACCATACCCACTCTAGAGCTTCCTGCTGGGTTGACCTACATTGCTTTTGACTTCTCCCTCCACCTAATCCTGTTTTAACCCCCTCTCGTCATAGGTATTGATCCCTAATAAACATCTTGCAACCCAAACTCCATCTCAGCATCTGTTTCTGGAGAACCAACCCTACAACATTTAGCTTACTGTACTGCAAGCCCCACATATATCAAATATATATAATAAATTGGAAAAGTTGGGCCATTCAAGAATGTACAGCTTCTGCACTCAGCCCTGGCCCTCACTAGCCTCAAGGAGCCTATTCCAGAATCATTTTAGAAGGAGTAGTGTTAGTGATGGCAGTAAATTTCTAATTCATGTTGACAACATCACTGGGAAGATATCTAAGACCAGAGAATCCCTGGACAGAAAACACTGGAATTTCTGCTAGTAAGTGGGCAAAGTGGTATCGTTGGGGCATTACCATACATGTGACCTCATTCCTGTGCAAAACCTGGATATATTCAAAGGCTAGTACATATAGATAGCTTTAAGGTCAACATTTGGTGGTAGCAGGATTCCTGAGCCTTCAGATTTCTGCTCTGGGTTACTTGCCACTGCTCTTGGCTTCCATGTTTGTTAGGCCAGATAGAAAGCACAGAGTCTCATTTTCCTTGTTTCCGGCCCACTCTCTGCTCTTTCAGGGTGGCCCCACTTAGCATTACAGTAGCAGCAGGGACTTTTCGTGGTACAGGCTGAGGTGACAGGCAGTGATGGGATAATTTTCTTGCTGATCTCTAATTCTGTTTGCTCACAACATTGGACAATGTGAGGTAGCATCATAAGGGTATACCCTGTGCAGCATTGCAGCCCAACTTCTTGCATGAATGAGACACACAGAATATGTGGCACATGCTTATATACTCTTGCATCCACACATTCCTCCACATCATCCTCAGGGGTTTTGTTTTTCCTTCTATTAAGTTGTACCTGAAGTCTCTTTGCCAGGCTTCTCTCCCAGTAAAAAGAATATATCCTTCTTTAAAGGAAAATGGAAAAGGTGATTGAGAATTGAGCATCTGTTGGAACCATTTTTCTCAATTTCCATGTTGCCTGATCCAGAGATGGTGTAAATGATGCAGAGACACTGACAGGAAGCTCTCTGTTTGCTCTACATCATTACAGCTCAAGCCTGATATGGTGTGTATTGTGTGGTGGACTTCTGGTACCATCATTCCTTCTGTGACTTCCCTCAATTGTTGACTCATTTTGTGGAGTTGGGAATTGTTGAGACATACCAGACCTAATTCAATGAATTAGCAAGAAACGACAGCAAGGAGGCCTAAAGAATATCAAAGTAAGGCACAGATAGGTAGGTGCTTATGGTGGAACCAGCTAGGGATCACCAATTGTCCATGAACTTGTCTACATTTCCCAGTCTCCTTTGCAGTTAAGATGGGACATGTGACTAGTTCTGGCCCATAGACTATGAGCAGAAGTAAAAGTCATGTATGGCACCTCTGGGCTGAGGAACTTAGGAGCTGTGGGCTTCCTCCACAATCTCTCTTCTCCTATTCCAATGTACTTGAGGACCACGTGTTCAAAGTGATGAAGCAACAAAATGGATAAACACCATTCAAGTTGCATTAAATATCTTTTCTCTTCCTGCCTTCCTTGGTTCCTAGAGCCTCTTTGAGCTTTCTCTTCTTCATGCACCCCAACTCCCTTTTTCTCCATTACATATTTCCTTGGTAAAGAGGCCAGGAGTAGCACTTTACAGAACAATATATGTGAGTAATATAAGACTCAGAGGCATACCACCCCATGTGGAATTTGTCTATGCCACAATAATTTCATGTTCGCCTATGTTGCCTGTGTCTCTGTGAGGCTCATGATGTCATAGCAGAACCCCATCATGCTTGTTTTTATTGTTACTTCCACAACTAATGCTTTAACATGATTCTTTTAACTAGGACTCATGTAATTTTAACTTTTCTCCAGGAGAATGCCCACTTGGTCAGATTTCTGCAATTAATGATAGGATATATTTACACGTCAATTATTATTTTAAGAACAATTTATTACTCTTGTTTTTTTCAAGCTAATAAAATTTTATTTCCATTTGATGATATTTATTGTAACTGAGCAAATCCTTAGTCTTTTCTAAATCAGAATAAAAATAAACATAGTAAGTTACTCTATTATATAGGTATCATCAAAAGAGTTACTGTTTAATCCACTGACTATGAAAAATCCGCCTCTCATACTCTTTTATCTATATTCCAGAC
Source organism: Chlorocebus sabaeus (assembly GCF_047675955.1). Classification (NCBI taxonomy): domain Eukaryota; kingdom Metazoa; phylum Chordata; class Mammalia; order Primates; family Cercopithecidae; genus Chlorocebus; species Chlorocebus sabaeus. The sequence continues at coordinate 66,019,404 of NC_132926.1, read as the reverse complement.
TGAAATTCTGTCACAGGCTAGCAAAAGTAGAGACCTTTATATATGACATTTGAACAAAGAAGAGCCTTAGGGCCCAACTGTAGATTTTCAGTGTTATATAAAATATGGATCTTAACTCCTAGCTCTGTTTCCAAAATGAATTCCCTCATGGTGCCTGGTGTGTTCTTCTGGCTGCTACTGCCCTTGCTCACTCCACAACAAGAACATCAGGACTCCAAGGACGCCATGCCTCCTGGATTCGACAAAGGATCCTGCAGAGTCTGGCTTCCCCATGGCGTCCACATCAGTCATTGTCCTCTTCTCTCATTCCACTCTACCCCCTTTTCCAGCTGTCATGTATGAATACTTGCCAGCTCCTTGTTATTATTGCTTTTTGGAGTCTTTTCAGTTTAAGGATTGGGTAAGTTTGCAATTTAAACCTCATGGGTTTGAATTTTCAAGTTATGAATTTTGGTGATTACTCTTGTCCAAATGCAGCTTCTTGCCCTCGTGGAAAAAAAAAGTCTCCAGAGACATTTGGACATCTATTGCAAAAGATATTTGGACACCTATTGCAAAAGAACATATTGTTGATGATCTAAGTTTAAAGGAACCAGAAATATATGGATTATATTTCCTCTTAAATGAGCATGATTTTTTGAAATGAAAGAAGTGAGTGAATTATTTGGCAATATCGAGTTTGGAGCTGGTCAATATTCAACTATTGGAAAAGTGAGACAGAAAACCAGGCCTGCTTTTACGATTCTTCCTCCTTGAGTGGCAGGGAGTTACTATATTTTGTTCTGTTGTGGCCACTCCCCAGCTGTGAGAACTGTTGCACAGCCATCTCCTAGCATCCATTGGAAGACTGCCACAATTCAAGGTCATTATTGAGTGATGGCTTATCACTCAAATGCATTTAACCCTTGTAAATAAGTGGTTCATAAATATAGGATATAACACTAATGGGAGTATTAAGCAGTTGAAGCCATTGTAACAGATCAGCTACCAACCTAGTCTTTATTTTTTTTAAATATATTTTATTTTTTGGAACAATTTTAGGTTCATAGCAAAATTGAGTGGAAGGTATGGAGATTTCTCATATACCCTCTACCTCCATACATTTGTAGCTTCTATCATTATGAACCTAACATTGACGCACCACAACCATCCAAAGTTCATAGTTTACATCAGGGTTCACACTTGGTATGGTCTGTTCCATGGGTTTGGACAAATGCTATGTGTCCACCAATATAGTATCATACAGAGTTGTTTCACTGCCCCAAAAATTCTCTGTGCTTCACCTATTCATCTGTCCCTCCCCACATCCCCTAGAAACTACTGATCTTTTTACTGTCTCCATGGTTTTGCCTTTTCCAGAATGTCATCAAATTGGAATGACAGTATGTAGCCTTTTCAGATTTAGTCCCATCTTTGTAAACAGAAAGATCTGCTTTCAAATCCTGGTTAAGTGACCTTGGACAAGTTATTTTGCTTTTCTGGGACTGTTTCCTCATCTCTGAGAATTAAATAAGACAATGTTTATCAAGTGCCAGGTTCAGACCTTGAAACATTCATTACCGTGCAGATTTACTTGATTCCTCAATAGAGACAGGGGTGATTTTTTTGGTCAAGGAGCACAACTATAGTAGGAAAAATCATTATAGCACTCCTTATGACAGACCTGATATGACATAGATGTGTGTTTCCAAAGTTTACACAATATGTAGAGATTGGTCAGTGACCTGACTTAGCAAGTATCTTCAGATCACCAAGTGGGGCTTCCCACCTTTCTCTTTAGGCATCATTAGTTATTGGCTTCCCTTGGAATTTTGTCACAAAGAAGGAAAACCAGATAGAAGAAGGCCAGAAATGCCATAAACCCATAGGATGAAGTCATCCAATACGTGTGATACTGTTCCACAAACATAAATGTCTTAGAATCAACAAGAACAACTATACAGATCATGCAAAGTCACAAAAAAGCAAGCTGAATGTACAGAGTTGTAGGGCGATGCTGATGGGGCTGGGCAGGCATGAACTGATGGTATAACTATCTTTGTATTTCAAACATTTGGTAAAATAGTAAAAGTGAAAAATCTACATTTGAAATTGCTACAAGAATTATTGAGCAGAACTTATGTGCAACACAGGGAGTTAACTCGGTGGAAATGCAGATATTGAGGTAAGCCAGCCAGGACCTGCATTCAAGACAGAATTCAAGAAAGTCCTGCAGCAACCAAAATATTATATTATAAATAACCTGCCATTTAGCTCTCTGAGGAAAGTGGAAGCTTTCCTTCTACTTCTAAATTTCTGTGGGGTTGTAGCAGCCTCTGAAATCTGGTCCCTGATGTGTTCTGTCATTCTAAAAGAAGCCCAGGTCCCCAAGAAGCAGAGACCCCACCTGGCCTTCTGTAGGAAAAGCAGTCTCACATCACCATTTTCTGATCGCTTCATTAAAAATGTGCCTCCTTCACTGTCACTAAAGAGAAAACACTTTAAAGCTGCTTTCTCCCACTGGCCCAAATAGGTTACCTTGGAAATACCTTGGACTCATTCCTTTACTTCATTTCCCATTGCACCAAACTGTCACACCTTGTTAACTTTTTTTTTTTTTTTTTGAGACAGAGTCTTGTTCCCATCCATGTTGGAATGCAGTGGTGTGACTATAGCTCACTGTAATCACAGTGATCACAGCTCAAAAGATCCTCCCACCTCAGTCTCCCCAAGAAGCTGAGATTACAGGCACAAGCCACCATGCCCAGCTAATTTTTAAATGTTTTGCAGGACAGCATCTCATTGTGTTGCTCATGGTGTTCTCAAACTCCTGGGCTCAAGAGATTCTCCTGCCTCGGCCTCCCAAAGTGCTGGGATTACAGATGTGAGCCACTGCACCCAGCCCTGTTGACTTAAAAAAAAAAAAAAAAACTTTATTGAGATGTAATTTATATATCCTACAACTCACCCACTTAAGGTATGCAATTTAACAGTTTTTAGTATAATCACAGATATGTGCAACCATCACCATAGTTAATTTTAGAACATTTTCATCACCTCAAAAAAAACTCCATATTTTTAGCTACATGCTCTCCTGTGCCCTGTAACCCAGCCCTAAGCAACAACTAACCTATATGCTGTATCTATAATTTGCATATTCTGAATTTTCATATGAATATAATTATGCAATATGTGGTCTTTCATGACTGACTCCTTTCACTTGGCCTAATGTTTTTGAGGTTCATCCATGTTATAGCACATATCAGTACTCATTTCTTTTTATGGCCAAATAATATTCCATTGTATGGATATACCACATATTGTTTATTCATGCATCAGTTGATGGACATTTGGGTTGTTTCCAGTTTTTGGCTATCATAAATGATGCTGCTGTAAACACTAGTGTACAAATTTGTGTGTGGATATTTGTTATTTTTCTTGTGCATATACTTAGGGGTGGAATTGCTGGGTCATATAGTAACTCTAAGTTTAATCATTTGAGGAACTACCTGTTTTCCCAGGCAGCTGTACCATTTTACATTCCCATGAACAGTGTATGAGAGTTCCGATTTCTCCACATCTTCTTCAACACTTGTTATTATTTGATATTTTGATTCTATCTATGCTATTGCCTTTTATAAAATTATTTTCCTCTGAAAAAAGGCAACATCTCTCTTACCTCGTTTCCTGATGTAGTCATCTCAGTCTAGCTCTTCATCATCTCATACAGCATTCTGAAGTCAAATCTGCTTTTTGTTTTTCCCCTTTCCAGATCACATTGCAGCCCTGCCAAACTCTATGTGAGAAATATATTTTCATTTCCATTTAGTCTTCCTCAGATCTCTTCAGTGGCTTCTAACTTGCTATCACTCCATCACTGAACAACTCTTGTTAGCTTTCCAGGTACCCCTGGAAAATTTGCCCGCACTCATCCTACTTGCACAGATCCTCCTCCCTGACGAATTTTCCAGATGGCGCTCACTCTCCTCACTTTTTCCTGCTCACTTTTGCAGTGATACTGCCTGTTTACTTTTGCCTCCTCAGCATTAGACTCCTCAACCATGAATACCACCTTTTCTGTTTCCCTTGATCAGAAAACACCATAGCTTTCAAGAAGATTTCTCTAACTTTTTGCCCCTTCTTTTCCATGTCCAAGGGGTGGCTATAGCCAACCATGTGTTAAAGGTGTAGGCCAATCTTGTACTTTTTCCCTGGATTGCAAATCTGAGACAAATGATACAGGATTGAAAAATGGTGACAGTGGTCTCCCAAAGAGACTCCTCATTAATTTTATATGTATCTCCAAGGACATTTGCCCAGCAACTGCCTGTCCAACCTCAGACTGGCATTACCCTTGTTATTGATCTTCGTAGACAAGGACAATTATTTTAAAACAATTATGTAATCCTTCTCATTTTTTCCTTTAGAAATCTTTGTCTTCCTTTACCTTCCTAAATATGCACATGGTTTCTTATAGTATGCATATTCCCATTACAATGCTCTATTCCCAAATACATATATTTTCTATTAGAAAGCCCCTCTCTGTTATTTGGTTGACAGTACGAATCAATTTCTTTTTATTTGTTTGTTTGCTTATATTAGCCAAAGTCAGTCTCTATTGATTAAACCAGATAATCCTAACAGATACACCAAGCTCAATAATACTAGTAGGACTATTTCTTTAGCACTGCTGTGGACAAGGCACCATGTAGATTATTTTAGTTAATCTTCATAAGCAACCTGTGAAGTAAGCAGCATTTTGTCTCCCTTTTATGCACGAGGCAATTATATCTTTGAGAAGCAATAAACTTGTCCCAGACAATGCAACCTTATTTGCAAAGATAGGTTGAATCCAGGTTTGCCTGGTTCCCAAGTCTATGTGCTTAGCTATTATGCAGTTAGGCCTCCCCTGGCATCTGTTTGGCAGTCAGTGAAGGATCCTTTCTAGAGAGTGCCTTCTACTTCTTGGTGTTGTAATTCAATACCAAGAGCTATATTCCTGGTATTGAATATAGCTCACAGTCTTCTGATCACAATTACATTTCATCATGTATTATAATTATTTATGTACATGTCTTGACTTCCCTAGCCCAGAATCTGGCATATATATAACAAATATTTCTCAATAGATAATTGTGTCTAAAGAAAACCAAATGAAATTCCAATTCTAATTGAAGTAAATTGCTTTGATGGAGCAAGTAGAGGGACCTCACTGTGGCAAATATGGCAGCAGCTACCCTTTTCCCAATACTTATTATTTCTTTTTTAAAAAGCTTTTCATGGTTATTACAAAATACGTATCTCATTTCAGTGCTTTTCACACAAACATTTAATAGTGGATTGTGGTTTTGGTCAGCAAGGCCACTTTAATTAAATTAAGTAGCTATAGCAAATACTTGTGGCAAAAATTTCCCCAAGATATATCATTGGCCAGTGTTGCAAACTGCTTTTCACCAGCGTCTCTCTGCTGGGAGATTTTCCTCCTTTGTTTTGTCATTAATTTTCTTTCTTTTCATCTTGCTTCTCCTGGGCTTTTATGATGACCCAGCTGAACTAGCTGCTTCTCTCCTCATAACTTTAATGCTGAACCCTGGAGGCATTGAATCAGAAACAGTTCCCCAAGTGACTATTGGTAAACATACTAATAAATGAAGGGGAGTGGCCCTGTTGGAATGAGATGATGCCAGGCTAGCTGGCTAGTCCTAGGTGGAATTAAGCAAGGTGGCACAGACCAGCACAGATGATGTCAGTAATAACATTGTAATGTTTCCACAAAGTGCATGAGTTGTCTAATTGAGGTGATTTTTTAAAACTTCCATGGAAAACACGCAAAATCTAACTTTTCCTTTTACATATCCCCAGCTGCTACCATTTATTCTCTAGGCTTTGGTGGTTTAAGGATTTATGTCCCTCTTATTAGGGCCATGAAACACAACATTGTTTCATAACCCCTTTGGTAATATAGAATGCTTTAAACTGCTCCATCGGATTAACTGTGTGATACAAAACCAACCTAGAATGCTGCCATTATGAGAAAGTGGAACCGATAGTGTAACTGGAGATGAAGGAGAATGGCTGAGGCAGAGCCTGGAATCAGGTAACTTCAAGGAAAAAGGAAGTCAGTCAAAGAAGGTCAATAAGGATAATGAAACTTGAAGATATCAAAAAATCTCCTTTGTTTTTAAAAAATATATTCTACACATTTTAAATGTTTCTTTTTGCTTCATTTAAATGCCATTTTCAAACAGTAGTGAGTAAACAGAATAGCTCTTAAGAGACGCATGCTGAGTGACGGAAATAGCATGGATTTCAGGCAGGGCTCAGAGACCTGGGTTTAAATCCTGACTCTGGCTTTTATCAGCTCCGTATTTTTGAGCAAATTGCTGAAGTTCATTGAGCCCTAGTTTCCATTCTTGTTCAATGGAGATAAAAACAAAGGCCTGTAGAGCTGTTATAAGGAATAAATGGAATGCATATACGTTAAAGTGCTTGCTAGAGTGAGTGGCACATAAGAGCTCCACATGAGATAGCAATATATATGCTTTTCTGCTACATATATTGGTAGAACCAGCACATTGGTTACAATTTGTCAAACTGATCACCAGCCTCTTTTTCCATGATCAATGAAGTGGGCATGATAGATTTACCATTTCTTATGTAAAGAAAGGAAGAAAGTTAAAAGATTAGGTAGAAATGCTTCTGTAACAAAGAACACTTTTAAAGACATATTTTTCTAGTTTATAATGTTTATGGCACTATAGAAGTGTCCAAACATCTCTTATGTAGCAATTGATGCAACTGCACCTTTCAAGCAGAACTGCAGACTATGTAGATCAAGTAAAGTTGAGCTGCCTAGTTTGTAAGGACTTTATGACCTCAATACAGTTGTAACAATTTTAATTCTTGCTAATTCAAGCCTGTGTGAACACTTAGAAAAGCTAAACTGAGTCCTAGGAAGAAAAAGAAAGTATGAAGCAATGGTGAAAATAAAAACAGTGGGGTAAAATTAGCCATATATATATGGCTATATATATAAATATACAACCATATTTATATATAAATATAAATATACAAACATATTTATATATAAATATAAATATACATGCTTTAATAACCCATGATATAAATCAACAATCAGCCTTATGAGTTATAAAGCCATTGGAAAATAATTGGAAAACGGATTACATAATCATAGCCAAATTTAATTAGATTTAAACATTTAATTTTAAAGATTTAATTTAGATTTAAACATTTTAATTATATGCAATAATCTTATCTTCTCCAGCCCTCTAGTTTTTGAAAATGATTCTTAGTCTTAGTAATAACATTCTCGAAACTGAATCTATGCTAGTAGATGTAACTTCTGTGGCAATAGAGTTGAAACAAAGAGGAGAAAGTGGACTGTCAAAACTTGTTCATTGAATTTGTGACTTTTTCCATTAAACAATAACTTACAGTTTATCAGGTATTCCTAGGAAAAATGAACTGCTCTACCTAAACAAATTTTGTAGGCAAGAACCCTACCCGCCTCCAATTTTTTATATTAACTATTTCTGCAAGAAAATCTTACATTTTCAGTCTCCTAAAACAGGGTAGGCAGAATATAACCAAATACCTCTGTTGATTTTATCCTGGACAACTCAGGATAATCTCTTTACTACTCAGTGTGCTAGTTTCTACTCCCACCTCTACCTGTTTATAGCCTGCTGCTCCTGGTGAATGATAGTTATAACCTAGACAGAATTCCAGGATTTCCAGGGGAAGCTAAATAAAGTGCTTAGGGCAGTAAGATTAATTTTGTGTATATTACTGCATTAATAGGTCCTATCTGTGACAATGAGGGAAAAAGGGACTGGAATGGGAGCCAGAAGCCTGGAGTTCTAGCTATTACTCTTCCACCAACCAGCTGTGTGATGGGGGCAAGTAACATGATTTCCCCATCTATATCCCTCCTGCGCTCCAAGGTTCTGAAGATATCTTCATAGGACTGCGGTAACGCAAAGTACATAAATTTGTGACATCTTTTGCTCTCATTATTGGGAAGATTTTTTTCTTGTTTTTGAATTTGGGGCTAAGTGAAAGATATGTTTGCTTAAAGTGAAATCGTAGTTAATTGGAATTCAGGAATCTTATATTCTTTCCCAAATTTTATAAGAGATTTATTAGGCATATACTATACCAAGCAGTGTAACAGGAACAGTAAATAAAGTGATGAATAGGACAGCTCTTATCTTTGCCTTCATGGAGTAAAGAGTCCTGTGGATAAGATGGGCCTCGAAATGAGCAATCCTGTATGAGGAGAAAAGTTAAGAGGCTTTTGCAGTGCACAAGGTCAGGGGTGATGTTAGCCTAGCAGGGGAGTGTGTTGAGGCACTGAGGAGAGAGAATATTAAAGAGATATCTTGGAGGTACAACTGATAAACTTAGCAATTGATTCCATGTGAGGAGTGAAGAAGAGGGAGGAAACATGGCTAACTCCCAACTTTCTGGCTTGAGCAATTAGGGGTGGGAAGAGAGATATCATTTCCCAAGAGAGAAAACATTGGAGGAATTGGAAGAGCAGCAGATATTGTGGGGTGAGAGGTTGAGAGAAAGAACTGAGCCCAGTTCAGACCGAGAAGCCTGTGACACAGTCAGCACCAATGCCAAGGAGCCAGTGGATACAAGGGTTGAGGTTGCAGACATAAATGCAGGATTCATCAGCATATGTGTGGTTTCTGAACCTGTAGGACAGGATGGCATCACTCAGGGAAAGAGCACAGAGTCAGAAGAAAATATGACACAAGACCAGGCCTTGAAGAACTCCTATATTTAATGTTTGGGTAGAAGAAAAGGCAAACAAAGGTATCTGAAAAGATGGGCCAGAGAGAGAGAATCAACTAAGGGGAGATGGTCCCAGAAGTCAAACAGAAGAGAGGGATTCACTGTGATGAATGCTGCAGAGGCCAAACAAGGTGGGAACTTTGGCTTTAGCCATGTGGACATTATAGTGATCTTAGAGTGTGGAGTTTCAAGAGATGATAGGATTGGAATTTCATTGGGAATAATTTGAAGAGTAACAGGTGAGAAAATAGAGACAACAAAAGCACATACTCTTTAAAGAAGTTTTGCTATACAGGAGATAGAATAATAGATGGACAGGCATAGGAGATCAAGGAAGCATCTTTTTTAAAAACTACAGACGTCAGCATGTTTAAATGAGAAGAGAGAGTGTGGCAGAGCGGGAGAGGAAAGAAAGTTGAAGTAAGAGTGAGAAAGAGTAAGATTAATAGCATAATATAGCTGGGCGAGGTGGCTCACGCCTGTAATCTCAGCACTTTGGGAGGCCGAGGCAGGTGTATCACGAGGTCAAGAGGATCGAAACCACCCTGACCAACATGGTGAAACCCTGTCTGTACTAAAAATACAAAAATTAGCCGGGTGTGGTGGCGCATGTCTGTAATCTCAGCTACTTGGGTGGTTGAGGCAGAAGAAGAATCTCTTGAACCTAGGAGGCGGAGGTTGCAGTGAGCCAAGATCGTGCCACTGCACTCCAGCCTGGGCGACAGAGATAGACTCCGTCTAAAAAAAAAAAAAAGCATAAGATTTCCAAGAAAATGTGACAGAATAAAATTCAGAGCCTAAGTGAATGAACTGACCTTAGACAAGAAGCACATGTTATTTGTTGTGTCTGGAGAGAAAAAAAGATGGGTGTGGATGAAGATAGGTCTGATATGGAAAGTTGAAGTGGTTCCCAGTTACTGACTTCTGTGTTCTCTGTGAAGTAGGAGGCAAGGGGGAAGGAGGAGGAAATTATAAGTAAAGAAGGTGGTGAAGGTGTGAAAATAGTGGCAGATAGTGAAAAAGCAAGACGTTAGAGAAAAGTGGTAGGACTGGAGGCACAACAGGGGTTGGTCACTGGTCACTACGAATCCATAGCGTTATCAACCTGCCTTCTCCTGGAGCCCTGGGCAGGTGTGGAGACAGCTAGCAGTTGGATTCATGGTGCGTTGTGGCCTTGCCCAGTGGTAGGAGGCATCCACAGGTGAGGAGTGGTGGGGCAGTATGCAGAGGATGGTAAGCAACTGAGGAAACACCTTGAAACATTATGGCTGATTTTTGTATCTTCATACTTCTCGATTTGAATTTTACAATAAAACAAAAGTTTGCAGCAGGTATTTGTTGTTTGCTTACCCAGCATCTGTTCCCTGTCCTCCAGAAATAGCTCCAAATTTTCATTTAAAGACCCTCTCCCACCTGCTCTCTCAGTCCATAGGGTCCAGGTGTGGCTCCAGGAGGAGGAACAGTGCAGTATGTGACTCATCCTGGCCAATCAAAGTACTACATCTTCTGGCCAGAGTGACAGGGGCTCGGATTGGATGATGTCACAAGCTGGCCCAATCAGAGTGACTATCAGGACTTTTGAGGAGGTGGGGAAAAGAGACCTCCGTGGGAAGAGGTAAGACTGAAACTGCCGCAGCCATCTTGTGACCATGACAAGGCGCCAACCGAGCACTGACTGAAAGAGCAGATGTTGCTGAGGATGGCGAGAGAGAGAAATCCGGTTTTGGTGACATTGCGCCCTGGACCTAGCAATGCCTGAAACGATACCCTGTGCTTTTCAGATCCATAAGCCAATAAGTTTCCTTTTTTACTTGTGCTAGTTTATGTTCAGTTTTCAAGTGGCTTTTTCCCTGATGGAAGATTTTAATTTGTTTAAAAGGAGCTACCCCTACATCCCAGTCATCTCTTGTTTGGAGATACCTTTGCTGTCCATGCGAGTACTAAGAAGCAGTGGGGATGATCATAGGTCCTTGTTAGGTTTAGAATGGAGATCAGAGGAATGTTATAAAACTACTAAAATAGTTGAGAAAAACCGTTTTTGGAATGATACTATGTTTAAAAAAAAAAGGATTTAAATTGTATGTAAAATCTAATTACAATGCTGTTTTTAAATTAAAGATGAAGTAAATACAACAAATTCTTACAATGATTGTTTGGGTTTTGAAACTATGGTTTATTTCCCCACTCCCACGTTTTCTGGTATTTTCTGCATCACTTGCATAGATTTATGTACTTATTTAACTTCGAAATTAATTTATATTTTTGCTAATGTATATACATAATTTTAAAAAATCAAATACTAAAAAGCTTATAATAAAAAACAGCAATCTTTTACCAGACCCCCTCTCCACACCCTTCCCAATGCTGTGTTAGTTGTTTGTTCTACCTTTGCCTCCATATGTCTAAATACTAGGCATAGACTGCTATTTTTGATTTGTCAATTTTAGAAAGTACCCTTTGAAATTCTGTTACATCAAATGGTGACTTAAGCTCTCTGCTACACCACCCTTTTTCAGTCCCTTTCTTCTCATCCTCCTAATATGGTTATACCACAGTTTAGGTTAAAACTGTAATGATGTATATGCACATTGTTCACTGCTAAGCCAACAGTAGAGTCACGAATATATTTGTTTTGAGATAACTTTTTTCTTCTTCCTGGAGTTAATGTTAGCTTGTTTTTTCATTTTCTTGTTTTCGTTTGTTTCCAAGTATTCATTGCAATTTTCTTTAAAAGGTCCAATAGAGCTGTCAAACTTGCGGCAATAATGTTTATTAAAGCATAGAAGACATTGGATAATCCTGCCATCACCCCACCCCTCACCTCTCCCGGAGCTGACACGGGTTCCCACGCGGCTGGGCTGGTTTCTTTCTAGGTGGGCTCCACAGCCTCACCTGCAGGATATTGGATCCCTTGTTTCCTGAGTCCCATGTCTTTATCTTTCTGCAGTGTGTGGGGAAGCACATTTTTCACTGGCTTTTTAAGAAAGAATGAAGCAATTTTTTAGTACTTACATATTCGAAAATTTCAGATATTTACTTTACTATCATACTTGATTGATACTTTAGCTGGATATAGAATTCTAGCTTGAAAATAATTTTCACTATGAATTTTAAAGGAACTGCTGAATCTTATTCTGTCTTCTAGCAATATTGTGGGAAGTCTCATGGCATTCTGCTTCTTGTTCATTTTGTTCTTTCTCTGGGTTCTTTTTAAGGTGATCTACTTTTGGTGCCTTGAATTCACAGTGAAATGCCTTGGTGTAGGCCTTGAGTTGTTGTTATTTTCCAATTAATTGTGCTGGTCATACAGTATGTGCTTTCAATCTAGATTTATATGAATGTGTCAATAATTGTCTCCTTTATTGCCTCGATTCTCTTTCTAATCCTCTAATTTTCTTACCTATTTTCCTCTAATTTTCTATCTCTTCCAACACCTTGTTTCTCTCTTAGGAGATTTCTGTGATTATCTCTTTGAACACGTTGTTTCTTTTTTAGGAGATTTCTTTGACTTTAATATCTAAATCTTTATACTAATTATTTTATTTCAGCTACTATATGTTTAATTTCCAAGAGCTTAATCTTGATTTTCTATTGTTTCTATTTTCATTCTTGTTTTATGTTCACAATATTATTTCTTATCTCAATAGCAATATTAATGCTAAGTTAAAACATTAAATTCTGCTTCTCACATTTTCTATTTCCTTAGTTCCTCTTTGCTATTCAATTTGGGTTTTTTTCTTCTTTCATTTTGGAGGTTTTTTTCAAATGACCATTGATTCTTAGCTACTATTCATATATAAGAACATGGTTCTACATTGTCAATTAGAAGTTTTGTGTGTTGAGGTGGGGAGGAAGTCCCTGGGGGGGATGGGTTGACTAGTGACCTTCACTCAGTGGTCATCAGGACATGCATGAGCTGCTCTTTCCTTAATGTCTTTTTCTAGAGATCTTCTCTCTGAATTGTTTCGTTTCTAAGGAAAAACTCCTCTCACCTTATGTCTGGGGTATATGCCCTGCTGCTAGAATTTTGTGAGCAAACCAGGAAGTCAGCCCTTCCATTCAGTGTATAGACTTTCCCTAAACCATTCACTATTTCATTAGCAAATGCTTGTTGAATACCTATTATGTTCTAGGCACTATTTTATGCACTTTGAATCCATCAGTAAACAAAATAGGGAAGGATCCCTGTACTCATGAAGCTTAGTGTCTAGCAACCTGGAGACATACAATAAGCAGTATATACAGGAAATAAGCAAATTAAATAGTATCCTAGTAGGTCATAAGTTTTATAGAAAAGGAAAAATAATAGTGCAGAATAAGGGAGATAAGGAGTGTTACATGGTTGCAGTTGTAAATAGGGTGGTCAGGATAGACCTTATTAAGAAACAGATTTTTGAACAAAAAGACTTGATGAAAGCAAGTGAGTTAGAGCAGTTGAGTCAGAGGAATAGGAATGGCAAGTGCAAAGGCCCTGAGGTAGAAGCAGATTTGTTATGTAAGAGGAACAGAAAAAAAAGATTGATATAATAGTTGGAGAGTAATCGAGGAGGAAAAAGGGAGAGGAGGGTGGAGAAGTGAAAGGAAGACCTTGTGAGTGATGGGACAACTTTTACTGAAGGTAGCATGGTGCTATTATGTGCTTTGAAGTGGAAGCATGACAGGCTCTGACCTCAGATTTCAAAGAATCACTTGGCACCAAGCACTGACTGAAAGAGCAGGTGTTGCTGAGTATGGAGAGAGATGTCTATGTTGAGAATAGACATTAGAATCAGGGAGACCGGTTAGGAGGCTGTTCCAGTAATCCAGGAGAAAACCAGAAAGTGGCTTACACCAGGGTGGCCGAAATAAAGGTGGTGAGAAGTAGTCAGATTCTGGATTTATTTTATCAAGATGTCCTGATAAAATAGTCATGAAGTATAGGAGAAAGAGAGGCATCAAGGAGGACTCCCAGGTTTGTGGGTTGTGCACCTGGAAGGAAGAAATTGCCATCTGCTAAAATGAGAGGAGGGTCCAGAGTTCAGTTTGTGTATGTTGAGTCTTCCTATTTCCATTCCCATGGCCTACCCTTGCCCTTTGCTGGGTGCAGTGTCTTGAGATCAGAGCCATTTCCATTCAATTCTGCCAAAGAACAAGTCTCTAGTTTATGTGTATGTGTGGAGGTGGGTGGGGCTGTACTGTGAAGTCTTTGGGCCACAAAAAATGAATAAAATGTTGTGTGGGGAGCCAGGCTGCTCCATTTGTGTTCATGCAAGCCCCATTTCTATTCCCACAGCATATTGCTGCCTTCCATAGAAACAGATATGTCCAAATCCTAAGCCTTTCTGGGGTTCTCTGGAGTGGAGCCCCCTGCTTCTCATTGCTGTTCTCCTCACAGGAGTTTTAACATCCTGAGCTTTCTGAACTGTTCAAAAAATGTGTTGAAATTTCCTATTCACTCTTGCCTTTAATCATCCTTGTGCAATTATCTTTTAAAATTCATTTTCTGTGTTTTGGGTTTGGAGAACAAGAGGATATAATGTGTGGGGCGATCTGCAATGTTGAACTGGATTCTTGCATTAGGGGAAGAAAATTCTTTTTTTTCCAAATTATTATTTATTTCTTATTTATTTATTTATTTTTGAGATGGAGTCTCGCTCTGTTGCCCAGGCTGGAGTGCAGTGGCGTGATCTTGGCTCACTGCAACCTCCACCTCCTGGGTTCAAGCTATTCTCCTGCCTCAGCCTCCTGAGTAGCTGGGACTACAGGCGCCCACCACCACACCCGGCTAATTTTTGTATTTTAAATAGAGATGGGGTTTCACCATATTGGCCAGGCTGGTCTCGAACTCCTGACCTTGTGATCCACCTGCCTCAGCCGCCAAAGTGCTGGGTTTATAGGAGTGATCCACTGCGCCTGGCCCAGAAAACTCCTTTTAAAAAGCCTATTTGATTTTTATATCATCTCACTTTTATCCTTTTTAAAGAATTTTTTAAATCCCTCATTGAGATTTTAATTATTATTGTTGATAAATTACTTGCAAGTTACCTCACAGCTCATTGAGATTCTGCAGTTCAGCTCCAGCTTTGAGCATAGAACAGAACATCATGAAACCACAGTTTTAGGACTTCTCTCATTCCCAAGAAAACTCTTTTACTGAGAGGCTAAACTCTGGTTTGGAGTTCAAAAATGAAACGTGGTATTGTTAAGCAGGTGGTTATCATATTAAGTTCTGAGAATGCATTGTTCAGAGTGGATAACCTAAAATAACATCTTCAAATGTATTCAATTCCAGCAAAAGGAAGCTGAGCTATATTCCTGTGGTTTGGGACATTTTTCAACTTCTGTTCTTCATGAATTAAATTATTATGAGAAGACATCTGTGCAGATGCTCATAACTTTTCTGTTTTTCCCCTTAGTATCTAGTACTTGACCTCTCTAATCAATTGATACAAACATCTCTCAGTTCCATCCACAAAACGTTTATTCTGAGCACCTTTGAAGTAGCTTGTTTTACCCCAGTTTGCCAAAGTAAACACAATCTCTAGTTTTGCTAGAATACTCTAATCTTCCAAAAGGAACAGTTGTAACTTCATCTGACAACAAACTTCTATTTTGCATGAAAAAGTACAAAGTTTATTTTAATATTTTCTTAGTGGAAGAGAAGCTTTCATAAGACCTATATTCAAGTAAAAGCATTGTTGATCCACATAGAGTAAATGGATTATATCAATTTATTATAGTTAATTGATAAGGTGAAAAACATTTGGATTGAGGATGTTTTAAAAATTTTTGTTTGTATTTTGAGAGCATCTGATAGTGAGACACACTTGCTTATTAGGATTATGTTTGTATACTCTGTTTTACTACCCACAAGTAAAAAAATTGGTCTTTCTCCTTCATAGTAAAGATTTTTCTCAAATGTCTGGTGGCCCTTGGCCTATGCTTGGTGCTAGATGGTTTTCATTGTCCTGTGATGCGAGGAGCTAAGCTGCCTTTTATGAAGAAAGGGTCTGCCAGAGTCGGTTTCTAGAGATGTGTTCTCTGTAGCTATTCAGTTTCTCCAGAGAAATATCCTTCAGTATCCTTCTTGCTTAAGACAAATAAATGTGCCTAAGTGACAAGATAGTCTGAAAGGAAAAAAGAACCTTTGTTTCCTATCAACTCTTTTCAGTAAATTTGCAGCCTGAGATTGTATGGGGTGGGGGAATGGAGGTGGGACAAAGTGAGGGTAAGGCAAAACAAACAGAAGAGTTGTCAACTTCTCTTTGATGTGAATACCTATATGTTGGCCAATCAACCAATTCCACCATGTCATACCTTCAGCTTTTCTCCTACTTTCTGTTTATTCCAGAAATAACCAATTTATTTAGCATTATAAACTGAAGAATCACGAGGTTGATAAATTTGGAAAGGAGAGCTTTATTTTTCATAAAGAGTTTCAGGCCGGCCATCCTGCAGGCTGGGAAGTGTAGCCTCTGGCAGAAGCCAAGAGCAAGCACTTTGAGGGAAGGGTAGAAGGAACAGAAATTGATGCTGAGCAAGGTGGCCAACTATACATATTTAATAAGCTATAGGAAGAGTCATAAGTATTTATGAAAGGAGAAGCATGCACATGCACAATTGAGCTTCATGCCTCTTTGTGGGGTACATGTTCAAAAAATAGCAGTGTTAGCATGATAGGAGGGTAGAATTTTCAGCCCTCTGATGTCAAAAGGTGAAGCAGAGGACAAAAAAACCCTCACTGTGCATTCTCTATGAGTTAGCCAAAACTGGTCTAGAGATGGTGGTCCGTTTTTAGGAAGGGGTGTGTTGTGAAACTGGTGAGCTGTTATGTCAAAACTGCAAAGAGGGAGAAGGAATCTGGTTGCTGCCTCAGATGACTGGCTAAAGATGGTAAAGTTTTTTGCTTCTTGTTTTTCAGAATCGGCCTCTGCTTACTCCTTAGAAAATAATTCTGGTGAAAGGTTAATAAGAAAGGGGCATACTGAGGCATGTCCAACTTCTCATCCCATCATGGCCAAGAACTGAGTTTTCAAGGTTTCTCAGGGGTCCTCTTGGTCAAAAGGGGCTCTGTTTATTCAGTTGTGGGGCTCAGGATTTTGTTTTTACTTCTGAGCATTCACACTCTTTAAATACGTAGAGTTCATGCAAATGGAGAATTATAGCTAACATCTGTTATTAGCTAGTGACTGTTTTAAGCTTTTACAGGATTATCTTAATCCTCTTTAAAACCCCTTTGAGCTATGTACTGTTAATATCCCCAGGTTATATGTGAAGACTATGAGAGGCAAAGAGGTGAGGTAACTTACCCAATGTCACTGATGTGGTTTGGCTGTATCTTCACCCAAATCTCAACTTGAATTGTATCTCCCAGAATTCCCACGTCTTGTGGAAGGGACCCAGGGGGAGGTAATTGAATCATGGGGGCTAGTTTTCCTGTGCTATTCTTGTGATAGTGAGTAAGTCTTATGAGATCTGATGGGTTTATCAAAGGTTTCCACTTTTGCTTCTTCCTCATTTTCTTACCACTGCCATGTAAGAAGTGCTTTTCACCTCCTGCCATGATTCTGAGGCCTCCCCAGCCATGTGAAAATGTAAGTCCAATTAAACCTCTTTTTCTTCCTAGTCTCAGGTATGTCTTTATCAGCAGCATGAAAATGGACTAATACAGTAAATTAGTACCAGTAGAGTGGGGCGTTGCTGAAAAGACACCTGAAAAGACACCTGGAAGCAACTTTGGAACTGAGTAACAGGCAGAAGTCGGAACAGTTTGGAGGGCTCAGAAGAAGACAAGAAAATGTGGGAAAGTTTGAAACCTCCTAGAGACTTGTTGAATGGCTTTGCCCAAAATGCCGATAGGGATATGAAGAATAAGGTCCAGGCTGAGGTGGTCTCAGATGGAGATGAGGAACTTGTTGGGAACTGGAGCCAAGGTGACTCTTGTTATGTTTTATCAAAGAGACTGGCAGCATTTTGTTCCTAGAGATTTGTGGAACTTTGAACTTGAGAGAGATAATTTAGGGTACCTGGTGGAAGAAATTTCTAAGCAGCAAAGTATTCAAGAAGTGACTTGGGTGCTGTTAAAGGCTTTCAGTTTTATAAGGGAAGTAGAGCATAAAAGTTTGGAAAATTTGCAGTGTAACAATGTGATAGAAAAGAAAAACACATTTTCTGGAGACAAATTCACAGCTGCAGAAATCTGCCTAAGTAGCAGGGAGACTAATGTTAACCCCCAAGACTACAGGGAAAATGTTTCCAGGCCATGTCAGAGACCTTCATGGCAGCCCATCCCATCACAGGCCTGGAGGCCCAGGAGGAAAAAGTGGTTTCATGGGCTGGGTCCAGGGTCCCCGTGCTATGTGCAGCCTAGGGACTTGGTGCCCTGTGTCCCAGCCATGTCAGCCATGGTGAAATGGGCTAATGTACAGTTTGGACTGTGGTTTCAGAAGGTGGAAGATCCAAGCCTTGGAAGCTTCCACATGGTGTTGAGCCTGTGGGTGCACAGAAGACAAGAATTGAGATTTGGGAACCTCCACCTAGATATTAGAGGATGTATGGAAATGCCTGGATGCCAAGGCAGAAGTTTGCTGCAAGGGTGGGGCCCTCATGGAGAATCTCTGTTAGGATAGTACAGAATGGAAATGTGGGGTCAGAGTCCCCACACTGAGTCCCTACTGGAGCACTACCTAATGGAACTGTGAGAAGAGGGCCAAGGTCCTCCAGAGCCCAGAATGGAAGATACACCGACATCTTGCACCATGCACCTGAAAAAGCCTCAGATATTCAATGCCAGCCTATGAAAGAAGCCAAGAGGGAGGCTGTATCCTGGAAAGCCACAGGGTCAGAGCTGCCCAAGACCATAGGAACCCACCTCTTGAATCAGCATGAGCTGGATGTGAGACCTGGAGTCAAATGAGATTATTTTGGAGCTTTAAAATGTGACTACCCTGCTGGATTTTGGACTTGCATGGGCCCTGTAAGCCTTTTGTTTTGGTCAATTTCTCCCATTTGGAATGGCTGTATTTACCCAATACCTGTACCTCCATTATATATAGAAAGTAACTAACTTGCTTTTGACTTTACAGGCTCATAGGTGGAAGGGACTTCCCTTGTCTCAGATAGACTTTGGACTGTGGACTTTTGGGTTAATGCTAAAATAAGTTAAGACTTTGGGGGACTGTTGGGAAGGCATAGTTGGTTTTGAAATATGAGGATATGAGATTTGGAGGGGACATAGGTGGAATGATATGGTTTGTCTGTGTCCCCACCCAAGTCTCAACTTGAACTGTATCTCTCAGAATTCCCATGTATTGTGGAAGTGACCCAAGGGAGGGGTAATTGAATCATAGGGGCCAGCCTTTCCCATGCTATTCTCATGATAGTGAATAAGCCTCATGAGAGCTAATGAGTTTACCAGAGGTTTCTACTTTTGCTTCTACCTCATTTTCTCTTGCTGCCACCATGTAAGAAGTAGCTTTCACTTCCCACCATGATTCTGAGGCCTCCCCAGCCATGTGGAACTGTAAGTCCAGTTAAACCTCTTCTTCTTCATAGTCTTGGGTATGTCCTTATTGGCAGAGAGAAAAAGGACTAATATAGTCACTTAGCTAGAAATCCATCGTTTGAGGATAAAAACCCCTTTTGGCCTAATTTCAGAGCCTGCTTTCTTAACTACTGTGCGATATGGCCTCTCTGATATATAAATAAAACATTAGGACTTTTATCAACAGAATGTGCAAAGGAATGGAATGAAGATCTAAGGTCCAAAAGAATCCAATGGGTATAAGAAAACTATTTTTCAACCTTACTAGTAAGATTGAACATTAAAAATTAAAATAATAGTAATTAACAAAGATGAGGTGCTTTTTAGCTTGAGGTGATCATATTTATCCATTCTTGCTTTTGTTACCTGTGCTTTTGAGGCCTTATTCAAGAAATCTTTGCCCAGACCAATGTCCTGGGGTATTTCCCAAATGTTTTCTTCTAGTAGTTTCACAGTTTCAGGTGATAGATTTAAGGCTTTAATCTATTTTGACTTTATTTTTGTGTATGGTGAGAGATAAGGGTCTATTTTCATTCTTTTGCATATGGATATCCAGTTTTCCCAGCACCATTTATTGAACAGACTGTACTTTCTCCAATGTATGTTCTTGGCAACTTTGTTGAAAATCAGTTGACTGTAAATGCATGGACTTATTTCTGGGTTCTCTGTTCTAATTCATTGATCTTTGTGTTTGTTTTTATGCCAATACCATGCTATTTTTGTTATATAGAATTGCAGTATAATTTGAACTCAGGCATGTGATTCCTCCAATTTAATTCTTTTTGCTCAGGATGGCTTTGGCTATTCTGGGTCTTTTGTGGTTCCATGTACATTTTAGATTTTTTTTTTCTTTTTTTTCTTTTTTTTTAGACAGGGTCTCACTTCAGTGGTCCTGGCTAGAGTGCAGTGGTGCAATCTTGGCTTGCTGTAGCCTCGACCTCCTAGGCTCAGGTGATTCTCCCACTTCAGCTCCCAAGTAGCTGGGACTAAAGGTGCACACCATCATGCCCAGCTGACTTTTTGCACTTTTTTGGTAGAAACGGGGTTTTTCCATGTTGCCTTGGCTGGTCTCAAACTCCTCAACTCAAGCAATCCACCCACCTCAGCCTTCCAAAGTGCTGGGATTATAGGTGTGAGCCACCATATCTGGCCTATCTTTTCTATTTCTATGAAGAATGTCGTTGGTGTTTTGATAGTGATTGCATTGAATCTGAAGAATGCATATTTTAACCATATTAAATCTTCCAATCCATGAATATGTACTATTCCTTTTGTGTGTGTGTGTGTGTGTGTGTTCACTTTAGTTTCTTTCATCAGTGTTTTTTAGTTTTCATTGTAGAGATCTTCACTTCTTTGGTTAAGTTTATTCCTGGAAATTTAATTTTATTTGTAGTTATAATAAATGAGATTACTTTCTTGGTTTCTTTTTCAGATTGTTCACTATTGGCATATAGAAATACTACTGATATAGCAAAGGACACAAATCAATAAAGTGAAGAGATGATTAACAGAATTGGAGGAAATATTTGCAAACTACCCATTTGACAAAGGATTAATAATAAGAATATATAAGGAGCTCTAACAATTCCATAAGGAAAAAAAAATTTGATTTAAAAATGGGAAAACAATCTGAGTAGACATTTCTCAAAAGAAGACATCCAAGTGGCCAACAGGTATATGAAAAATGCTCAACATCACTGGGCAGGAAGGGCCCAAAATGGGTGTTAAAAGACCTAAAACAGGGAGAACAGAAAAGTGGGATTCTAAAAGTGGTTAGATTCTTGGAATGCTTACAGCTGGGTTTTGTTAATCTTAATTTAGTCTCTTTCTATTTTGCTTTGTTTGCTTCTTATATTAAGGACATATCTGTGTGTGTCTCAATTTCTTAGAACTTCTTATGAAACATATACAGAGGAACAAAGATAAGAATTTTGGCAAATTTCCCATTAGAAATCATGCAAGCTAAAGTCCAATAAGAATGACATACTTAAAGTGCTGCAAAATACCTGAAAAATCAGACTTCTATGTCTACGAAAATATGTTTAAAAAAATGAAAGCTGAAGACATTCTCAAATGAACAAGAGCTGAGAGAATTTGTTTTTTATTTGCTTTGCTTTGCCTTTTTTTTTTTTTTTTTTTTTTTTTTTTTTGAGAGGTAGTCTCACTCTGTTGCCCAGGCTGGAGTGCAGTGGCACAATCTTGGCTCACTGCAAGCTCTGCCTCCCGGGTTCACGCCATTCTCCTGTCTCAGCCTCCCAGGTAGCTGCAACTACAGGTGCCTGCCACCACACCCAGCTAATTTTTTGTGTTTTCAGTAGAGACGGGGTTTCACTGCATTAGCCAGGATTAGTCAATCTCCTGACCTTGTGATCCACCTGCCTCGGCCTCCCAAAGTGCTGGGATTACAGGCATGAGCCACCGCGCCTGGCCCTTCTTTTCTTTTCTTTTTTTTTTTTGAGATGGAGTCTCACTCTGTCACCCAAGCTGGAGTGCAGTGGCATGATCACGATGGAGCTGAGAGAATTTATTGCCAGCAGATTTGCACCATAAGATATATTAAAGGAAGTTCTATAGGAAAATGGAAAATAATACTAGAGGATAATTTGGATCTACTTTTAAAAAATAAAAAACAGCAGAGATAGTAAAATTTATAGTATATAAAATAATTTTTCTTTAAAAGAAATGCTCAACGGAGTTCTAATCAAGGAAACGAATGGACGATAATTGCTACTGTAAAAGCACACGTAAGTACAAAGTTCACAGATCCTATAAAGCAATTACACATTTGAGACTCCAAAGCAACTAAGAACACTGATAGGAACAAAACCTCACATATCAATATTAACCTTGAATATAAATGTGCTGCTTAAAAGATATAAATTGGCAAATTAGATTTAAAAATGAGACTCAACCATCTGTTGCTCACCAGAGATCCCCTTAACGTGTAAAGACACACACAAGTTTAAAGTAAAGGAGTGGAAAAAGATACATCACACAAATGGAAAACCAAAATGAGCAGGGATTGTTATTCTTTTATCAGATAAAACAGACTTTAACCAACAACAGTAAAAAAAAAAAAAAAAAAAAAAAGACAAGGGCGTTATATAATGATAAATAATTCAATTCAACAAGAAGATTTAACTATCCTGAATATATACAAATCCAACACTGAAGCACCTGTATTTATAAAACAAATACTGTTAGACCTAAGAAAAGAGTTAGACAGCCATACTATATTAGTGGGACACTTCAACACCCCACTGACTGTACTAGACAGATCATCAAGACAGAAAAGTAACAAAAAAAACTCTGGGCTTCAACTAGACTCTCAACCAAATGGATCTAATAGACATCTACAGAACATTCCACCCAACAACTGCAGAATATACATTTTTCTCATCTGTGCATGGAAACGTATTTTCTTTTTCTTTTTCTTTTTTTTTTTTTTAGATGGAGTTTTGCTCTGTTGCCCAGGCGAGAGTGCAGTGGCACAATCTTGGCTCACTGCAACCTCCACCTCCCAGATTCAAGCAATTCTCCTGCCTCAGCCTTCTGAGTAGCTGGGATTACAGGTGTGCGCCACCATACCCCGCTAATTTTTGTATTTTTAGTAGAGACTGGGTTTCACCATGTTGGTCAGGCTGGTCTCGAACTCCTGACCTCAGGTGATCCACCCACCTCAGCCTCCCAAAGTGTTGGGATTACAGGCGTGAGCCAATGCACCCAGCTGGAACATTTTCTAAAATTGACCATATGCTTGGCCATAGAGGAAGTCTCAATAAATAAAAAAATAATAATAGAAATCACATTTAGCATCTTCTCAGACCACAAGGGAATAAAATTAGAAATCAATATCAAAAGGAACTCTCAAAACCACACAAGTACATGGAAACTAAACAACTTGCTCCTTAATGACTTTTGGACAAACAACAAAATTAAGGAAGAATTCAAAAAATTTTGAAACAAATGAAAATAGAGACAACATACTGGAAAACCTGTAGGTTACAGAAAAGCAGTGATAAGAGAAAAGTTTATAGCATTAAATGGCTACATCAAAAAGAATCTCAAATTAACAAACTGATGTTGCACCTCAAAGAACTAGAAAAACAAGAATGAAACAAACCCAAAGTTGGAAGAAGAAAAGAAAAAAGATCAGAGCAGAACTAAATGAAATTAAGACAAAATATCATACAAAGGATCAACAGAATGAAAAGTTGGTTCCTTGAAAATATAAAATTGACAGACCATGAACTAGACTAACAGAAAAGAGAGAAGATTCAAATAAGCTCAATCACAAATGATAAAGGTGACATGACAACTGATACCACAGAAATATAAAAGCTCATCAGAGACTGCTGTGAATATCTCTATGCATGCAAATTATAAAACCTAAAGGAAATGGATAAATTCCCAGAAACATACAACCTCCCAAGATTGAACCAGGAAGAAATAGAAATCCTGAACAGACCAATAACAAGTAATGAATTGAATCACTATTTTAAAAGTCTATCAGCTGAAATAGCCCAGGACCAGACAGATTCACAGCCAAATTTTACCAGATGTGCAAAGAACAGCTAGTACCAATCTTACTGAAATTATTCCAAGAAATCAAGAAGGAGGGACTCATCTCTAACTCATTCTATGAAACTAGTATCATCCTGATACCCAAATCTGGCAAGTACACAACACAAAAAGAAAACTCTAGGCCTTGATGAACATAGACACAAAAATCTTTAAAACACACACACACACACACACACACATCAAATGTAACAGCACATCAAAAAGATAACTCATAACAATCAAGTAGTTTTTATTCCAGGGATGTGAGGATGGTTGAACATAGGCAAACCAATGTGTGATTCACCACCTAAACAGAACAAAACCCATCATCTCAATAGATACAGAAAAGACATTTGATAAATTTCAACATCTCTTTATGATAAAAATTTTCAACAAACTAGGCATTGAAGGAATATACCTCAAAATTATAAGAGCCATATATGACAAATCCACAGTCAATATCACACTTAGTGGGGAAAAATTGAAAGCATTCTCTCTAAGAACTGGAATAAGACAAGGATGTCCACTTTCATCACTAATATTCAACATAGTACTGGAAGTCTTAGCCAGAGCATTAAGGCAAGAGAAAGAAATAAAAGGCATCCAAATTGAAAAGGGGAAGGCACATTATCTCTGTTCACTGATGGCATGATGTTATACATGGAAAATCCTAAAGATTCCTCCACAAGAATCCTAGACTTTATTAAAAACTTCAGTAAAGTTTCAGGATATGAAATTAACATGCAGAAATCAGTTGCATTCTACATACCAACAATGCTCAAGCTGAGAACCAAATCAAGAACTCATTCCCATTTATAATAGCCACACACAAAAAAATACCTAGGAATATACATTTAACCAAGGAGGTGAAAGACCTCTACAAGGAGAACTACAAAACACTGATCAAAGAAATTGTTGATGGTACAAAGGGAAAAACATTCCATGCTCATGGAGAGGAAGAATCAATATTACTATTTTCAATATAAAGATATATACACAGGTAAGTATACCTTATCTGAAATGCTCAGGACCAAAATGTTTTTGATTTCAAATTTTTTCGGATTTTGGAATATTTACAGAATACATACTGGTTGACCATCCCTAATCCAAAAATCTGAAATCTAAAATGCTCCAGTGAGCATTTCCTGTGAGCATCATGTTGGTCCTAAAAAGTTTTGGATTTGGGAACATTTCAGGTTTAAGATGTTCAGGTTAGGGATGCTCAACCTTCATAGATTTAAAGTAAAAGAAAGGAAAAGATATATTTCTAAAACACTAATCAAATGTTGGAGTAGCTATACAAATATTCGACAAAGCTGACTTCAGAACAAGGAATAAAAAGATATATAATATAGTGATAAAGGGGTCATTTCATCAAGAGGGCATAACACACCAAAATGTGTATATAGCAAAAGAGTAGAGCTTCAAAGTGCATTTTATAAATCCAGATATAACTTTAAAAAGTAGATTTGCATTGTCGTTTGGAGACTTCAATACTCCTCTGAATAATTGTTAGAAAAAAAAGAAAATCAATAAGAATATAGATGAACTGAAAAGCACTGTTAACTAAATTGACCAAGTTGACGTTTATATGATACTATATCTAACAACAGCAGAATATACATTCTTTTCAAATGCATTTGAAAATTCCACCAACTTTTGGTGTTTGAATTGTAGAAATTCACATTCTGGGCCATAAAACAAATATATGCAAATCTGCTCCCTAGATTTCTCCTGATTCAAAATTGAAGCATCCTAGGTATGTAGGCTGTCTAAGTGGAGAAAACCTTACACTTCTTTGGGCTATTTTAGGATCTCATTTTGAGCTGGGAGGCAATGACAGGTAGCGTGGGTTAGGTCTGAAAATAAATATCCCCTTTCGAGGTAACTACTCCAGACGAGGCAGAAAGGTTTTTCTACAAGGGAGGACTGCTTCCTCAATGGAATAGAGAGCTGCTTTCATTGGTAAGGAACGTTCAGAGGAAACAGATGGTTCAAAGTTCTCAGCTTTGTCTATGTCTGTCCAAATATCCCCAGCTCAAGTCTCAGCATCTCACCCCTTCCCAAACCATGCCCTTACCTTAGAATTAAAGACCTGGTGGGTTGCACATTTAACTGACATTATAACTATGGGCCTAATCACAACTATGCTGGTCTTGCAGCTAGATGAGATAAAGCACTTCTTTAAGGTGACCATAGAGATTTGACTGTCCACTTCTACCGTAACATGGAAGTTTAAAGCTATAAGTTTCTTTTTCTTTTGTTCTTTTGGCCAGGGCAGTCAGAAGAAACCATAATAATCTACAATCCTCACAATCACCATTGTCATCATAATAGCTAAATTCTATAGCTACTCAATCTCCCAATACCTTGCTTTCTCACTGTAATCTATCCTCTATCAGCATTGGTGAGAATCTGAGTAAGCCCTGTCTTAGCAAGGAGGATATTCATGTGCCCTTCAAATATGTGAGCTGCCCAGTCCCGTAGTCATGTTTTGAGTGTCTATTTTCTGGAACAATTCCTGATAAAATTATCGTATCAGGACCCAACAGAAAACAAAATTAAGGGTTTAAATAAAGAATTATTGTACATCCTGGGTTTAGCAACAATGAGAAATCATTACCACACTTAGTCTTGAATGGGCGAGAAGAAATGTTATTACTAGGCCCTGAAGAAAGCTGAAACTGTGGCCGGGCATGGTGGCTCATGCCTGTAATCCCAGCACTTTGGGAGGCTGAGGCAAGCGGATTACCTGAGGTCAGGAGTTCAGGACCAGCCTGGCCAACATGGTCAAACCCCATCTCTATTAAAAAATACAAAAATTAGGCAGGCATGGGGGCAGGCGCCTGTAATCCCACATACTCGGGAGGCTGAGACAGGAGAATTGTTTGAACCCAGGAGGTGGAGGTTGTAGTGAGCTGAGATTGTACCATTGCACTCCAGCCTGGGTGACAAGAGCGAAACTCCGTCTCAAAACAAAAACAAAAACAAAAACAAAAACTGGAACTGTAGATGAGAGCCACTTAGCAGGAGCAGTGGCCACAAACAAGGTCAGCCCTGCCAGAATCGTAGGGCTAAGGCACAGAAGAAGCCAGGGAGAAGAAATACTTCAGCCTTTCTCTTTTTTCTGCCCTTTGATCTCCCAGTGCTGCCTCCTATTAGCCAAATCCAACTGATGTCAGAGGTCAAAGAAACCTGGTTGATGCAGTTAGTAGAGCTATAACTCCCAGAATGGAAAACAAGGCAAAGATTGGATTCGGTGGTGAGGAACTGAGAATAATGACTTCAAAATAACAATCTCTTCCAAAAAGCTGCAGCAGTTGGCAAAACAGACCTTTATGAAATATCTATTGATTTTAGTTTTTGATACCTGAGTATATCACTGATGGCACGCAGCATATGCACATCTTAAAAACACCTTTTTATTATTCTTGATCTTATTTTGCTACTGTCAGTACACAGAAAGGGTCCTTAGTGATGTAATAAAACCAGGAGGGGAAATTAAATTATCCAACTCTTGCGTTTCAGTTCTCTACCTGAATTCCAGAACTTTCCCTGTTTTGCTTTTGTATAGTGACCCTGACTTACCCAAATGCTGGAGCTTCACTTGATGCTCACTAAAGATCTTTGGCCTCTGAGTAAGTTCAGTAATATGCCAGTCACAGAGCAGTGCCCAATAAAACTCCTGCCCCTTCAAAGCATGGGAAATGGGGTCAAGTGGTAATTTCAGCAGGAACACTGGAGAACTGAAGGTGCAGTTGGCAGGTCTGACTTCACATTTTGGGGCCTATGGCTCATAAACTGTGTAACAAATGATAGCAGCACAGAGCACTTTCTCAGCATCCTTAGGTAAAAATAATGCTTTTCACTACACAATATTTTCCCTAAGGTTTAGCTTTGTGGGATCTTCCTTTTTATAAGTGTATTCTTTAAATCCTGAGTAAAGAATGACTGTATTAAACTGCTTTTGTCAAGTATAGCAAAGACTGCTTATTGCTCCCCAATATCCATTCCTTCCTTCCTACTTTTAATTTTTATTTTTATGCATTATTATTTTTTTCTATAGTACTTTGTTATGGCACTTCCTCCTTTTAGTAACACAAATTCCCCATAGAATTTTAGAGGCATAGCTAGCCTTCCTTAGAGCTAGATATGGCCATATGATTTCCTCACCATTGGAATGTGAACAAAAAACTGATGTGCAGCAGCGTATGCATCATTTCTCTAAAACACTTGCCTTCCACTTTCTCTTTTTTCCCTTTATGGGGCCAACTTGCAGTCATGGTGTTGGTGAGCCAGGCAAGGACCACCTCCCTTGGGGGGTGAATTATGTCATGGAAGAGAGCCACCTGCTCATCCTGCATCCTTCACTTGCCTCTGAACTATAGTGTGAAAAAAATGAACTCCTGTCTTGCCTAAGCCAGTGCTTTGGGGGGTCTTTTTGTTACAGCAGCTTAGCCTAAACCTTAACTAACACATTAGGACTCATTTAGCAGTAACATATTGCAATTGATTGTTTCATGCAAATTTTGTCTGAGGAGTTCTCCAGTAATCCTTAATTTCTTGTCTTCCTAGGTGACCAAACAAAATGTTTTATTGAAAATCAAATTTTAATGTGATTTAATATAACTAAATGGATAGCTAAAGAAAGAACACATATTTTAATATGTGTTTCTAGTATTACTATCTAGGATGCCTCGCTGTTTCATGTATTTTTTTCCTTACCTTTTTGGTGAGTGTTTTTCACATTCATGGTTCTACACCAGATTGTGTGCTCGATACTGCAGAGAAGAAACGACCCATGATTTTACACTCCACTTCTTTATGGTTTATTCTCAATCATATGTCAATTGCAAGTCAGGCAGTGTTTTTTTTTTAAGTTTAGGAAAGAGGGGTGACTTACACACAGTTGATCTTTATTTAAAACACATTAGTTTAGTGGGAGTGACTAAAATGTTATATGTGGTATGACAGAGTAGGAGAAACAAAATCCTAGAAATCTAATCATTTGAATCCAATTATTCATTCCACAAACATTTACTGAAACTATTATACTATGAGGGAGGTAGCACAGTGCTTCATTAATACTTAAGCCATAGTCTCTATAACAAATGCCTTTAATGTATGGAAGGAAGGAGAAGCTATTTGCATGTGCCTTGTATAAAACTATGAGTGATTCAGTGATGTCTTTAAGACAGCATCTCACAAGACCTCCTGATTGCAACCTCCCCCAGCTTGTCAGTTAAATACCTAATCAGCTTAGAAAAGGATAAAAATACCCTATTAAAAATTAGGAGTAACAACTATTGATAGGATTTGAAAAAGTTTCTAGTTGCTGCTGGATCCATGCAGTCAGAAACAGGGCAAATCTCCCTACCTGGAAGTAAGAAGGAAGCCCTCCAGCCCAACTAACCACTCCATAGATCAGAAACAGAACTATTCTAACTAGAGACTGACAGGTGTCACCTGCATTACAAGGGTGGCTTTGGGAGCAACCATTGCTTCCTAGTCCTCTTTCCCTTCGACTTTCTCTTTCTCTCTTTTACTACATTCAGTAAATAATTACAACTCCTAGGAAGCTGAGGAGAGGTATCCATGGAGTGATATACATCCAAGGTGATATCCCCAGAAACAGGAGTCAGCAAAGCCTTTGAGCATTATCGTTTTCTTTATTTTCCATCTGTTCAGTGTGAGAGAGTCAGACAGTGGTGTTGGCACTAGTAGGGACAGGAAGTAGAGACTTCATTTCAGCCTCATGAAGCTGCAATAGATGACAGAAAGTTGTATTAGACCCACTTTCATCGTCCTCAGGGGAGCAGGACTCTTCATTCCACTCCCTATCTACTTGGTTATATATTTTTCCATACCAAACTTAAATACTGTCCTTGCCCAAGCTGCAATACTGAACAGGTTTTTTCTTTTGTGTAACTACATTGTGTGAAGGAAACACTTGATAAATTCTCTAATAATTACAGAGAAAAAAATGACATACAATAAAAATAAAGAGAAAAGAGTAGGAATCAACATGGCAGACTAGATGCAGACAGGAAGAGCTGCTCCCACTGGCAGACCAGACCATTGTGGAGGACAAGTTAAATACTTTGAACGTGGACACAAACAATGGTCACCAAGTCCCGGAATAAATTGTGTGAGCCCCTTGAGGCATTCATCCAGCCCTGTTTCAGAGAAATCTCTATTTCAATCTATTCCTATATGTTACTTATGGAAAAACAACAGTCAATCGCAAAAGCAAGTTGACCTTTTTGTGTTCCTTGAGCCCAGTCGCAAAGGGCCCACGTGACTGGGCCTCATGCCAAACAACTTGTGACAAAAAGAGCCAGGGCCCTAGACTGCACCGAAGCTTCATGAGACTGCTCCTTGTCTGTGCGTGGACGATGACTCTGGGGCCCAGACTGGTGCCCTGGTCTGGTGTCAAATCCTCCATAGTCTGGTGAGTGTAAAAAAAAATACACACACACACACACACACACACACACACATATTTTTCTTTTCCTCCTCTTCCCATTGCAATTTGCTTATTATCATTTGCTTATTATATCTGTATTGCCATATACTTGGGATAAAGTCTGCTTACCCTTAAAAGTATTCTGTATGCCTTTTCTTTTCCCCTCACGTGTTTCCCGCACAGAACAACCATCAAGAAGACCAGCATACACTGAACAGATCTTAGGAAAGAATTAAAAGGGTGGGAAGGTTGGGAACTCTGAAAGGGTGGGAAGCTGGGAATGAAAGGGTGGGAAGCTGGGAACTCTGCATGAAAGCTGGGAACTCTGCATGGGGTTGCCGATCATCAGGACTCAGTCCTGGCCCCAGGCAACTCCTGGTCCAATGGGTTCATTTTGCCCACAGCCGGAAAGGGATGTCATCATCTTTGTTTCAAAGTTAAAGTATAAACTAAATTCCTCTGAGAGTTAGTTTGGCTTATGCCTGGGAATGAACAAGGACAGCTTGGAGGTTAGAAGCAAAGTGGAGACAGTTAGGTCAGATCTCTTCACTGATGATTTTTGCAAAGATGGTTTCATTAGGGAAGGGAGTGCGTGAAATAGGCAATTAGTGGTCCACTTTTTCCACAGACCTCCAGAATCCTAGCTAAAGGAGACCCCACACTCTCCACGGACACTTGAGCTGGCAGGGAGAACTGCCCAGAGCATTGACAGAGGCAGAACTCCAGCCTGCATGGAGCCCAGAGGGTTTGGCATGGGAATGGCTGTAGTGGAGCAGAGCCATGGGCACCCATCCCTCAAGGCCCACCATGCTCCTTTAGGTGGCTTTAGCCTTCGTTAGCTGCTACACCTGGACCTGAGCAGAGCTACCTTGCCCGTGGGATGGGGCAGTGTGATCTAAGCACCTGTCATCTGTTGGCCTATCCAGGAGTCCCTGCCTAGCCGTGCAAGGCACAGCAGCATTCTTAGTTTAGAGGGTATATGTTTTGGTTAGAAAACTAAAAGAGAAATGTAAAAATTAAAAATAAATAACAACAATAAAAAATAAAAATAAGATTGACCCCTAAAAATCCCAGTAATAACACAGATTTTTCCATAGGCCCCTTACCTCACTGCCCATAGTGAATTCCAGTTTTACAAATACCCATGGCATTTGTTCTGTGGTTTAAATGTTCTGTGATTCTTTTTTAGGTCTCTGAAGAAAAGTAACCAATAATCAGGAATTATTTGTGATTTGGGGAAATAACTTGTTTTATGAAGTCATTCAAAGGTCCTTTTCTTTTTCTTTTACTTGAATGTCCAATAACAATTTGAAGTTATCCCTTTGATAATTTCAATCTACTTATCATACTAACCGCAATCCTGCCTTTTTACTAGCAAACAACTTGGCTGATAAACTAGCAGAAAATGGAGGAATTCAATGAAAAATACACCCAAATGTATTTTATAAACTATAGCAAGCATGAGGTATTTATGACACCTTGATTATTGAGATTTAGCTCTTTCAGTATCAAAGAACATTCCTGTTCCAAAAACCTGAGAAGGAAAGATGGCAGTAAGGATCGAACCAGTTGAGCAAGCAGCTGTTTAATCAACAAGAAAGACCTGGTATAACCCACAATTCTGATTAGTAAGAGCAAGAGAAAGGACATTAAGAAACCAAGGTGGCTACATAGGGAGTCCCTGAGGGGACAAGTTTTACAGGTACATATTTTAAGAAGAAAGTAGGAGCATAGAGTCTAGGAGAAATGCAACAGACTGACATGAATCTTTAAGAGTGTCTAGAAGATCAAAGTCAAAAATGGGCTGAGGCTTAAGAAAAAGTCAGAAAACAACAAGAGGGACCTTTTTGTTTGATCTGACAAAAACCAGTAAGAACAGTAGAACTCAAAGTAGATAAGGCTATGCTAAGGATGCACCTGCTTGCTTTGAATAAATGCAAACCTCCAAGCTCAGAGAAAAAATGGACACAATACAGCAGCAAATGTGAGTAAAGAATCTGTCAATAATTATTTGAAAAAGTACAGTGAATTAGAGACATAAAAGATCTGGACAAAAGAAAACATTGCCTCAGTAAGAGTGGTGCCTGGTACACTGATAATATGGATTTATCTTTGTGTCACATTGTTCATGTTCAGCCATCCTTATATGCTGTCTCTCACATTGTCATCTGTCACACATAAATCTGCTCTAGAATGGATGCACATATCATTTTCCAAAAGCTCTTGATTACCAGTTACAGAAGATGCTGAATGTATCCCCAACCACATAATGCAAATACTTTAAAATATAATGTGTTGTTCTACTTCCAAGAATTTTCTTTTGCTAATGTTCTTAGCTAAATATAATACCTGCTTCCAATAACTTCCCACCCCAGGGGTGATTTCACTTCTATGTCTGCAGCTGAGCAGGCTTCTCTTCCATGTGTCTCCTCCTGTCTCTATCCCTCATCCTTTTCCTCTTTCATTTTCTCTTTCTGCTGAGAAGTAGAGTGCTTCATATTCCTTTCCTTTTTTGTTGGAGAGAATTAATTCCAGCTTTGAGTCTAAGGTCAAAACAAATTCTCCAATAGGCAGCACTGAGAGCATCTTATTTCCTGAGTACCACTAATAAGTATCCTATCCAACAAGGCCATCACCAGGGTATGAGGGGCACTTGGCAATTAATTTTGCAGGGCCCCATCTAAGGCTAGCAGTTTGGTTCTTTAAAACACAATACGAATTCATGGGCTCATGTAAGGTATGGTGATTTTTCGATGAAGGGACAGAATGAAGAGTAGAAAAGAGAAACATATCAGTTTCTTTTCCAATCAGTGCATATGAAGATTCTTCTTAGTGTTCAAGCACCATCTCTTCCTGTCCAGGAACAGGAATCATCAATTCACATTCTTTATTGTCATAGGCATAATTCCCGGCTCTTTCGTACTGCCTCCTGGGAGAAAAAGGTAGCAATACTGTTATTACTCACAATGCTATGGCTCTTCAGACCTGTTTGTATTTTTTTTTAATATAGGCCTACCTTCTTCTTCAGTTCCTTAACTCCATTTATTTAATACTGATTACATTATTACTCCTGACACTGCATCATTCATTGTGCTGCCTATAAATACCGGCTTCTAATGACTCAAACAAAAGTTGTTATTGTGCTTCATTGACAATGCCTACACATGTAAGTTTTACTCATAGGATCCACAAAAATGTAAATGATAATTTATTTTCTGACTGTGTTAAATTTATTCCTCAAATTTGTATGGTGTAAAACAAAACACATCTTACAATCCTAGGTCTTCTTTAAACTCTTTAGAACATAATCCTGGCATTCCTAGAATGTGGTCCTTTTCCATGTTGACCACACTCTTACCTTCCACACGTTGCCACCCAGGTGAGGGCTAAAAGGAGTGTTTCCATCAGGGCAAGAAATGTCTCTTCGTTATCCAACATATCTTAAGACCAAGCTGGGAGAGCATGATGTCACCACGTCGATCAGAGGCAAGAGAGGACATCAGTTGGAAGGGCCCATTGGCACTGCAGAGCCACAGTCTGAAAATGCTTATGAGCAAATAGATGCAGCCACTCCCAGGGGTGGGCAAGTATATAGTACGGAGCCCATGGCAGGAATGGGGCAACTGTCTTGGTTGTCAGTAGCAGGGGGGTCATGAATAAATGACACCTGCCTCCCATCTTGCTGCCTTCAGATATTGCAGACTGGGGATGATCTTGCTGTCATAAAATGGAAAAGCAAGAGCCAATACATGGATCCAGATACATAGCTCAAGTCCAAGGGATAGTAGTGGACAACAGGTACTCCAGGGCCCTGAACTCATCCTGTATGCAAGATGTTTGAGAGTTACCCAGAATGATCACACGAGCACCATTCTAGTAGCCAAATCTTGTATAAGCTCACAAAGGAAATACTACATGAGCTTTCAGGAGTGATCAGCTTATGAAGCTACCCTTCTGGAACCAGGGTCTAGTCATTTGAGCCCAGCCATGGAACCATAGGATGCTCCCATAGGTGCAAATACCACAGGTACTCAGTTCCTCTGGTTAATCTGTCATGTAGGTCAAAGAGCTCCAAATACCTCAAAAAGGAGAAAATGAGACTGAGGCTCATGCATGTCCCAATCCAGTCTCAGAGATCTCTGATTGGATGGCCTACCAGCCCCTGCTTTCACTGTATCCCATAAGTGTTGGTATGTTGTGTTTTTGTTTTCATTCAACCCTAAGTATTTTCTAATTGCCCTTGTGATTTCTCTTTTGACCCATTGGTTGTTTAAGAGTATGCTGTTTAATTTCCACATATTTATGAGTTCTGCAATTTTCCTTCTGGTATTCTAACTTCATCCTATTGTTGTTGAAGATGTTTTGTATGATATTTATCTTTTAAAATGTATTAAGACTTGTTTTCTGGCCTAACATATGGTCTATCCATGAAGAAGTCTCATGTTCACTTAAGAAGAATGTATATTCTGCTATCATTGGATAGAGTGTTACGTATATGTCTTTTAGGCCTAATAGGTTTATTGTGTTGTTCAAGTTCTCTATTTTCTTATCATGTCTGGTTAATCATCCATTAACGAAAGTTGGGTGCTGAAGTGTTCAACTATTATTGTAGAACTATTTGTCTCCTGAATACTGTCAATTTTTGCTTCATATTTTGAGAATATGTTATATAGGTGTGTAAATGCTTATAATTATATCTTGTATCAAACCTTTTATTAATATGTAATATCCTTGTCTCATATCTTTTTTTATTTAAGGTCTATTTTATTTAATATTAGTATACCTGCCTTAGCTCTCTTTTGGTTACTATTTGCATGAAATATCTTTTTTCCTCCTTTTACTCTCAACCTATGCATTTGGATCTAAACCGAGTCTCTTGTAGACAGCATATAGTTAGGTCTACTTATAGATCTATACTATAGATCTTCAGATGTTTAAAAACATCTATTCTGCCAATCTCTTTTGGAGAATTTAATGCATTTACATTTGAAGTAATTAGAAATAAGGAAAGATTTACTTCAGCCATTTTGCTATTTGTTTATATATAGATGCCTTGTAGTTTTTTCTTGTTGTTCCTCCTTTCATCCATTATTGCCTTCTTTTGTGTTTAGTTGATTTTTTGTATAAAACATTTAGATTATCTTCTCATTTCTTTATGTGAATATTCTATAGATGTTTACTGGTTACCATAGGAATTATGTTTAACGTCTTAATATTACAATATCCTAATGTGAATTTATACTAACTTAGCTTCAATAGCATATGAAGACTCTGTTCCTATAGAGTTCTGTTCCCTGCTTTGGTTATTGATGTCACAGATTACATCTTTATGTTTTGAGTGTCCTGTAACATATATTAATTATTGTTTCTATGCATTTGTTTTTTAAATGACATAAAAAATCAAAAGTGGAGTTGCAAACCAAAATTATAAAAATGTTAGCTTGTATAATTGCCCACATATTATCTTTACCAAAGATCTTTATATCTTCATGACTTTGAGTTACTGCCTACTGTCTTTTCATTTTATCTGAAAAACTCCCATTGGCATTTCCTGCAGTTCAGGTCTAGTGGTAACAAACTTCGTCAGTTCTTGTTTATTTGGGAATATCTTAATTTTTCCTTCATTTTGAAGAGTAATTTTGCTGTATATAGAATTTCCAGGAATAGGACTTTTCTTTCACTACTTTGAATATATTAACCCACTACTTTCTAATCTCTAAGGTTTTGGAGAAATCAGCTGATTGTCTTATTGAGAATTCTTTGCATGTGACAAGTCACTTCTCTCTTGCTGCTTTCAAGATTCTCTCTTTGTATTTAGCATCTATAATTTGATTACAATGTGTTTTGGTATGGGCCTCTGATTTTTATCCCACCTGAAGTTGAGCTTTTTGGATTTGTAGATTCATAACTTGCACCGAATTTGGGAAATTTGTGGCCATTATTTCTTCAAATAATCTCTCCATCTCCTTCTCTTTCTCTTCTACTGTTGGAACTTCCACAGTGTGTGTGTTGGTCTGCTTGATAGTGTCTCACAGGTCCCTTAGGCTTTGTTCATGTTTCTTCATTTTTTCTTTCTGTGCCTCAGACTGAATAATTTCATATGACCTATCATCAGTTTCATTGATTCTTTCTTCTCTCTGATAAAACCTACTGTTAGGCCCACTTACTGAATTTTTTATTTCAGTTATTGTATTTTCAACTCCAGAGTTTCTATTGGTTTTTCTTAAATATTTTCTCTCTCTTTATTGGTATTACCATGAGAGAATATAATAATAATGAGATATTACTCTTATATTTACCTTTAGTTCTTTAGACATGATTTCCTTTACTTCTTTTAACATATTTAAAAAGCTAATTTAAGAGTTGGTTCTAAGGTGGACGAATAGGAACAGCTCCAATCTGCAGCTCCTAGCATGATTGACACAGAAGACGGGTGATTTCTGCATTTTCAACTGAGGTACCTGGTTCATCTCATTGGGACTGGTTGGACAGGGGGTGCAGCCCACAGAGGCCAAGCTGAAGCAGGGCAGGGCATCGCTTCACCTGGGAAGTGCAAGGTGTCAGGGGAATTCCCTTTCCTAGCCAAGGGAAGCCGTGACAGACTGTACCTCAAAAAACGGGACACTCTGCCCAAATACTACGCTTTTCCCAAGGTGTTAGCAACCAGCAGACCAGGAGATTCTTTCCCACGCCTGGCTTAGTGAGTCCCAGGCCCATGCAGCCTTACTCACTGTGAGCACAGCAGTCGGAGACCAAACTGAAAGGCAGCAGCCTGGCTACAAGAGGAGCGTCTGCCTTTGGTGAGGCTTAAGTAGGTAAACAAAGTGGCCGGGAAGCTTGAACTGGCCATAGCCCACTACAGTTCAGCAGCTCAGCAAGGCCTACTGCCTCTACAGACTCCAACTGTGTAGGCAGGGCATAGCTGAACAAATGGCAGCAGACAACTTCTGCAGACTTAAACATACCTGTCTGGCAGCTCTGAAGAAAGTAGTGGTTCTCCTAGCATGGTGTTTGAGCTCTGAGAACAGACAGACTGCCTCCTCAAGTAGGTCCCTGATCCTGTGTAGCCTAACTGGGAGACATCTCTCAGTAGGGGCTGACAGACACCTCATATAGGTGGGTGACCCTCTGGGAGGAAGCTTCCAGAGGAAGAATCTGGTAGCAATATTTGCTGTTCCACAATATTTGCTATCTGGTGATACCCAGGCAAACAGGGTCTGGAGTGGACCTCCAGCAAACTCCAACAGACCTGCAGCTGAGGGACCTGACTCTTAGGAGGAAAACTAACAAACAGAAAGGAATAGTATCAACATCAACAAAAAGGACATCTACACCAAAACCCCACCTGTAGGTCACCAACATCAAAGACCAAAGATAGATAAAACCAGAAAGATGGGGAGAAACCAGAGCAGAAAAGCTGAAAATTCTAAAAACCAGAGCACCTCTTATCCTCCAAAGGATTGCAGCTCCTCACCAAGAATAGCACAAAGCTGGACAGAGAATGACTTTGATGAGTTGACAGAAGTAGGCTTCAGAAGGTCTGTAACAACAAACTATTCTGAGCTAAAGGAGCATGTTCAAACCCATCACAAGGAAGCTAAAAACCTTGAAAAAAGGTTAGACAAATGGCTAACTAAATAAACAGTGTAGAGAATACCTTAAATGACCTGATGGAGGTGAAAACCATGGCACAAGAACTTCGTGATGCATGCACAAGCTTCAATAGTTGATTCGATAAAGTGGAAAAAAGGGTGTCAGTAACTGAAGATCAAATTAATGAAATAAAGTAAGAAGACAAGTGAGAAAAAAGAGTAAAAAGAAATGAACAAAGCCTCCAAGAAATAAGGGACAATGTGAAAAGACCAAATCTATGTTTAATTGGTGTACCTGAAAGTGATGGGGAAAATGGGACCAAGCTGGAAAACACACTTCAGGATATTATCCAGGAGAACTTCCCCAACTTAGCTAGGCAGGCCAACATTCTAATTCAGGAAATAAAGAGAACACCACAAAGATACTTCTGGAGAATAGCAACCCCAGGGCACATAATTGTCAGATTCACCAAGGTTGAAATGAAGGAAAAATGTTAAGGGCAGCCAGAGAGAAAGGTTGGGTTACCCACAAAGGGAAGCCCATCAAACTAACAGCAGATCTCTCAGCAGAAACCCTACAAGCCAGAAGAGAGGAGGGGCCAATATTTAACATTCTTAAAGAAAAGAATTTTCAACCCAGAATATTATATCCAGCCAAACTAAGTCTCATACATGAAGGAAAAACAAAATCCTTTACAGATAAGCAAATGCTGAGAGATTATGTCACCACCAGGCCTGCTTTACAAGAGCTCCTGAAGGAAGCACTAAACATGGAAAGAAACAACAGTACCAGTCACTGCAAAAACAGGCCAAATTGTAAAGACCATTGATGCTATGAAAAAACTGCATCAATTAATGGGCAAAATAACCCACTAACATCATAATGACAGGATCAAATTCACACATAACAATATTAACCTTAAATGTGAATGGGTTAAATGTCCCAATTAAAAGACACAAACTGGCAAATTGGATAGAGTCAAGATCCATCAGTGTGCTGTATTCAGGAGACCATCTCATGCGCAAAGACGCATATAGGCTCAAAATCAAGGGATGGAGGAAGATCTACCAAGCAAATGCAAAGCAAAAATAAGGAGGGGTTGCAATCCTAGTCTCTGATAAAGCAGACTTTACATAAACAGAGATCAAAATAGACAAAGAATGGCATTACATAGTGGTAAAGGTATCAATTCAATAAGATGAGTGAACTCTCATAAATATATATGCAACCAATACAGGAGCACCAAGATTCATAAAGCAAGTCCTAGAAACCTACAAAGAGACTTAAGACTCGCACACAATAATAATGGGAGACGTTAACACCCACTGACAATATTAGACAGATCAATGAGACATAAGGTTAACAAGGATATCCAGGACTTGAACTCAGCTCTGCAATAAGCAGAACTAACAGACCGCTACAGAACTCTACACCCCAAATCAACAGAATGTACATTCTTCTCAGCACCACATTACACTTATTCTAAAACCCACCATATAATTGGAAGTGAAGCACTCCTCAACAAATGGAAAAGAACAGAAATCACAACAAACTGTCTCTCAGACCACACTGCAATCAAATTAGAACTCAGGATTAAGAAACTCACTCAAAACCGCTCAACTACATGGAAACTGAACAACCTACTCCTGAATGACTATTGGGTAAATAACGAAATGAAGGCAGAAATAAAGATGTTCTTTGAAACCAATGAGAACAAACACACAACATACCAGAATCTCTGGGACACATTTAATGCAATTTGTAGAGGGAAATTTATAGCACTAAATGACCACAAGAAAAAGGAGGACAGATCTAAAATCAGCACCCAAACATCACAATTAAAAGAACTACAGAAGCAAGAGCAAACACATTCAAAAACAAGCAGAAGGCAAATAACTAAGATCAGAGCAGAACTGAAAGAGATAGAGACACAAGAACCCTTCAAAAAAAATCAATGAATCCAGGAGCTGGTTTTTTGAAAGATCAACAAAATTGATAGACCTCTACCAAGACTAATAAAGAAGAAAAGAGAAGAATCAAATAGATGCAATAAAAAATGATAAAGGGGATATCACCACCAATCCCACAGAAATACAAACTACTATCAGAGAATACTATAAACACCACTACACAAATAAACTAGAAAATCTAGAAGAAATGGATAAATTCCTGGACACATACACTTCCCAAGACTAAACCAGGAAGACATTGAATCCCTGAATAGACCAATAACAGGTTCTGAAATTCAGTCAATAATTTATAGCCTACCAACCAAAAAAAGTCCAGGACCAGACAGATTCACAGCCAAAATCTACCAGAGGTACAAAGAGGAGCTGGTACTATTCCTTCTGAAACTATTCCAATCAATAGAAAAAGAGGGAATCCTCCCTAACTCATTTTATGAGGCCAGCACCATCCTGATACCAACGCCTGGCAGAGACACATACACAAAAAAAGAGAATTGTAGACCAATATCCCTGATGAACATAGAAGTGAAAATCCTCAATAAAATACTGGCAAATCAAATCCAGCAGCACATCAAAAAGCTTATCCACCATGATCAAGTTAGTTTCATCCCTGGGATGCAAAGCTGGTTCAACATACACAAATCAATAAATGTAATCCATCACATAAACAAAACCAATGAAAGAAAACCACATGATTATCTCAATACATTAGAAAAGGCCTTTGGCAAAATTCAACAGCACTTCATGCTAAAAACTCTCAATAAACTAGGTATTGAGGGAATGTATCTCAAAATATTAAGAGTTATTTATGACAAACCCACAACCAATATCATACTGAATGGGTGAAAACTGGAAGCATTCCCTTTGACAACCAGCACAAGACCAGGATGCCCACTCCCATTCAACATAGTGTTGGAAGTCCTGGCTAGGGCAATCAGTCAAGAGAAAGAAAAAAAGGATATTCAATTAGGAAAAGAAGAAGTCAAATTGTCCGTGTTTGCAGATGACATGATTGTATATTTAGAAAACCCCATCGTCTCAGTCCAAAATCTCCTTAAGCTGATAAGCAACTTTAGCAAAGTCTCAGGATACAAAATCAATATGCAAAAATCACAAGCATTCCTATACACCAATAACAGACAGACAGCCAATCATGAGTGAACTCCCATTCACAATTGCTTCAAAGAGAATAAAATACCTAGGAATCCAACTTACAAGGGATGTGAAGGACCTCTTCAAGGAGAACTACAAACCACTGCTCAACAAAATAAAAGAGGACACAAACAAATGGAAGAACATTCCATGCTCATAGATAGGAAGACTCAATATCGTGAAAATGGTCACACTGCCCAAGGTAATTTATAGATTCAATGCTACTTCCATCAAGCTGCCAATGACTTTTTTCACAGAATTGGAAAAACTAAAAATTCTAAAAAAAAAAAAAAAAAAAAACCACAAAAACTAAACTAAAAATCTTAAAGTTCATATGGAACCAAAAAAGAACCCGCATTGCCAAGACAATCCTAAACAAAAAGAACCAAGCAGGAGGCATCATGCTAGCTGACTTCAAACTATACTACAAGGCTACAGTAACCAAAACAGCATGGTACTGGTACCAAAACAGAGATATAGACCAATGGAACAGAACAGATGCCTCAGAAATAACACCAGACATCCTCAACCATTTGATCTTTGACAAATCTGACAAAAACAAGAAATGGGGAAAGGATTCCCTATTTAATAAATGGTGCTGGGAAAACTGGCTAGCCATATGTAGAAAGCTGAAACTGGATCTCTCTTTACACCTTGTACAAAAATTAATTCTAGGTGAATTAAATACTTAAATATCAGACCTAAAATCATAAAAACTCTAGAAGAAAACCTAGGCAATACCATTCAGGACATAGGTACGGGCAAGGACTTCATGACTAACACACCAAAAGCAATGGCAACAAAAGCCAAAATGGACAAATGGGATCTAATTAAACTAAAGAGCTTCTGCATGGCAAAAGAATCTACCATCAGAGTGAAGAGGCAACCTACAGAATGGAAAAAAATTTTTGCAATCTACCCATCTGACAAAGGGCTAATATCCAGAATCCACAAAGAACTCAAACAAATTTACAATTAAAAAAACAACTCCATTAAAAAGTGGGCAAAGGATATGAGCAGACACTTCTCAAAAGAAGATAATTATGCAGCCAATAGACACATGAAAAAATGCTCATCATCACTGGTCATCAGAGAAATGCAAATCAAAACTGCAATGAGATACCATCTCACACCAGTTAGAATGGTGATCATTAAAATGCCAGGAAACAACAGATGCTGGAGAGGATGTGGAGAAATAAGAACGCTTTTACACTGTTGGTGGGAGTGTAAATTAGTTCAACCATTGGGGAAGACAGTGTGGTGATTCCTCAAGGATCTAGAACTAGAATATCATTTGACCCAGCAATCCCATTACTGCATATATACCCAAATGATTATAAATCATGCTGCTATAAAGACACATGCACACGTATGTTTATTGTAGCACTATTCACTATAGCAAAGACTTGGGACCAAACCAAATGTCCATCAGTGATAGAATGGATTAAGAAAATGTGGCACATCACATGGAATACTATGCAGCCATAAAAAAGGATGAGTTCATGTCCTTTGCAGGGACATGGATGAAGCTGGAAATCATCATTCTCAGCAAACTCTTACAAGGACAGAAAACCAAATGCCGCCTGTTCTCACTCATAGATGGGAATTGAACAATGAGATCACTTGGACACAGGGCATGGAACATCACACACTGGGCCCTCTCATGGGATGGGGGGCTAGGGGAGGGATAGCTGTAGGAGAAATACCTAATGTAAATGACGAGTTAATGGGTGCAGCAAACCAACATGGCATATGTATACCTATGTATCAAACCTGCATGTTGGGCACATGTACCCTAGAACTTAAAGTATAATAAAAAATAAAAAGCTAATTTAAAGCCTTTGTCTAGTTTTGTCTAGTGTCTGACATTCCTTAGGCACACTTATTGACTGCTTTTTTCCTGCTTATGGGCATACTTTCTTGCTTCTTTGCATGTCTCATAATTTCTTTGTT
Organism: Chlorocebus sabaeus; assembly: GCF_047675955.1. NCBI lineage: Eukaryota > Metazoa > Chordata > Mammalia > Primates > Cercopithecidae > Chlorocebus > Chlorocebus sabaeus. The sequence goes on along the minus strand of NC_132926.1, from coordinate 65,976,386 downwards.
GGAAACATGACATTTTACATAATGTGACAACTCTGAAAATCAGATTATCTTTCTCCTGGGTTTCTTGTGGTGGCCACTGATGTCCTTGCTTAGTTTGGTTAGTAGTCAACTAAGAATTAAACAGAGATTTCCTTAAGTGCCTAGGACCAATAAGCCATCTCCCAGTCTTTGAGAAGGGGCTCTGTGTGTGTGCTGAGGCATCCCATCAACAGTTAGCAGGCAATTGACAACTCTACCTTAGTCTTCATATCCAGCTCTAGCAGTGCTTCAAGGTTAGCTAGAAGTGAGAGCTTAGGGACTTTTCAGGTATTTCCCGAGTACATATACAGTCCTGGTCATATGTATAGTTCTATATATGTATATGGTCTTACAGATTTTCAGAAATACTTTGGAGCTTTTCAAAGCCCCCTACAGATATCTCATTCCTGAGCTTTTCTTTTTAAGCTTTTTAATGAGTTTATTATTTACCCCAGTTGTTTGTCCATCTCAGGTAGTTGCAGTGCTAAACAACTGCCTCTTGTTTTCAACCAATGACCTTGAGGAAAGGCTGTTCACACTGTATGAACTCTGAGTATATCAAATAAAGACAGCCTTGTAATGAGATCTTCCAGGAAATTACCAAATAGTTCAAATAATGACAATTCTGTGAGGCTTTAAAGGGACTCAGACACCTTTCTGCTCTTTCCAGTAGCTGCCAGTTTTTGATGTGGTGATGAAGGTCTGAAATTCTCTCTGGAACCTCCCAGGTTGTTTTTTAAAATTGATGGTTTGCAACTGGACTTATGGGTCTGAAAAACTTGGCTTGATTACTTAAAGGACTAGCAATTTCACCTTTTGATACTGCCTTTGCAAAAATTCTAACAGTGGGAAAATTATGACAGTGAAAGAGATCTGACCTAACCAACTCCATCTTGCTTCTAACCTCCAGTCTGTCCCTGTTTATTCCCGAGCATAGGCCAAACTAGCTTTGAGAGAAACTTAGTTTATAGGTTAACTTTGAAACAAAGATAATAATAACTTCCTCATGAAATAAACCTCCTTCTTACCTAGAGACCACACTGTCTTTGTAAGACTAATCAATTTGCCATAATATAAGAAATTATTGTTTCAGGAGTCATGCAGCTAGAGGCCATAAGATTCTGAACCTCCCCAGTTGCTCCTAGGCATAACATCACTATTGCAAAACCTAAAATTGGTGCTTGAGATGTTTTTTGGACCCTAAGTTCTGATATACTAGCTGGTGCCCCCCAGACTGGTAATTTGGCCTAACCAGTTTTGCAATCCTACCCAGGAAAAGAAGACAGCAAGAAGAAGCCACTTTCAGCCCCTATGACTTCATCTTTGATCCGATCAATCAGCACTCCCTACTCCCTGATCCCTACCAAATTCTCCTTAAAAGCCCTGGTCTCCAAATATTCAAGGTGACTGATTTGAGTAATAAAACTCTAGTCTCCCATTTAGCTGTTTGTCTGTGAATTAAATTCTTTCTCTACAGCAATTCTCCTGTCTTGATACATTAGCTCTATCTGGGCAGCGGGCAAGGAGAACCCATTGGGCCATTTCACTATAAGGTCTTTCTAGAAAAGATTCCTCTCACAGAGATTGGTAGCTCAAGTTGGTGACACAGCATGGCCATTTGTGCAAATAAGGGCTCTTCTTTCTTTGCACATTGGATGTCTCTCTAACCTCCGGTACTTGCCTGTACTCTCTCTTGCTATACCATATCCTTTGCCTTTAAATAAACACCTATATGAATATACTCTGTGGACTCTGGTGAATCCATGCAAATAACCAAACTTGGGAAATCTTTGCAATGGTATATCTGTACAATATAATACTATACAGCTGCAGAAAAGTATGTGAAATGTATCTGTGGACTGATATGAAAAGATATCTAGAATATATTGTTAAATGAAAATGCAGGTGAGGAACTACAATAAATATAGTATACTGTTTTTCTTGTAAGAAAGAGAGAAATACAAGGGCATATAATTCTATTCTCTTGATTTGCATGAGGAAACACTGGAAGTTTACACAAAAAATACTATTAAAAATGATTAACTATGGAAGTGGTGGAAGCAAGATATCTTAATGTATAAATTTTCATATTGAAGATACTTGCACACACATGTTTATAGCAGCACAATTCACAGTTGCAAAATCATGGAAGCAACCCAAATGCCCATCAATCAACGAGCGGATAAAGAAACTGTAGTGTATATATACAATGGAATACTACTCAGTCATAAAAAGGAATGAATTAACAGCATTTGGAATGACCTGGATGAGACTGGAGACTATTATTCTAAGTAACTCAGGAATGGAAAGAGACTATTATTCTAAGTGAAGTAACTCAGGAATGGAAAACCAAACATTGTATGTTTCCACTGATATGTGGGAGCTAAGTCATGAGGATGCAAAGGCATAAGAATGATATAATGGACTCTGGAAACTTGCGGGAAAGAGTGGGAGGGAGTGAAGGATAAAAGACAACAAATATGGTGCAGTGTATACCACCTGGGTGATAGGTGCACCAGGATCTCACAAATCACCACCAAAGAACTACTCATGTAACCAAATACCACCTGTATCCCCAATAACTTATGGAAAAATAATAATTAAAAAGTAAAAAAAATTCATATTGTTTTGATTTTTGAAACTTATATTACCCACTCAAAAAATTAAAATTTCAGAGTAAACAAAAAAGAAAAGAAAAATAAAGTTATGTGGTCTAAGAGATATAATAAAATATTATAGAGTTTCATAATAAGTACCAAGAAATAAAGATGGAAAAATAATAGACATGCCAGAGTATAAACATAAACAACAAAAGTAAACAGCAGCACAAGATACAAAGCTGAAGTTTTACCTGGGTAGCATGTAAAAGGATTATTGCTTTAGTTCAGGATTTCTGAACAGCAGAACTAATGACATTTTGGGCAGGATACTTCTTTGTTGTGGCAGGCTGTCCAGTAGATTATTAGAGGACAGCTAGCTTCTACTCACTAAATACCAGTAGCACTTCCTCCCCTGAGTTGTGACAACCAAAAATATCTCCAAACATTGTCAAATGAGGTGCTGAGAGTGGCAAGGGCACAAAAATTATGCCCAGTTGAGAATCACCGTTTTCATTGCTCTGAATAAGCAGATTTTCTGAGCAGCTCTAGAAAATGTTTTCCTAGCAACTGGTCTATATTCCTGAACTACTTTTTCATTGAGATGTCAAATATTTCATATAATACTTTTCCAGTTCTTTATTATTATAATCTTGACTCAGCCAGTATGTTATTTTGCAACGTCTTTGGAGTGACATGATTTATCAGAAATATTTTCCCTTTAATAAGAAACTTGAACTGCTGAATCATTTGGTGTGACTATTACTTTGAAACTTTTTGTGTGGAAGCCAATTTCTATTTCTTTAATCATATTAGAAAAATAGAATTAAATGCTAATGTCCATATACAATTAATGTACTTAATTGAGGGGAATACCTTTAATATGTTTGAAATAATCGTGTTACTGACTACCTTTCTTTTTTATCTTTCCTTGAGTGTCTGGAAATCCTTCGAAATCCTTCAAGAAATTGTCCACGGGTTGTTAAGGCCAGTAATTAGTTAATTAGTGTCACAGCTGTCACAATCCCAACCTGAACATGATCTAAACTGAGATGCCCCTGCTAGCGCAGTAGCTCACAATTCTGGCAGCACAACTTGTGGTAGGTATATAGAAATAGATGGAGCTTCTCCCTCAGCTGTATTCATGATCTTCTGAGAGTGATGCATGTGGTCATAATTATTTTTAAATATAATCCTTAAGTTTCTGAAGAAAGCAAATCCAAAAAAATAAGTCATATGGTCTTAATGTGAACTGGTCCACAGATTATAGCACAACTATATGCCAAATCTTCTTCCACTTCCCTGTCTTATTCCAGAGGGTGATGGTGGTGGTGTTCATGTGATTCACTTCAGTTGAAGGAACAAGAAAGCACGCATTTCCCAGGAGAATCACCATGGTCTACCCCATCTCCGAACCCAGGCGAAAGGGTTTCCTCATTGAAAATGAGATACAGTCAAAGCAGTAGTAAAGCGAACACCGTTTTATAGCTGCTATGGAAAAAATTATTGTATTTTCGCTGTAACACACACACACACACACACACACTCTCTCTCTCTCTCTCTCTCTCTCTCTCTCTCTCTGCAGTCTCAAGACAGGATAGTTGAAAATCTTCAACTTGCAGTGGGATCTAAGTACCTTCCCTTCCGTCCCCAGTGCCTCCTGATGTTCGCAATCTCATTTCCAATTCACCAGCGTGCATGAATGCAGACTCCAGATCCAGCGCAGAGCCAAGAATTCGCTCAGAGGCACCAGCTAAATAGCAAACATATGCCATGTCAAACATGTGAAAGCTTCAGCGACTAGGGTACCGCCGGAAACACCAGGTCCAGCCCAGGAATTTCTAGGTGGAAACACTGACCGCCGAGTTGTTTTATTCTCTTTGCTTGATTCAGGCCGGTTTTGAAAGCAGGTGTACCCTCTACCCCGGCTTCAGGAAGGGAAATCCCGGCCCCCGGCAGCTGCAGAGCTAAGAAAAACCATCCCGCCAGGCCCCTTCCTGTGGTAACGCGGCCCTAACCCTGCTCTGCCCCACAACCCCACTTCACCCGGAGACGCAGACGCCAGGCTACCTAGCACTTAGTCGCCTCTTCCTCCAGCCTGGTTTCATAAGCTCTGGAAACCAGGACGTTGTTTCCATCTTCGCCTTCGCTGCCTGGGCCGCATGCCTCCCGGGCTTATTTAGGAAGCGGCGTTAGGGCTACACGTTTGGCTCCAGAAATTTGTTCAGACCGCGCAGCCGACGCCCTGCAGGGTCATTTCCGAACGCATTCCCAAATATCCTGGTCCTCTAGCCCTTACCACCCCCTAGCACACGAAACCCCGCCTGGCGGTGGAGCAGGTGTGCTGCTGGTGGCTCGTCGCTGGCTTGGAGATAGAGGTGCTCCCTACCTGTCCCCTTTCTGACAACACCTGAAACCGTACCGGGGTACATCCCTCATCCAAATCTCCACTTTTAAGGTGTACGAATTCGAGTTTGGCCTGAACGCCCCCTCCCCGTGCCGACCCTGGAGGCATCTTCCGTGGGGTCTTTCTCTTCGAACCCAAAGGGGTAAGCTCCTGGGTGCGCCAGGTCCGCCTTTTCCCTGGCCCTGGCAGGGGGCGGAAGTGGATAGGCTGGGACCTGTGTCTGATTAGCTGGGAGGGGGAAGCCATGGTCCCAACCGCTGTCTGCTGCGTTCCAGTCCGTCCATGCTCTTTCAGGAGGAAGAGGCACTTTACAAGAGAGGAGGGGCAGGGGTCCCAGCACTGAATACCCTGGCCGGGGTTTTGACAGCTGCCACAGTCTCTGAGCTCCTGCCTCGCGCCCGAACCCGGTCCCTGCCATGGGGCCCCCTTCCAACTCAGGCTTCTATGTGAGCCGCGCGGTGGCTCTGCTGCTGGCGGGGTTGGTAGCCGCCCTCCTGCTGGCGCTGGCCGTACTCGCCGCCTTGTACGGTCACTGCGCGCGCGTCCCACCTTCGGGGCTGCCTGGACTCGGGGACTCGGAAGCCGAGTCCTCCCCTCCCCTCAGGCAGAAGCCGACGCGGACCCCGAAACCCAGCAGTGCGCGCGAGCTAGCGGTGACGACCACCCCGAGCGACTGGAGACCCCCGGGGCCCTGGGACCAGTTACGCCTGCCGCCCTGGCTCGTGCCGCTGCACTACGACCTGGAGCTGTGGCCGCAGCTGAGGCCCGACCACCTTCCGGCCGGGTCTTTGCTTTTCACTGGCCGCGTGAATATCACCGTGCGCTGTACGGTGGCCACCTCTCGCCTGCTGCTGCATAGCCTGTTGCAGGACTGCGAGCGCGCCGAGGTGCGGGGCCCCCTGTCCCCGGGCACTGGGAACGCCACAGTGGGCCACGTGCCCGTGGACGACGTGTGGTTCGCGGTGGACACGGAATACATGGTGCTGGAGCTCAGTGAGCCCCTGAAACCTGGTAGCAGCTACGAGCTGCAGCTCAGCTTCTCCGGCCTGGTGTATGAAGACCTCATGGAGGGACTCTTCCTCAACGTCTACACCGACCAGGGCGAGCGCAGGTAAGGGCTGTACAGCCCGTGGCCCCTTTCGGCCCCCGCCCCTGCGTCCCGGTGCAGGCTGCGGGTCCAGCTGACTACCATGTCCAGGTGCGCGTCTGCTGCCTTTTCCAAAGAATCCCCTTGCGACGTTTTATTTATTTATTTATTTATTTATTTATTTATTTATTTATTTATTTAATTTTTATTATACTTTAAGTTCCAGGGTATATGTGCACAACGTGCCGGTTTGTTACATATGTATACATGTGCCATGTTGGTGTGCTGCACCCATTAACTCGTCGTTTACATTGGGTATATCTCCTAATGCAAACTCTCACAAGGACAAAAAACCAAACACCTCATGTTCTCACTCATAGGTGGGAACTGAACAATGAGAACACTTGGACACACGAAGGGGAACATCGGACACCGCGACGTTTTCTTTCAAAGCCAAACAGAGGGCGAGCGCCTCCTTTCTCCCTTTTCCTAAAACCTTACTCCGAATAAAGAGACGGCGGAGACCGCGGTCCTTCCTCTGGCCAGTTTTCAACCCTGTATCTGCTCATCCAGTTTACTTCTATTGCTGCCCCTTTTTAGGTCGCTGGTACCCTAGAAGCTTATCACTTTCTTCAGAAAGCACCTTTCCTCTCTAGCAGGAAATTTCTTCACCCCATTCAACAAACCCCTTGCCCCTCAAAGGTTGGTCCTTGGACCAGCAGCAGCGGTAAGGGAGCTTGTTAGAAATGCAGACATGTGTTCTTTTTACACTCATTTGAGATAATATCTCCTACACGGAAAGTTTCCTGCCCCTGCACAAGAAGAATTGTCTCTTTCCACGCTCTGAGACCACAATACTGTCCTCCGGCGAACGCCGGGGAAATAGCTTAAGTGGGAGATATCAAAATTTATTTTTTTTCCAACCGTCGATCTCTTTGTCCACTCACACACTGGTGGAGCATTTGCGCCGAACACAACTGCATGTACTTTGCCCTTTATTATTAGAGAAAATGTTCTCAGATGTTTTCTGAGGGCAAGAATCCCACTAAATTACACCCTACACCATCTCGTGCACTACTTTCAAAATTTCAAAGGTTTTTAAAATAAATTTAAAGAGTTGCTCTCGTGGATGTATAATCTGTAACTTTTGTTTTTAAGGGCAGCGTGCTTGGTTTTTCTTTTAAACAATACATCAATGCTTGAAAAACTAGTTTTGAAATTTTCTTATTCAGATGATGTGTTACTCAACTTGTGAAGGAATCTTTTGAAATTACTGTGTAGGTCAGGGTGCAAAATATTTCAGAGGAAAAAATGGAAACACTTTACCTACATATCTGACTTTTTTTTTCTTGCTGTAGGTCGGTAAATCCTCCTCTGTTCACCTACCTCTTCCTTGGTCCTGTTTCAGTGGGACTATGGCCCAGACAAGCTTGCAAAAATGGGAAAGTCCCATTCAATTTTTCTATTGTGTTGCTAACTCTGGTGTTAACTAGAAACCATATTTTCAGAACATTAAAATTCAAGCAAGAAGAAATCTTAATAAAGTTCTACAGATGTTCATAAACCAAGGTCAGGCTCCAAAACTGTGATGTTTTGGAAGAGTTGTTACTCTCTGGGTCTCTGCTTCTGAAACCACAAGGAAAAGACAACTAAGGTTAAGCTTGAAGCCAGAGTCATGAAGAACCTGCAACAGAAGGATGGCTTGTGGTAGGCCAGATTCTGGGAGCCCAGCAGGCCTAAGTTTGAACCTGAGCTGTGTCAATTGAGCTAGTCTCTTAACCTCTCTGAGTCTGTTTCCTCATTCACAGAATAGATACAATAATTGTCAACTATTAGAGTACTGTGAGAATTAAATGCAAAAGGGAGTACACAGTGACACATACAGCCTGGGTAGTGGTAACTGCTATCCTTAGGTCAGATTATCATTATGATCAGCTTCCTTGCTATCTAAACACGGAACCTGCCAAGTTCCTGGTATATATGAGTCTAAGAAGATTCCCAGAGGAGAAGGCAAAGCTGGGGAGTGGGGAGTTATTGCTTAGTGGGTATAGATTTTAGTTTTGTAAGATGATAAGAGTTCTGGACATAGATTGACAACAGTGTGAATGTTCTTAACACTACTGAACTTATACACTTAAAAATGGTTAAAGTGGTAAACTTTATGTTCTGTGTATTTTACTAGAATTAAGTTTTTAACAAGCAAAAATAAATTATAGATCAGTGAGTTTAGAATGGGGTTTAGAAATTTATATGTTTTGACAATTGTCTCAGTTAATTCTGATGCCTACTATAGGCACCTGATATGGTTTTGTTGTGTCCCCACCCAAATTTCATCTTGAATTGTAGTTCCCATAACCCGGTGGGAGGTAATTGGAAAAAGGGGGTGGTTTCCTCCATGCGGTTCTCCTGATAGTGAATGAGTCTCATGAGATCTGATGGTTTTATAAGAATCTGACATTTCCCCTGCTTGCACTCACTCTGTCTTGCTGCCCTGTGAAGAAAGTGCCTTTCTTCCCCATTCTTCCCCTTCATCTCCTGCCATGACTATAAGTTTCCCAAGGCCTTCCCAGCCATGCAGAACTGAGTCAATTAAACCCCTTTTCTTTATAAATTACCCAGTCTTGGGTATTTCTTCATAGCAGCATGAATACGGACTAATACGGTATCTCATCCTTTTTTCTAACTTTTTATTTTGAAATAATTATAGATTCACCAGAAGTTGCAAAGATAACATAGAGAGGTCCTAGGTGCACTTCATCTAGTTTATCTTACATAATTATAGTATAATATCAAAAGCAAGTATTTGACATTGGTACTATGCATATATATGTTTTTATGTCATTCATCGTATGCATATATTTGTGCAAAAACTACCATAATAAAGATACAGAACTGTTCCACCTTAAAGATCATTCCCATACTTCTTTATATGCACTCATGCCACTCCCTAATCATCTCTAACTCCTGACAACCACTAATCTGTTCTCCATCTTTGTAATTTTGTCATTTTGAGAATGTTCTATAAATGAAATTATATAGCATGTGACCTTTAGAGACTGGTTTTTCTAACTCAGCATAATGCCCTGGCGATCCATCCAAGTATGCATCAATAGTTTGAGTCTTTTCATTGCTAAGTACTATTCCATAGTATGGATGTATGAAAGTTTATTTAGTCATTCATCTATTGAGGGGTATTTTGGTTGTTTCCAGTTTTTGGTTTTACAAATAAATCTTTTATGAATAATTGTGTCCAGGTTTTTCTCTTTAAGAGGCAGGATCCCTCTATGTTGCCCAGGCTAGCCTCAAACTTCTGGCCCCAAGGGATCCTGCTATCTTTGCCTCCCAAAGCACTTGTACAGGTTTTTGTGTGAACACAGTGGTTATTTCATTGGGACAAATGTTCACAATTATCATTGCTGGGTCATGAGGTAGTTGCATGTTTAGTTCTTAAGAAATTGCCAAATTGTTTTACTTTATTATTATTATTTTTATTATACTTTAAGTTCTAGGGTATATGAGCATACGTGCAGGTTTGTTACATATGTATACTTGTGCCATGTTGGTGTGCTGCACCCATCAACTCGTTATTTACATCAGGTATAACTCCCAATGCAATCCGTCCCCCCTCCCCCCTCCCCATGATAGGCCCCAGTGTGTGATGTTCCCCTTCCCATATCCAAGTGATCTCATTGTTCAGTTCCCACCTATAAGTGAGAACATGCGGTGTTTGGATTTCTGTTCTTGTGATAGTTTGCTAAGAATGATGGTTTCTAGCTGCATCCATGTCCCTACAAAGGACACAAACTCATCTTTTTTTATGGCTGCATAGTATTCCATGGTGTATATGTGCCACATTTTCTTAATCCAGTCTATCACTGATGGACATTTGGGTTGATTCCAAGTCTTTGCTATTGTGAATAGTGCCGCAATAAACATACGTGTGCATGTGTCTTATTAGCAGCATGATTTATAATCCTTTGGGTATATAACCAGTAATGGAATGGCTGGGTCATATGGTATATCTAGTTCTAGATCCTTGTGGAATCGCCATACTGTTTTCCATAATGGTTGAACTAGTTTACAATCCCACCAACAGTGTAAAAGTGTTACTATTTCTCCACATCCTCTCTAGCACCTGTTGTTTCCTGACTTTTTAATGATTGCCATTCTAACCGGTGTGAGATGGTATCTCATTGTGGTTTTGATTTGCCTTTCTCTGATGGCCAGTGATGATGAGCATTTTTTCATGTGTCTGTTGGCTGTATGAATGTCTTCTTTTGAGAAATGTCTATTCATATCCTTTGCCCACTTTTTGATGGGGTTGTTTGTTTTTTTCTTGTAAATTTGTTTGAGTTCTTTGTAGGTTCTGGATATTAGCCCTTTGTCAGATGAGTAGATTGCAAAAATTTTCTCCCATTCTGTAGGTTGCCTGTTCACTCTGACGGTAGTTTATTTTGCTGTGCAGAAGCTCTTTAGTTTAATGAGATCCCATTTGTCAATTTTGGCTTTTGTTGCCGTTGCTTTTGGTGTTTTAGACATGAAGTCTTTGCCCGTGCCTATGTCCTGAATGGTACTACCTAGGTTTTCTTCTAGGGTTTTTATGGTATTAGGTCTAACATTTAAGTCTCTAATCCATCTTGAATTAATTTTTGTATAAGGAGTAAGGAAAGGATCCAGTTTCAGCTTTCTACTTATGGCTAGCCAATTTTCCCAGCACCATTTATTAAATAGGGAATCCTTTCCCCATTTCTTATTTCTCTCAGGTTTGTCAAAGATCAGATGGCTATAGATGTGTGGTATTATTTCTGAGGGCTCTGTTCTGTTCCATTGGTCTATATCTCTGTTTTGGTACCAGTACCATGCTGTTTTGGTTACTGTAGCCTTGTAGTATAGTTTGAAGTCAGGTAGCGTGATGCCTCCAGCTTTGTTCTTTTGACTTAGGATTGTCTTGGCAATGTGGGCTCTTTTTTGGTTCCATATGAACTTTAAAGCAGTTTTTTCCATTTCTGTGAAGAAACTCATTGGTAGCTTGATGGGGATGGCATTGAATCTATAAATAACCTTGGGCAGTATGGCCATTTTCGCTATATTGATTCTTCCTATCCATGAGCATGGTATGTTCTTCCATTTGTTTGTGTCCTCTTTTATTTCACTGAGCAGTGGTTTGTAGTTCTCCTTGAAGAGGTCCTTACATCCCTTGTAAGTTGGATTCCTAGGTATTTTATTCTCTTTGAAGCAATTGTGAATGGAAGTTCATTCATGATTTGGCTCTCTGTTTGTCTGTTTCTGGTGTATAAGAATGCTTGTGATTTTTGCACATTAATTTTGTATTCTGAGACTTTGCTGAAGTTGCTTATCAGCTTAAGGAGATTTTGGGCTGAGACAATGGGATTTTCTAAATATACAATCATGTCATCTGCAAACAGGGACAATTTGACTTCTTCTTTTCCTAACTGAATACGCTTTATTTCTTTCTCTTGCCTGATTGCCCTAGCCAGAACTTCCAACACTATGTTGAATAGGAGTGGTGAGAGGGGGCATCCTTGTCTTGTGCCAGTTTTCAAAGGGAATTTTTCCAGTTTTTGCCCATTCAGTATGATATTGGCTGTGGGTTTGTCCTAAATAGCTCTTATTATTTTTAGGTATATTCCATCAATACCGAATTTATTGAGCGTTTTTAGCATGAAGGGCTGTTGAATTTTGTCAAACGCCTTTTCTGCATCTATTGAGATAATCGTGTGATTCTTGTCTTTGAACTGAAGGAGACAGAGACACAAAAAACCCTCCAAAAAATCAATGAATCCAGGAGTTGGTTTTTTGAAAAGATCAACAAAACTGACAGACCGCTAGCAAGACTAATAAAGAAGAAAAGAGAGGAGAATCAAATAGATGCAATAAAAAATGATAAAGGGGATATCACCACCGACCCCACAGAAATACAAACTAACATCAGAGAATACTATAAACACCTCTATGAAAATAAACTAGAAAATCTAGAAGAAATGGATAATTTCCTGGACACTTACACTCTTCCAAGACTAAACCAGGAAGAAGTTGATTCCTGAATAGACCAATAGCAGGCTCTGAAATTGAGGCAATAATTAATAGCCTACCAACCAAAAAAAGCCCAGGACCAGATGGATTCACAGCTGAATTCTACCAGAGGTAGAAGGAGGAGCTGGTACCATTCCTTCTGAAACTATTCAAATCAATAGAAAAAGAAGGAATCCTCCCTAACTCATTTTATGAGGCCAACATCATCCTGATACCAAAGCCTGGCAGAGACACAACAACAAAAGAGAATTTTAGACCAATATCCCTGATGAACATCGATGCAAAAATCTTCAATAAAATACTGGCAAACCGGATTCAGCAACACATCAAAAAGCTTATCCACTATGATCAAGTGGGCTTCATCCCTGGGATGCAAGGCTGGTTCAACATTCACAAATCAATAAACGTAATCCAGCATATAAACAGAACGAAAGCCAAATTGTTTTTCAAAGTGGCTATACCATTTTATACTCTGGCCAGCAATATATGAGTGATAGAAGTCCTCTGTATCATGGCCATCATTTGGTTTTGTCACTATATTTTAGCTGTCCTGATAGGTGTATGGTAATATCTCATTGTGGTTTTAATTTGCATGTCTCCAATGACTAATGATGTTAAACATCTTTTTGTGTGCTTATTTGCCATCTGTATATCAGTCAGTGAAATGACAGTGAAATGTCTTTTCATGACTTTTCCTATTTTCTGATAGATTTTATTTTTTACTGTTGAATTCTGGAAGTTCTCTATATATTCTAGATCTAAGTCCTTTGTGAGTTATATATAATTTGCAAATACGTTCTCCCAGCCTATAGCTTGTCTTTTCATCATCTTAATAAGGTCTTTCAGAGAACAAAAGTTTTAAATAAAAGTTTCAATTTAATTTTGATGAAGTCCAAATTGTCTATTTTTTTTTTTTTTTCCCATATACTTGTTTTTTTATTAATTTTACTTTATGTTCTAGGGTACATGTGCACAATGTGCAGGTTTGTTACATATGTATACATGTGCCATGTTGGTGTGCTGCACCCATTAACTTGTCATTTACATTAGGTATATCTCCTAATGCTATCCCTCCCCCGTCTCCCCACCCCAGGACAGGCCCCGGGGTGTGATATTCCCCTTCCTGTGTCCAAGTGTTCTTATTGTTCAATTCCCACCTATGAGTGAGAACATGCAGTGTTTGGTTTACTGTTCTTGCAATAGTTTGCTGAGAATGATGGTTTCCAGCTGCATCCATGTCCCTACAAAGGACATGAACTCATCCTTTTTATGGCTGCATAGTATACTGTGGTGTATATGTGCCACATTTTCTTAATCCAGTCTGTCACTGATGGACATTTGCATTGGTCCAAGTCTTTGCTATTGTGAATAGTGCCGCAATAAGCACTGTTGTGCATGTGTCTTTATAGCAGCATGATTTATAATCCTTTGAGTATATACCCAGTAATGGGATTGCTGGGTCAAATGGTATTTCTAGTTCTAGATCCTTGAGGAATCACCACACTTTCTTCCAAAATGGTTGAACTAGTTTACAGTCCCAACAACAGTGTAAAAGTGTTCCTATTTCTCCACATCCTCTCCAGCACCTGTTGTTTCCTGAATTTTAATGATAACTGTTCTAACTGGTGTGAGATGGTATCTCATTGTGGTTTTCATTTGAATTTCTCTGATGGCTAGTGATGACAAGCATTTTTTCATTTGTCTCTTGGCTGCATAAATGTCTTCTTTTGAGAAGTGTCTGTTCATGTCCTTTGCCCACTCTTTGAGGGTTTTTTTTTTTTTTTTTTTTTTTTTGGTAAATTTGAGTTCTTTGTATGTTCTAGATATTAGTCCTTTGTCAGATGAGTAGATTGCAAAAATTTTCTCCCATTCTGTAGGTTGCCTGTTCACTCTGATGGTGGATTCTTTTGCTGTGCAGAAGCTCTTTAGTTTAATTAGATCCCATTTGTCCATTTTGGCTTTTGTTGCCATTGCTTTTGCTGTTTTAGACATGAAGTCCTTACCCATGCCTGTGTCCTGAATGATATTGTCTAGGTTTTCTTCTAGGGTTTTTATGGTTTTAGGTCTAACATTTAAGTTTCTAATCCATCTTGAATTAATTTTTGTATAAGGTGTAAGGAAGGGATCCAGTTTCAACTTTCTACTTATAGCTAGCTAGTTTTCCCAGCACCATTTATTAAATAGGGAATCCTTTCCCCATTTCCTGTTTGTGTCAGATTTGTCAGAGATTAGATGGTTGTAGATGTGTGATATTATTTCTGAGGACTCTGTTCTGTTCCATTCATCTAAATCTCTGTTTTGGTACCAGTACCATGCTGTTTTGGTTACTGTAGCCTTGTAGTATGGTTTGAGGTTAGGTAGCGTGATACCTCCAGCTTTGTTCTTTTGACTTAGGATTGTCTTGGCAATGCGGGTTCTTTTTTGGTTCCATATGAACTTTAAAGTAGTATTTTCCAATTCTGTGAAGAAACTCATTAGTAGCTTGATGGGGATGGCATTGAATCTATAAATAACCTTGGGCAGTATGGCCATTTTCACGATATTGATTGTTCCTATCCATGAGCATGGAATGATCTTCCATTTGTTTGTGTCCTCTTTTATTTCATTGAACAGTGGTTTATAGTCATCCTTGAAGAGGTCCTTAACATCCCTTGTAAGTTAGATTCCATCCCTTGTAAGTTAGATTCCTAGGTATTTTATTCTCTTTGAAGCTATTGTGAATGGGAGTTCACTCATGATTTGGCTCTCTGTTTGTCTGTTGTTGGTATATAAGAATGCTAGTGACTTTTGCACATTGATTTTGTATCCTGAGACTTTGCTGAAGTTACTTATCAACTTAAGGAGATTTGGGGCTGAGACGATGGGGTTTTCCAAATATGCAATCATGTTATCTGCAAACAGGAAGAATTTGACTTCCTCTTTTCCTAAATGAATACCCTTTATTTCTTTCTCTTGCCTGATTGCCCTGGCCTGAACTTCCAAAACCATGTTGAATAGGAGTGGTGAGAGAGGGCATCCCTGTCTTGTGCCAGTTTTCAAGGGGAATGCTTCTAGTTTTTGCCCATTCAGTATGATATTGACTGTGGGTTTGTCATAAATAGCTCTTATTATTTTGGGATATGTTCCATCAATACCGAATTTATTGAGCGTTTTTAGCATGAAGGGCTGTTGAATTTTGTCAAAGGCCATTTCTGCATCTATAGAGATATTCATGTGGTTTTTGTCTTTGGTTCTGTTTATATGCTGGATTACGTTTATTGATTTGCGTATGTTGAACCAGCCTTGCATCCCAGGGATGAAACCCACTTGATCATGGTGGATAAGCTTTTTGATGTGCTGCTGGATTCTGTTTGCCAGTATTTTATTGAGGATTTTTGCATCAATGTTCGTCAGGGATATTGGTCTAAAATTCTCTTTTTTTGTGTATGTGTCTCTGCCAGGCTTTGGTATCAGGATGATATTGGTCTCATGAAATGAGTTAGGGAGGATTCCCTCTTTTTCTATTGATTGGAATAATTTCAACCGGCATGGTACCAGCTCCTCCTTGTACCTTTGGTAGAATTCCGCTGTGAATCCATCTGGTCCTGGACTTTTTTTCATTGGTAAGCTATTAATTATTGCCTCAATTTCAGATCCTGCTATTGGTCTATTCAGGGATCCAAATTCTTCCTGGTTTAATCTTGGGAGAGTGTATGTGTCCAGGAATTTATCCATTTCTTCTAGGTTTTCTAGTTTATTTTCATAGAGGTGTTTATAGTATTCTCTGATGGTAGTTTGTATTTCTGTGGGGTTGGTGGTGATATCCCCTTTATCGTTTTTTATTGTGTCTATTTGATTCTTCTCTCTTTTCTTCTTTTTAGTCTTGCTAGCATTCTATCAATTTTGTCAATCTTTTCGAAAAACCAGCTCCTGGATTCATTGATTTTTTTGAAGGGTTTTTTGTGTCTCTATCTCCTTCAGTTCTGCTCTGATCTTAGTTATTTCTTGCCTTCTGTTAGCTTTTGAAAGTTTTTGCTCTTGCTTCTCTAGTTCTTTTAATTGTGATGTTAGGGTGTCAAATTTAGATCTTTCCAACTTTCTCTTGTGGGCATTTAGTGCTATAAATCTCCTTGTACACACAGCTTTAAATGTGTCCCAGAGATTCTGGTATGTTGTATCTTTGTTCTCATTGGTTTCAAAGAACGTCTTTATTTCTGCCTTCATTTCGTTATATACCCAGTAGTCATTCAGGAGCAGATTGTTCCGTTTCCATGTAGTTGAGTGGTTTTGATCGAGTTTCTTAATCCTGAGTTCTAGTTTGATTGCACTGTGGTCTGAGAGACAGTCTGTTATAATTTCAGTTCTTTTCCATTTGCTTAGGAGTGCTTTCCTTCCAACTATGTGGTCAATTTTGAAATAAGTGCGATGTGGTGCTGAGAAGAATGTATATTCTGTTGATTTGGGGTGGAGAGTTCTGTAGATGTCTATTAGGTCTGCTTGGTGCAGAGTTGAATTCAATTCCTGGATATCTTTTTTAACTTTCTGTCTTATTGATCTGTCTAATGTTGACAGTAGGGTGTTAAAGTCTCTCATTATTATTGTATGGGAGTCTAAGTCTCTTTGTAAGTCTCTAAGGACTTGCTTTATGAATCTGGGTGATCCTATATTGGGTGCATATATATTTAGGATAGTTAGCTCTTCTTGTCGAATTGATCCCTTTACCATTATGTAATGGCCTTCTTTGTCTCTTTTGATCTTGTTGGTTTAAAGCCTGTTTTATCAGATACTAGGATTGCAACCCCTGCCTTTTTTTGTTTTCCATTTGCTTGGTAGATCTTCCTCCATCCCTTTGTTTTGAGGCTATGTGTGTCTCTGCACATGAGATGGGTTGCCTGAATACAGCAAACTGATGGATCTTGACTCTATCCAATTTGCCAGTCTATGTCTTTTAATTGGAGTATTTAGCCCATTTACATTTAAGGTTAATATTGTTATGTGTGAACTTGATCCTGTCATTATGATGTTAGCTGGTTATTTTGCCTGTTAGTTGATGCAGTTTCTTCCTAGTATTGATGGTCTTTACATTTTGGCATGTTTTTGCAGTGGCTGGTACCAGTTGTTCCTTTCCATGTTCAGTGCTTCCTTCAGGAGCTCTTGTAGGGCAGGCCTGGTGGTAACAAAATCTCTCAGCATTTGCTTGTCTGTAAAGGATTTTATTTCTCCTTCACTTATGAAACTTAGTTTGGCTGGATATGAAATTCTGGGTTTAAAATTCTTTTCTTTAAGAATGTTGAATATTGGCCCCCACTCTCTTCTGGCTTGTAGAGTTTCTGCCGAGAGATCCACTGTTAGTCTTATGGTCTTCCTGTTGTGGGTAACCTGACCTTTCTCTCTGGCTGCCCTTAACATTTTTTCCTTCATCAACTTCGGTGAATCTGACAATTATGTGTCTTGGAGTTGCTCTTCTCGAGGAATATCTTTGTGGCCTTCTCTGTATTTCCTGAATTTGAATGTTGGCCTGCCTTACTAGGTTCGGGAAGTTCTCCTGGATATTATCCTGCAGAGTGTTTTCCAACTTGGTTACATTCTCCCTGTCACTTTCAGGTACACCAATCAGACATAGATTTGGTCTTTTCACATAGTCCCATATTTCATGGAAGCTTTGTTAATTTCTTTTTACTCTTTTTTCTCTAAACTTCTCTTCTCGCTTCATTTCATTCATTTGATCTTCAATCACTGATACCCTTTCTTCCAGTTGATCGAGTCAGTTACTGAAGCTTGTGCATTTGTCACGTATTTCTCGTGTCATGGTTTTCATCTCTATCAGGTTGTTTAAGGACTTCTTTACATTGGTTATTCCAGTTAGCCATTCGTCAAGTCTTTTTTCAAGGTTTTTAGTTTCTTTACGCTAGGTTTGTAATTACTCTTTTAGCTTGGAGAAGTTTGATTGTCTGAAGCCTTCTTCTCTCAACTCTTCAAAGTCATTCTCCATCCAGCTTTGTTCCATTGCTGGCGAGGAGCGGCATTCCTTTGGAGGGGGAGAGGCACTCTGATTTTTAGAATTTCCAGCTTTTATATACTGCTTTTTCCCCATCTTTGTGGTTTTATCTACCTTTGGTCTTTGATGATGGTGACATACAGATGGGGTTTTGGTGTGGATGTCCTTTCTGTTTGTTATTTTCCTTTATAACAGCCAGGACCCTCAGCTGCAAGTCTGTTGGAGTTTGCTAGAGGTCCACTCCAGACCCTGTTTGCCTGGGTATCAGCAGCGGAGGCTACAGAAGAGTGAATATTGCTGAACAGCAAATGTTGCTGTCTGATCGTTCCTCTGGAAGCTTCGTCTCAGAGGTGTACCCAACCCTCTGAGGTGTGAGGTGTCAGTCTGCCCCTAGTGGGGAATGTCTCCCAGTTAGGCTACTCAGGGGTCAGGGACCCACTTGCACAGATGGTCTGTCCGTTCTCAGATCTCAAACTCCATGCTGGGTGAACCACTACTCTCTTCAAAGCTGTCAGACAGGGATATTTACATCTGCAGAGGTTTTCACTGCCTTTTTTTTGGCTATGCCTTGTCCTCAGAGGTGGAGTCTACAGAGGCAGGCAGGCCTCCTTGAGCTATGGTAGGCTCCACCCAGTTCGAGCTTCCCAGATTCTTTGTTACCTACTTAAGCCCCAGCAATGGCAGGCGCCCCTCCCCCAGCCTCACTGCCACCTTGCAGTTAGATCTCAGACTGCTGTGCTAGCAATGAGGGAGGCCCCGTGGGCATGGGACCCTCTGAGCCAAACGCAAAATATAATCTCCTGGTGTGCCATTTGCTAAGACCCTTGGTAAAACCCAGTATTAGGGTGGGAGTGACCCGATTTTCCAGGTGTTGTGTGTCACGGTTTCCCTTGGCTAGGAAAGGGAATTCCCTTTCCCCTTGCACTTCCCGGGTAAGGCGATGCCTTACCCTGCTTTGTCTCTTGCTCATTGGGCTGCACCCACTGTCCTGTACCCACTGTCCAACACACCCCACTGAGATGAACTCGGTACCTCAGTTGGAAATGCAGAAATCACCCATCTTCTGTGTCGCTCACGTTGGGAGCTGGAGACTGGAGCTGTTCCTGTTCAGCCATCTTGGTGCCCAGTTTCCAGTATGTCTATTTTTTAATGGGTCATGCTGTTGGTGTCATGCTTGAGACCTCTTCACCAAGCCCTAGGTTCTGCAGATTTTCTATATTGTCTTCCAAAAGTGTTTTACATTTAAATCTATAATCCACTTTGATAATTTTTTTAAGATGTTATGTTTAGGTTGAGGTTAATTCTTTTGCCTCTGGATATCCATTTTTTTCCAGCATCGTTTGTTGAAAAGACTATCCTCCCACTATTGAATTGCTTTTGCACCTTTGTCAAAAATCTGTTGGCCACACTATTACTGGATTCTCTATTCTGTTCGTCAACATAGGTGTTGATTCCTCTGCCAGAACATAGTCTTGCTTACTGTAGCTATACATTAAGTCTTGAAATTGTCTTCTTTTTTTGGAATTGTTTTAACTATTTTAGTTCCTTTGCCTTTCCTTATATATTTTATGATATTCTTATATATAGCTACTAAAAATCTTATTAGGATTTTGATAGGACTTATGTTAAACCTTTATGTAAATTTAGGGAGAATTGATAGCTTTGCTATCCTTAATCTTCCATTCTCTGAGCATGAAATGTCCATTTATTTAGATCTTTGATTTATTTCATCAGAATTTTATCATTTTTAGCATACAAAGCCTACATGTTTTGTTAGATTCACACTCAGATATTTAAGTTTATTTCAGAAATAGTATATGGTATTATATGTTTAATTTTGGTTTTCTACATGTCTGTTGCTACTATATAGAAAAACTGCTTTGTATGTTGATCTTGTATCCTGTTCCCTTGCTGAACTCATGAGATCTAGAGCTTTGTGTTTTTTATTTTGTAGAGCCTTTGGAATTGTCTACATAGACCATCATGTTGTCAACAAATAGAGACAGTTTTATTTCTTCCATTTCAATCTATCTGCCATTTATTTTCTTTTCCTGCTTTATTGTGTTGGCTAAAACTTCCAGCACTATGTTAAACATGAGTGGTAAAAACGAACATTCTTGCTTTTTTCTCCTCATTTTAGGGGGAAAGTTTTTAGCCTTTACTACTGAGTATAATATTAAATGTAGGTTTCTGTATATGTTTTTTATCAAGTTGAGAACGTTGTCTTCTATTTATGTTTTTTTCTGAGAGGTTTTTTTTTTTTTTTTGCATGAATGCATGTTGAATTTTTCTCACACTTTTTCTGCATAAATTGATATAATCATGTGATTTTTTTTCTTCTTAAGCCTGTTAATATAGGTATTATATTGATTAATTTTTGAAAATATTGAGACGGCCTTAGTTCTCCAGCCTTTTTTTTTTTTTTTTTCCAGAGATGGGATCTCACTCTGTCACCCAGGCTGGAGTACAGGAGCATGATCATAGCTCACTGCAGCCTCAAACTCTCAGGCCCAAGTGATCCTCTTGTCTCAGCCTCCTGACTAGCTAGAAGGACAGGTGCCAATCTGGTCCCCCACCCTTTTTTTTTTTTTTTTTTTTTGAGACTGAGTCTCCCTCTGTCACCCAGGCTGGAGTGCAGTGGCCCAGTCTCAGCTCACTGCAAGCTCCGCCTCCCAGGTTCACACCATTCTTCTGCCTCAGCCTCCCGTGTAGCTGGGACTACAGGGGCCGGCCACCGCACCTGGCTAAGTTTTTGTATTTTTAGTAGAGACGGGGTTTCACCGTGTTAGCCAGGATGGTCTCGATCTCCTGATCTCGTGATCTGCCCTTCTCGGCCTCCCAAAGTGCTGGGATTACAGGCGTGAGCCACCGTGCCCTGCCCTCCCCCCCACCCTTTTTGATAAGAGCACTTGCTATATAGTAGAGGAGAGTGGACAGTCCTTCTAATGCAGGGAGGAAGGTGGGGGAAGACAGAGAAAAGAACAAATGGAGAAGGCAAGAGTCTACTTTCTCCCCTCCTCCTTCTGACAAGGTATAACCCTCAGACAAATTTTTCTACAAAAGTAATTTTTCAGTAAGTATTCCCAGGAAAAATCAGCTGGAGAATGGGCAAGCGTGACTGAGAAACGAAGGAGGCCAACCTGGGATATGCAGTTAAACAAAATCCCATGGAGGAAAGTTCTATAGAGTGTGACTGGTTATCCAAGATGTGACTTCAAAAGGAATTACAACCAGGCTCAGAGACCTGGCCATTCAAGCAGTAGCCCAGATGAGGGCCCCATCATCAATGGAAAGCACTAAGCCTTGACTATTATGAAGGAATGGTTCACAAGTCACACCATCTGATGAATTCAAAGTCTTCTCCTTTCAAGAGGCCTCTTTCTTTCCCCTTTCTCAATATAGCCTTTGTGTACAGGAGGAAGTGTCTTAGTTCTCATGTCTTAAGGAAATAAGAGAGCCCTGGTTTATCCTGTTTTGGGGTTCACTGAGCTTCTTGTATCTGCGAATTTAAGGTTTTCTTCACATTTGGAAAAACTTTCAACCATTTTAAATTTTTTTTCCTGTTTCATACTTTTTTTCTCCTCTTATTCTGGGACTTCGATGACCTGTTAGGCTGCCTGACATTACAGGCACGTCCTGAGGTTCTTTTCATTGTTTTTTAGTATGTTTTCTCTGCGTGTTTGATTTTGGATAGTTCCCATTGTTCTGTCTTCAATTTCATTAATTATTTTCATCTGCAGTGTTTAGTTTGCTTTTAGTCTCATCCAGTGAAATTGTCATTTGAGATATTGTAATTTTTGGCCTGGTATGGTGGCTCACGCCTGTAATCCCAGCACTTTGGGAGGCTGAGGCAGGTGGATCATGAGGTCAGGAGATCGAGGCCTGGCTAACACAGTGAAACCCCGTCTCTACTAAAAATAAGACAAAAAATTAGCCAGGTGTGGTGGCATTTACCTGTAGTCCCAGCTACTCAGGAGAATGAGGCAGGAGAATCACTTGAACTTGGGAGGCGGAGATTGCAGTGAACTGAGATCATGCCACTGCACTCCAGCCTGGGCAACAGAGCGAGACTCCATCTCAAAAAAAAAAAAAAAAAAAGATACTGCAATTTTTATCTTTAACATTTCTACATTCTTATATCTTTCATACCGTCTTTCATACCATTATCCTTGAGCATATTAGACATATTTATAATAGCTGTTTTAATGTTCTTAGCTGCTAAGTTTAGCATCTCTGTCATTTTTTGTTTTGTTTCTATTGACTTCTTTTTCCTGGGTTATCATGCACATTTTCTTGCTGCTTTGTATTTCTAGTGATTTTTAAAACAGCTTTATTAAAGTATAACTGACATACAATATATTGCACATATTTAAAGTGTAAAACTTGGTAAGTTTTGGCATATATATACGTATGTGGTGGTGAAACCACCACTACAATCAACATTAATAAACATATTCATCATGTCCAAAAGTTTCTTCTGCTCTTTATAATCTCTTCTTTCTACATCACTGTAACCTTCTTATCTTCAGGCAACTATGGATCTGCTTTCTGTAGATTAATTTGCATTTTGTAGTGTTTTATATGAATAGAATCATACAATATGTACTCCCATGTCTAACTTCTTTCGTTCAGCAGAATTACTTTGAAATACGTTTTTTTTTTTTCTTTTAGACAGAGTCTTGCTCTGTCGCCAGGATGGAGTACAGTGGCACAATCTCAGCTCACTGCAACCTCTGCCACATGGGTTCAAGTGATTCCCCTGCCTCAGCCTCCCAAGTAGCTGGGATTACAGGTGCACACCACCACACCTGGCTAATTTTTTTTTTTTTTTTTTGTATTTCAGTAGAGATGGGGTTTCACCATGTTGGCCAAGATGACCTCGATCTTCTGACCTTGTGATCCACTTGCCTTGGCCTCCCAAAGGGCTGGGGTTACAGGAGTGAGCCACCACGCCCATCTGAAGTACATTCTTTTTGTGTGTGCCAGTTCTTTTGTATTACTGATAGCATTTCATTGTATTGATATAACACAATTTGTTTATCCAACAAATTACCAAGACATTTTGGTTGTTTTCAGTTTTGAGCTGTTTACAAATAAAGCTTCCAGGAATACTCATATACAAGTCTTTTTATGGATTCATTTTTCTTGAGTAAATACCTAAGAGTGGAGTGGTTAAATCATATGAATATTTAGTTTTTTAAGAAAATGCAAAACTGTTTTCCAAGAAATTTGGTCATTTAAAATTTTTATCAACATATGGGAGAATTCTAGTTGTTCCAAATCCTTATCAGCACTTGGTATTGCCAGATTTTTTCATTTTAGCCATTCTAATAGGTGTATAGTGTTCTTTATTATGGTTTTAATTTATATTTTCCTAATGACTAAAAATGTTGTGCATCACTTCCTGTAACTATTTGTCATCCATGTATTTTAGCAAAATGTCTGATAAAATCTTCAGTCCATTTTTCTCTTGCACTGTTTATTTTCTTACTGTTGAATTTAGAGAGGATCTTTTCTCAAATTCATGATTTGCAAATAATTTTTCAGTTGTGGATTGTCTTTGTATTTTTTTAATAGTGTCTTTCAAACAGCAGAAGTTTTACATTTTAATGAAGTTCAGTTTATCAATGTTTCCTTATATATATATCAGGCTTTTGGTGTTGTATCTATGAAAACATTGTCTATCCCAAGCTCATACACATTTTCTTCTATGCCTTCTTTCAGAAGTTTTATAGTTAGATGTATGATCCATTTTGAGTTAATTTTTGCATATGGTGTGAGGTATGGATTAAAGAGTTATTTGCATATGGGCATTGAACTGTACCACTGCCATTTGTTAAAAAGTCTATGCTATCTGTACTGAGTTGTGTCTGTACTTTTGTAAAAAAAAGTCAGTTTTTCATATATATGGTATATTTTTTGATTGTCTAGCCTGTTCTATTGATCTATTTGTGTATTTTTATGCCAATTCTGTATTGTCTTGATTACTGTAGCTTTATAATAAATCTTGAAACTAGATGTTATTCATCTACCAACTTTTTTCCAGTTATTTATGATATTCTAGGTCCTTTGCATTTCCATATTAATTTTAGAATTGTTAATATCTATTAAATAAAGAAAAAAAAAGCACCTGCTGGGATCTTGACTGAGATTATGTTGACTCTATAGAAAAATTTGAGGAGGATTCAAATGTTAAAAATATTGAATCTTCTAACCCATAAATATGGTATATCTCTCTGCTTATTTAGGTCTTCTTTACTCAGTTTTGAGCTGTTACAAATAAAGTTTCCAGGAATATTCATGAATAAGTCTTTTTATGAATTCAGTTGTAAATTCAAGTATTTTTATTAATTCAGATGAAAATTTGTATGAGCTTGGGATAGACAATGTTTTCATAGATACAACATCAAAAGCTTGATATATATAAGGAAACATTGATAAACTGAGCTTCATTAAAATGTAAATCTTCTGCTCTTTGAAAGACACTGTTAAAAGAATACAAAGATAAACTACAACTGAAAAATAGGTTCATAACTATTTTATGAATTTAGATTTTATATTTTTCACTGTATATATCTTGCACATATTTTGTCAGATTAATTCCTAGATATTTTATATTTTAAATATCTATTGTTAATGATATTTTTAAGAATTCCAATTTCTAATTGTTTGTTGCTAATTAATTTTTGCTTATTGATCTTGTATGCTACAACTTTGCTAAATCACTTCTTCATTTAGCATCTTTTTATTTTAAAAAAAGCTTTTAATTTTTCATTAAATTCTCTATGTATGTTGTCATACTGTCTTGAATAAAGACAGTTTTACTTCTATTTAGTTTTGATGCCTTTTATTTATTTTTCTTGCCTTATTTCAATGTCTAGAGCCTCTAATACAGTGTTGAATAGAAAAAGTAAGTAAAGATATTCTAGTCTCATTTCTTATTGTAGGGTGAAAGCATTCAGTCTTCCACCATTAATTATTAATTATGATTTTTCCTGTAAGGTTTTTTTTTTGGTAGATTCTTTTCATTAGGTTGAGAACATTTCCTTTTATTTATAATTTTCTGAGAGCTGTGATCAGGAATGGATGTCGTATTTTTTCAAATGTGTATTCTGCATCTTTTGAGATAATTATGTAGTTTTTATTACTTAATTTGTTAATGTGGTAAATTAATTTGATTTTCTAATGATAAACTAGCCTTCCATTTTTTTTTTTTTCAGTGTCTCACTTCTGGTACCTAGGCTGGAGTGCGGTGGTGCAATCACAGCTCACTGCAGCCTTGACTTCCAGGGCTCAGGTGATTCTCCTACCTCGACCTCCTGAGTAGCTGAGACTACAGGCACATGCTGCCATGCCTACCTAATTTTTTGTATTTTTAGTAGGGCTAGGGTTTTGCCATGTTGCCCTGGCTGGTCTCAAACTCCTGAGCTCAAGCAATCCATCTCCCTTGGCCTCCCAAAGTGTTGGAATTACAGGCATGAGCCACTGCACCCAGTCTACCTTGAATTCTTGAAATAAATTCCAGTTGTTCTTGATGCGTTAGCCTTTTTATATATTATTAGATTTGATTTGCTAAAATTTTGCTTAGAATTTTTGCTCTATGTTCATGAGACTTATTGACTTGTAGTTGTAGTTTTCTGGCAATGTATTTGTCCGATTTTGATGTCAAAGTAACACTGGCTTCAAATATTGCATTCAGAAGTACTCCCTTTTCCTTGATTTTCAGAAAGGATTTATATAAAATTGGTAATATTTCTTCCTTAACCATCTGATTGAATGTAACGCATGAGGCTACCTGGGCCTGGAAATTCTTTGTGGGATGGTCCTTAACTATAAGTTAAATTTATTTAATAGATACAGGGCTATTTAGGTTATCTATTTCTTCATTAGTATACTAAGGTAGTTTGTCTCTTTCTAGGGACTCATCCATTTAATCAAAGTTGCCAAATGTATAAGTACAAAATTGTTCAAAATATTTCCTTATTATTTTAAACATCTGTAAACTCTGTAGTGACATCACCTCTTTTATTCCTGATATTGGAAATTTGTGTCTTCTCTCTTTGGGAGCTGGAGCCCTTATCTAGTACCACTCTAACACTTACTAGTTGTCTAACCAGTTTCTTCAGTTTTCATAGGTTTCTTCTGCTTCTAATATTCAATAATTTTATTTGGTCTGCCTTGAGATTTATCTTTTTTCAGACTGGTAAATATGGACTTTTTATTATGGAAAATTCTTTAAACATATACAGAATATAATAAGCCCCCATTCATAACCCAGCTTTGGGAACACCTTTTTCAAAAATACTTCATATAGCATTTCTGTTGAGTTTGAAGTAGGAGGTAAAGTTTCCTGTTTTAACTCAGTCCACCATCATAGTAGAAAGTTCTTTGCTTTTAACACTTCATCTAGTCCCTTTCTAGACATTTCAGTTAGTCTTTTGATATACAAATATTTTAGACATACTTATAGAGTGCATTCATAGAAGAGAAATTGCCAGATCAAAAGGCCTATGTATTTGTAATTTATACATTACCAAGTTGTTCATAGGAGGTTATGCCAATCTATACACCTACCAACTCTAAAGATACATTCACTAGACTTTAGGTAGTAGTAAAAGAGTAACACCTAACAATTTATTATGTTAAAAACTCTTAGAGGTAATACCGATTGCAGTATAAACACTAATGAAGCCTAGTTTAAGAAAGCAGGCATTTGAAGGTATATGTGTTATTAAAGTTTTACATCTGGTAAGCTAGTAACACTTTTCAACAAAAGATCTTAATAAAACTTCTTGGGCCTTCCTTGAAGTCTTCCCATTTCCTTTTTAGTTGTTGATGTGCCTCGTGTCTCTCAGCCATTGATGCTAACTCCTTTGGAACACTCTGGTTTGCTGTTTCCAAAATATTAATCAATTGGGTGGCAACCCTCAAATCATTTCTAGTCACAGGTGTAATTGACACTCCAGTCCTTCCGGCTCTTCCTGTGCACCCTATTTAGTGTACATATTCTTCAGCGTTCCATGGAAAATTGTAATTATATATATCTGTAATATCATGGACATCAAGACCTCAGGAGTCTATGTCAGTAGCAATTAATGTTCACTTGACCTATTTTAAAATTCTCCAATGCTCTCTCCCAACCAATCTCTCTGTTCTCTATCACCATGCAGAGACTCTACTGATATATTTCCAAGTATTAGGTCACTTGATAAATGATCTGCAACTGCCTTTTGGGAAATGAAGACAATCACTTTGTCTCTGGGTGAAATACTGTCTAGAAAACTTTAGATATAAATTCATTTTTCTTCCTCTGTGGTGATCATTATATTTGCTTCACTAAACTTATGGCAACCAGATCCAGTGTACCAGCATAGACAAGCTTGGACTCTTTCAAATAAGATTGTATGAGTCAATGAACTGAATATGACCAACTTGCCTGGTCATAATATTCTGCCGATCTGGGTGCACGTCTAACAAAATCTTCATTATCTTGGGTTCAAACCCCATGTCCAGCATCTTGTCTGCTTCATCTAAAATCAAGTAGGTTATGCTTCGCAGGCTCACAAAGTTATTCATTTGCAGATCATTCAGTCTTTTGGGAGTTGCAATTATGATATCAACACCTTTCCTAAGGTCTTCTATTTCTTTGTCTCCATCTCCACCACCATATACACAAATACTTCTAAACTTTTATTGCATCACTCAGCTTCCACTTAAAGAGTTAGCTCCTGAGTAGGCATAAGGACTAACATGCAGGTCTATTCCTTTTTCCTCTATGTGTTGGAAGTCTAGATGAATATATCCAGGCATTAAATAGCATAATGTCTTTCTTGTCCTAGTTTGGGATACCACTCTCAGATCTTTTCCTTGCAGAGCAATTGGCTGTGTCTGTGACTGAATAGGTGTTGGTTTTTGAAAACCTGCCTTTTTAATGTTTTCCATAACTTCAGAATAACATTGAAAGGCATCATCAAATGTGCAAGTAGAATTGGGGATAGGACGTTTCTTATCATTTTTCAAGTCATCACACGCTATATTAAAATTTTCCTTCCTCCAGTTGTCTACTTGCACTTGGGACATTGAACTTCTTGTTGACTCTTTGTAAAAGGTTTTCTCAATTGGTGATAAATCAATTCTGCGTTCTGAATTGTAATTTGCTTTTTTAAAAAACACATTTATCTATTACTACTTTTGCTTTTGTTTGCATCGCCTTGCTGCCAAAAATGTTGACTAATGATTCCAGATGTCCTTTTATTATTTGGATTTTGATGTTTGTTGTGCTTTGGCTATCCTTTATTTTTGACCCACCATGACTGATCACTGCACCAACTAAGTCGTTCTTCAATGTGAAACAGAGCAGTGGCTCCCAGTGACTAACAGCTACAGCCTCCAGGGTTATAGAGGGGTCTCTTCGGTGCCACTTCTGCCACCCCTATATCCTTCACAACCTCTTTGATTCAGTTCCTCTGCCAACCTCCTCTCTGGTGCTCAGGATACTGTTGAGCTTCACCAGGTAGCAACAACCCAGGTAATGGCATTGGCTCCTACTTTTTGGTTAGATGACAGTAAGTGCATCTGACCAGCTCTGCACTACCTGACAGTGCTGTTGTAGGACTTGTGTCAAGATTTATCTATTTTACTAATCTTCTTGTAGAATCAGTTTTTGGCTTCATTGATTTTCTCTATTGATTTGCTGTTTTTTATTTCAACGATTTATATTTTGATCTTTATTATCCCCTTTCTTCTTACTTTGGCCTTTATTTTTACTTGTTCTATATTATGGTTGACACAAACTCATTACTTTAATACCCTTTTATTTCTCATATAGGCATTTAATATGATAAATTTCCCCCCTAACTATTGCTTTAATGCCATGCCACAAATGATGTTATGTTGTTTCTTTTTTTTTTTTTTTTTTTTTTTTTGGTAGTTCAGAATACTTTCTAATTTCCATTTTGATTTCATCTTTGACTCCTGGTGTTATTAGAACTGCATTATTTGCTTTCCAAATGTTTGAGTATTTTCTCATTTTTTATTGAATGCCTGACATTTAAACTTTTATGTTGTTGAATGCTGGGTTTGGTTATATTGCTTAGAGAATGCTGGCCCTTTTGTATAGTAACTGAAGTTACTTGGTGATCCTGTTGATCCTTGTTTGATTCTCTTGAGCCGTGTTTTTAAGCTCTTTGAGAATGACTCTAAAGAAGACTTTACTCTAGGGCTACTTTAGGTCACTACTCAGGCATCACCCATCTGGACTCCCTCTGTCGAATAATCTATATATTCTGAAGATTTCAATACTCTGGCTTGAGAAAATTCCACCAACTCCAAACAGTATGTGAACTCTGGGAAGTGTTCAGCTTACCCTTCCTTGGTACATATTCTTTCCCGAACAGCTTCTCTTTGCCTGACCTCATGATGATTAATATTTGACCAAAGATTTGAGGGGAATCCTATGCAGATTTCTGGAAGCCTTTCTCTGCAGAGTTACCTCTTCTCTTATACTCTACTCTGCAAATTCTAGCTGTCTAGGTGTCCCTGAACTCTAACGTCTGTCTCTTCAACTCAGTGAGACTACTGAATTGTTTCAATTTCTGTTTCCTGTGCTGCAGTTTAGAAACTGCTTCAAGGCAGAAAAACAGGGTAATTGGAGCCTTTGCCTTGTTTGTTTCTCTTCTCTTGAGGATCACAGTCCTGTGCTTCTGGTTATTTTATGTCTGAAATAGTTGTTTTATATATTTTGTCAGGTTTTAAAACTGTTTTCAGCAGAAGGCTGATTTGAGCCTATGTTACTCCCTTGTGGTGGCAAACAGAAGTCTCATTATCTTTAGATTTGGGAATGCTATTAATTATAAAGTTAATCTCTAGTCATCTTCATGACATCTTAGTTTAGTTTAGTTTTAGTATTATTACATTATATACTTCAAAGCAGGCAATGCATTGGAAAGGACCCCAGGCTTGGGAGCTAGAGCCTTGATTCTGGTACCACTGTGCACTTGCTGGTTGTCTAATCAGTTACATAAACTCGTGGGGAGTCAGTTTTCACATCTGTAAATTAAGATGGTGGGACTCTTTAAGGTCTCTTCACTTTTGAAATTTAGTAAGAGAATTCATATAATCCCATTTTTGTTCAAAGATTCCCAGAATACTTCTTGCATTTTTGAGTCTAGCATTCCCTTGATTAAAGAAAAGAAGGAACTGAAAGATATTTAAAGAAATGATAATAGAAAGATCAAGATCAAATAAGGAAAGCGTGAAATAGTTGGTGAAAATTAGGATATTTTGTGGTGCCAAATAAAGGTGAAAGCAGCATGATTAAAATCAATAAATTTGTGCAGGTATAGACAGAGCGAACAGAGAATAGAAAGACTTCCTTGCAGTTGCTGTTTATGCTAGGAAATCTGGCATGGTGATTAGGGTATGACATACAAGAGAGAAATATGAGCAGTATTAGGAAAAGAATTTGTAAGTCTCAAAACAAGGTTGGAGACCTCAAGTGCCAGACACATGATGCTGATGTCACAGAGGAAAATGTCATTTCATTATCCTATAAAAGTGTCAAACCCACATACTTCATGTGGCTGAGCAGTTCTCTCTGGGAGATGGTTTTGCACAGCAAAGATTCAGATCCTGTGTCTTTTGAAAATGGGTATAGCTAGCATATTGAAAAAGCACAGCTTATAGAATAGTAAAAACACAACTTTGTTTTTCTGTTGTCGTTTTACAGTGGGAAATTGAGTCCGTGGGGTAACTTTTCTGCTCTGCATGAGGACCCCAGCAGCCTATAAGTTCCTGCTTATTCTTAGGTGACAGGTGATCTACAGTAGCTAAGTCACAAATAAGTTAGATGTGAAAATTAGAAAATCTAGTCCTGTGTAATATTCAAACCTTCAAACTTAATTTACTGTTAAACCTCCTTCTCTCCCACCTCCATTTTCTCCCATTCTCCACTCCCTACTCTTGGGCTGGTTTTTAGGATGGAAGTCTGCAGTAAGGTAGAGGGTGGTAGTCCTTCTTCTTTTCTTTACCTCACATTTCTACTGTTCTTTGCCTGTCTTGATAGCTGCTATTTTGA
Organism: Chlorocebus sabaeus; assembly: GCF_047675955.1. Taxonomy (NCBI): domain Eukaryota; kingdom Metazoa; phylum Chordata; class Mammalia; order Primates; family Cercopithecidae; genus Chlorocebus; species Chlorocebus sabaeus. The sequence continues at coordinate 65,945,171 of NC_132926.1, read as the reverse complement.
TTCCATGGGGGTCCATGGGGCTGGGGTGACAGGGAGAGGTGATGCATAGGACTTCTTACTTGAGCTGGCACTGTTGTCATTTTTTCTCATTCTGGTCTTACAGATGAATTTTCCTGGATTATTCATTGTTTTTCCTCTTTTTTCCTACAATTTCCTTGACTCAGCAACTTCTCATTTTTCTTTGTTCTGATAGTCATCATGACTTCTTCCTTAGCCCATAGACACCGAGCAGCATATCTCAGAGCTCCTCCAGACTCCTCCAGGTGGCTCTATTGGACTAACCCAAGACAGTCCCCATACTGGCTCACTTTGTGTGGTAGGGGACACAGCTCTTGCAAGGAACACTCATGCATCCCTGGCCTGAGACTGGCATGAGTCCCAGGGCAGCAGTACTCCAAAGAAGTCAGCCATTCTCATGCCTTTTAGATCCCCACCTGGTAGGAGTTAGACCTTGGCCATACTGTCAACTTCATCTTTCTCAAAAGTAAGTTGGCCTTCTAAGCCTCTCAGCCTGAGGAAACACTTTCACTGTTCTCTGAGGGATTCTCTCCTCCAAGCCCAGTTAGAAGGTTGCCCCTCCTCCCAACTCCCTGAGAGCATAGAAAGCTTGGCAAAATAATGCTTACCCCTCCCATCCATCAAGAGATATCTTCTATGATCTCTTTTGTCTCCATTCTCTGACCCGTCTTCTGTGGCGCTCATGTAGCTGAGAAGCCCAACAGGCAAACCCAGGTTCTCAAGGCCATTTATTTTGAAAATCTTCATAACATCTTTTGGCACCTTTCTGTGGAATTTTACATCTCTTATGTTTTGTTGCCTGGTGAAAACTTCAGTTTTCAGATTCTATTACACAAGCAATAAACGAACATGATTCATAAGCCAACCCCTGAACCACATGGATGTGGTTCACTGGATGTTACACAGTCCAGTAAGTGTAACATCTGGCTCTACTAAACATTTTGATTTCTGAGCATGTTATTGTGTAAAAAAAACTGTGTGGGAGGACAACTTTCCTAAGAGTTTTATTTAACACTTGTCCAACTATGCTATTCAGCACCTGTTAACTGGAGCTGTAGGCATACAAAGTTCATAAAATAATTTGGAATGAAATAGCTTACTGAATAGATGTAGTAGATTTTTTTAATGTGGTAGTAGATTTATTCTCCAAGGGTGTCATGTGGTTCTTGACTACAAAGAAACCAGTGAGTCCATGATCCACTTCCAGCACGAGAAAACAGTGAGTCCATGATTCTCTTTCTAGACAAGAGGGCAGTAAATTTGCTCTGCAATACTGACCCACAAGGAGACAAATTCTCCAAAATTAACTCCCTCACCAGCTGACCATTCTAAACACAGACTTAATGGACACCATAATAGCATGTTTCAGTGAGATTTGAAGGGAGGAGAGGCTGGTGGATGGTTCTATTTTCTGAGGTCAAAATATCTTTAGAGGGTTGCTTGAGTCCAAAGCACAGAGAAAAGGGAAGGAAACACCACTGTGAGGTTCCCAGAGGTGGCATAATTAGATCATATGTGCTGCTGGTTAGACCTGACTTCTGCAGTTAAGGTTGAGAGCCGGAGACTGTGTGTTGTAGGGATTTTCCCCTAACTTTTTGTTTGTTTGCATAAAACTAGGGAGGGAAATAGTTGAATTAAATTTGAGAGACTTTATTTTACTTATTTGGAGACCTGAATCATGGAATTGGAAGATGCTTGCTTGATGTTTGATTTGCTAAAGTGGTGACTCTTTAAACTAGCATCTCCACCTGCTTTTACGCTCCAGGTTCACTTTTGGAATCTGTAAAATAAAGTTTCCCACTTCCTTAAAGAGTCTAATTTTCTCTCCGCTCCCCACCTTGCAGCCTTTTTGAGATTCATAAGCTTTGTGAGGTCATGGCAGCTGAGAACGTATGATCAAGCTTTACCTCCTATAGTTTCTGTTACAAAGACAATAGGCATTTGTTGGCTTTTAAAAAATACATGAGCATATATTTTTTAATATGCCACCAGTTGTACGAAATATCCTATAATTTCAGAGGGCTCAAAGACCTCCTGAAGGCCATGCATGAACCTGGAAGGGGGTTGTTTCTCCCAACTTTAGATGACTCATGGGCTCTTTTTCCATCTTGCTGGATATCTTAATCTCCCTTAGAATCACAGTTTTAGGGTTCTGAGTGGCCTTAGAGATCATCTACATTTTATAGAAAATTTAAGTGGTATATTAAGCAACTTTCCCAAAGTTACACAACAGCCTTTACAGATTCCAAGCAAGAACCCAGGTGGCTGAATTTCCTGTTCATGCCTGTCCTTTCCACTATATTGTCAATGGCTTGAATTTTCTCTACTTTGTCCCATCCCCTTAAAGACAGTAACTAAAACCATAAAACAAATGCCGGTAAAACAAACTCTGCCAAAGTACTCTATATTCTTTTGCATATGCTGATATCATTCTGCTTTTATTTTATATTAGTTCTTGGCTAAACAGATACTTATACAATTGCTGTGAACCCAGATTTCTGTCAACTCATACAGAAGAAAAAGATACATAACCTCTCATTTCTAGCAGTTTCAAATTTACTGGGGAGACAAATATGACTCATGTTTAACCTGTGGTCAGCTGTAGCCCCTAGAACATTTTTTTTCAATTTTTAAATTTCTGTAGGTATAATAGTAGTTATATATATGTGTGGGGGTACATGAGATACTTCGATGTAGGCATGGAATGCATAATATTCACATTATGGAGAATGGGGTATCCATCCCCTCAAGCATTTATCCTTTATGTGACAAACTAATTATACTCTAGTTAATTTTAAAAGTACAATTAAATTATTTTGACTATAGTCACCCTGTTGTGCTATTAAATACTAGTTATTATTCATTCTTTCTGTTTTTCTTTTGGTACCCATTAACCATTCCCACCTCCCCTAACCCTGGGACATTTAAAGATGCATCTGAAACTAGTGATTTCCGAACCTCCATTCCATCCTGTAACTTATCCCTCTTTGAATTCTTCTATAGTTCATCTGTATCAAGAATGATTTATGAGATTGGAAGGGATATAGGAGAATTCAAAGGGGATTTATTGGTAAATTTAATTACCAATATTTTAAAAGCTCAAACAGCAGTACAAGGTAAATAGGGTCATTATTTTCTAGGTGGAGAAACTGGGACTTAACAAGATTATGTACTGTCCAGGATTTCTCAGTTGGTAGTAGATGGAGTGGAGTACGGTCTTGCAGTGAAAGTAGCTGATGTCAGAGCCCACAGGGCTCCGTGCAGTCTATGCAAGTAAGCATGTAATGATGTGGGCAACAGCAAATAAGCCAAACAGGCCTTACTATAAATTATTATTTTTGTCAATACAATGAGGTTATGACACTTCAAAATAGCTGACTGAGAGGTGTTTGCATGTGCCAACTGTCCTGGGTGTCCTTCCTAAAGCTGTGTGAATTTTTATGCGAGCAGCAGTCTTATGATGGTGAAGGAGGGATCACAAGGGTAAGTAATGGATGGCATACACTCTTGAGATATCTTTGTTGAATTCACCTTTTATTTATTCAAGAATTGGGCCTGATGCAAAAACAAATGTATCAGAGACTTTAAGTCTCAGGACCTTAGTTGAAAAAGGAATTTAGCATCCACAGTTGTCATCTAAAGACAGGTTCCCAGGTAAGCAAGTCTTCACAAATGGGATAATGAGACTGCAGGGTTTGTGTGTGTGTGTGTGTGTGTGTGTGTTTGTTTGTTTTGAGAAGGAAGTTGTTTGCTGGGACCTATGCTGTCATCAGACTCAGGCAGTGGTAGCAGAGGGTATACCTGACATATTCTTGTCTGCTCAGGGTATTCTTGTCCCTAAGTTTTTCGCTGTGAGTCACCAGTATGTGGTGGGATTATGTCACTCTTTGTATTTTGTGTGGTGGGATAATGTCACTCTTTGCATTTTGCCATGGAGATAGAGGAACAATCAGTAGGGGTTTGATACATTTACCCATATATAATTGAAAGTTGTTTTGTTCAATCAGTATGTACTCATATTGTTTACTCCCAAGGGTGTCCAAAATGAAACTTTTTGTAAGATTTTAGCTAGAAAGAAGAGGAGGCATGTGAGAAAAAGAAAAAAATGTAGACATTCTTCCACTGACTTTTACTTTAGTGGAAGATGAAGGCAATGGACCATTCTCAAAGTACTCCTAGCTTTATAAAGACCTGGTTCTCAAAAGACTGGTGTTGCATATTTGCTATATTTGTTTCTATTCTGTTTGTAGAAGGTTTTAAACGTTTACGACGTAATAAAGCAAATACTATTTTGTGGTTGAAAAGTAAAGAGTGTGCTTGTATTTAGGTCTTAGGAGAATTCTAAGGTGCCATGATAATTGGAGTGTGTTAGTGTGATGGGGTGGGCAGTGAGGAAGATGAGAGGAAATTTCCTCTAACACACCAGTCTAATTTACAAACCATCATCTCAACATTTTTTTTTATTCCACTGGGTTGAGATAAAAATAAATAAAAATTTCCCCAAAATGTATTTCAGGGCCCTGTTAGCATCCCAGCTGGAACCAACATTTGCCAGGTATGTTTTCCCTTGTTTTGATGAGCCAGCTCTGAAGGCAACTTTTAATATTACAATTATTCATCATCCAAGTTATGTGGCCCTTTCCAACATGCCAAAGCTAGGTAAGTAATGCTTTCTGTCTATATCTAGCTGTCTATCTATATAAGTTTTATAATCACATTTACACCAGTAGCTTTTCCAGGCAGTGTATTATGGTGTGTTACAATTACGGTCTACTATAATTAGGTAGAGCAGTCACCTGGGGTATGTGTCGGCATCCACATCTTAGAGATGGTAAACCCTGATTCCTTTCGTATTAGAAGCTGCGGATTTTATACTGTTCTTATATATAGGCAGTCTGTCTGCCGCTTAGTTTGGGCTTCAACTGTTGATCATTAGTGATAACAAGCTGGTGGGCTTAGACTGAATCTGGGGCACAGCTGTGTTTCATTTGGCTCATGTGCCTTTTTTTCTTTTTGTTAAATCAGTTTCCAACTTTAAAATATCCAGAGATTTTACATAAAAATTTAAATGTGAAAACTTAGAAGTTCTAACAACACTGGACCTACAGCTCTTACGTGGCAGTGATCAGTTACATTTGAGAAGAGGCTTTAAGTCTCAGGACCTTAGTTGAAAGGGAATTTAGCATCCACAATTGTCATCTAAAGGCAGGTTCCCAGGTCGACAAGTCTTGCTGTCTCCAGCAGGAGGTTGGCTGCCTCCTGCAGCCTCTTCTCAGATGATCCTCACCACTCCCTATTAGCGTACACCAACCCATTTCACTTCAGGTGCCTGGCCCTTGTAGGCATTTGAGTTTGTGATTTCAGCTTTAAATGCCCCAGATTGCTTCCACTAAAGTCTTAGTTGAAACCTGAGAGTAGTAGAATTGCACCTTGTTGACCTACCATGGGGCCTGGGCAGCTCTAGATTAAGTGTTGTGAGAAATTGGCTGGACTAGAAAACAATAGAATTAGGTGGGAGAGAAAGGAGGCAGATTGGGGACTAAGGTTATAGTGCTCATGGATTTGGCCCTCAATCAAGCCCATATTATTCAAAATGCTGATTCAGGCCCAAGATGCTGTTCTGAGATTTTCCTAATGTCGTTTTGGATAGCTTAGGAGTAGGTGGAGAAATCTGAACTGCTAGACTATGAGGAATAGCTGGAAAGGAGTAGCTGGGTGACAATTGACTTGACAAATTATTTCAAAGATATGTTATTGCTTAGATTTGCTGTGATTTGAACTAAAATAAATTTCTCTAGGTCAGTCTGTAAAAGAAGATGTGAATGGAAGCAAATGGACTGTTACTACCTTTTCCACTACGCCCCACATGCCAACTTACTTAGTTGCATTTGTTATATGCGACTATGACCATGTCAACAGAACAGAAAGGGGCAAGGAGGTGAGTGAGGAAGATTCTGTAGGTAAGGAAGAGTGTACTGGCTGCAGATTATTCATCTATTCTTTTCTGCATCCAGTGGTTATGCCTGCATATCCCAAATCGATTCCTAGTTCTCTCTCCCAAGCCCTGTAAAAGTTCTTAGTGTGGCTTTGCAGAATGGGACATAACATTTCCTATTGCCATTCTTTGGATAGGTTTTCATGGAAAGACTCCATATTAAACCCACTCCTCAAGGCAAGGTCTGTGCCCCCTCTTCCCAGTGTGTTTCTACTTTTGCAGAAGACAGGAGAGAATGGGGAGCACTGCTGCACTGGCACCTTGATGTTTGGGTTTAGTGTGTGATGTGTACTTAGCCCAGGGTTAATGGAGTCTTGAAGCTTGGGTGATATTCAAAACAGTTAGCAACCAGCGTGGCCAGGCATCAACCAGTCAAAACAGACACCAGCCAAGAACAACTGCTGTGGCTGAAATGGTGCATGCAGGTTAAAATATTATCCCTGTTGTTCTGTGAAAGGGCCATATAACAAAACGACCCCCAAATGCAGAAGGAGCTGAGAGACTGAGGAAGGAGGCAGACAAATCTAGTTTGTTGGTTTGGGATGTTTTATTAGGGGAACTTAAAGACAGAAGCAGGTCTTGGCTGGCTGCAAGACAAGTAGATCTTTGCTCTGCAATTCCCCAGACCCAGGGCTTATATCTTCGGGGAAAAGCATACATGCTCTGGAAGAAATGTGTAGTTGGCCACATCACAGCCTATGATTTCCAGAACAACAAGGGTGGTTTTGAAGGAAACTTACTATGAATAGGTGTTTCTACATAATGAGTTAACATGTTAAGTAGACATTTAGAGGCACTCTTAGGCTTAAGTTTAGTCAGAAGTTACATAGTGGATTAGCATTTAAAATAAAGTCGCGCTTGTCCCCATACCTATCCAGAAGCTGAACTGCCATATTCTTCAGTTCTGGAGCATGCAACGCTGTTTCTGAGTTGTGTAAAGTTGGCACTCTGTCCTGAAACAGCTGGTTTTCACCCAATTACCCCCTTTATAATAATCCTTTAGGAAAATATGGAGGTTATACTGGCAGTGCCTTATATACTGGTTCACTCCCTATCACAGTGGGCCTTAGGCCCAGTTCTTTCTAGACACATAGACTTCATCGAACTGAGAAAAATCAGGCCCTGTAGCTCGCTAACATACTCTCCTGGGCCTGAGATCTTCCAGGTTTGCACCGTTGACATGTGGAGAAAAGGAAGCTGTGGGTGAGCTAAGTCCCTCATCAGGGGAGAATCACTCAAAGCTATTCCTCCTTTACAACTCCTAACCTAGTGATGAATTAATAATATTGTGTTGGCTGAGCAATTCCCAAAGCTCCTCCTAACTTAATGAATTAATAATACTGTGTTAGATGCAAATGACAGCTTGTTATCTTCCTAAGCTGTTGGCTCCAGTTTGATTTTCCTATTGAATAATTACTAGTAGATCCTTGTCATCTACAGATATAACACTGGCCAAGTTAAACGTGCATGGCTCATATTGTTAAATCTGCTCAGGCATGATTTGGAAGCATGTGCTTTGAGTTTGGCAAGGAAGAATGGGCCCCATGGCTCCCATAGGTAATGACAGACCAAAGGTGATTCCTCGGCTTCCATTATCTCAAGTGCCTTGTTGTGGTAAGAGCTGCCACACAGTCAGCGATTCTTGTAGAGGGCTGATATCTATTTATCGGTGAAAGATCACCCCGGAAAGGATGCCAGCTGCCATAGAAGCAACAAGGAAATGCAGCATGCCTAAGAAAGTCATGTTCTTAGCCAGCACACTGAAGTTTGGCATGAGTCTATCAGTGGAATGTGAACATTTGGCTACAGCTCAGCTTTACAAAGTTAATGAGTCCGTTACACACTCTGCAGAGGAACAAAAATAAAAAACACTTGGAATAGAGTCCAACCCGTTTACAAATTTCTCATTAAGTAACAGATAAAGATTTCATGAAATGGAAAGTGTGGTTCATGTGTGGCATGAGGATAAACATAAGAAACATGTAAGTAGTTCAGAATTTACATAATTCTAGAAATACTTTTAAGCAGAAATAAAAACACAGTAAGACGAATATGTTCTTGGAGGGCACAAATCTATAAATACTGTGATTCTTTCGTTTCCTTAGCATTTTCTCTAACGTTTCGCAGAGCGTTCTTTCTTAAATTAACTGCATTCACAACAGGATGAATATTTTAATTATCTCACTTGGTAACTTTCATTCCAAGATCTTTAAGTTTTATGCATGTTCTTTAACATTAATGCTGGCAATTCTATTAAGAATTGCTTACCTTTTGTTTTTGTAGAGTTTACAATACTTTCAATTTACAGTAAAAATTAATGTTAAAACAATAGGATATTACTCACTAAAATCACACAAATAAGCTCCAATTACCCAAACAATAGAGTGGTCACACAAAACGGACAAAACATGGCAGAGATTTCCTTTTCCTTGCTAAAGTGGAAGTGTCATTTTGCAATAGAATAACAAAAGAATTATAATTTACTTGCTTCAACAGCTTTAAAATTATGAGACATTTGATGAACTTTTTTAAATTAGGAGAATTAACCTTATTTCAGATTTTGAAAGTAAAGTAGGACTATTAATGTTGTAACTGCCAAACCATTTTAAATTTGCATGATTTAAATATGCTTAATATGTACCATACTATATAACCTCCACTCACAGTGCAATTCTGTTTTGGATCATTAGTAATATATCCTAAAATGGGAAGCAAGGGCCTAAAGTGCACAAAATGCCTATAGAATCTACACTTACTGTAGGGATAGATGGTGGTACGACACATTCCAAGGGTTGTTTTATGATTCCAGATTGAACATGCTATTGTCAAAGATTGAAATACGCTTTCGGGGGAATCACTGTTCATAACTTAGTGAACAGCCTTCAGGGGTTTTCTCAGGACATGTAGGCATGCAAGCATTTTATTGTGTAGCTTCTTCTGAAAAGGTAAGACTTTGACTCAGCAGCAGGGAATTGGAGCAAGCAGACTACCTCTTTACAAAATCACTACTGGTTTTCCTAATCACTGCTTAACTGTTTTGATTTAGATACGTATCTGGGCCCGGAAAGATGCCATTGCAAATGGAAGTGTAGACTTTGCTTTGAACATCACAGGTCCCACCTTCTCTTTTCTGGAGGATTTGTTTAATATCAGTTACTCTCTTCCAAAAGCAGGTGAGGTAATCTTTTCCTTTCAGTGCATTTGGTTTCCTGTTATTTGGGCCCTTGGTTGAGGCCTCAAGATACACAGACAAACCCATAAGGATCCACTGTCACCATTTAGCTGCTGTTTTGGACTTAGCCTCCTGACCTATGTCTTATACCTTCGGAAACACACAGAGGCCCACCGGTTCTTTCTCTGTACAGAGCCATGTGCTCAGCAGCTGCTGGGGAGCTCTCAGACTTTTTAGGTCTCTCCCGGCTACTCAGTGGAAGCCTCCCATCCTCTAGACCCTGCTTTCTCTTTCGTGTTCAGGCCTTTTCTCTCATACTGCAAGTTTGCAATGCTGTGTCTGGATCACTTTAGCTAGTGGGCTTTCAGAAGTTACTTCAGTTCCCTTTACTAAGTTGTGCTTTTTAAAATATCCATTAGCTGTGAATCACTAAATTCGGACTTAGTGGTCCCAACTGTGAATTTTCATTGTATAAAATTGGAATGATATGTGAATATAATATGATCCTTAAGAAAATACGTAAATATTTAACCTTTCATAGATCTATGTGGTATGTCCTTAAAATTGTATGAGTCACTCAGCTCAGAAAGTTGTTCAATGTTTTTTCTCTCTAAATTGAAAGTATCATGTAAATGTATTTTGTTCCTCTGACGCGTTAGTTGAAGACTTGAAAAAAGTATGCTCTGCCTATACTGGCAGATAGTGGAAGAAGGTGGGGAGTAAATATTTGGGAGCTTGAGCCTTCTGAACCCCAGGAAGTCAGGGTCTCTGCAGCTTGAGCATTCTGGCTAAGGAGGAATGGGGAATGAAGAGATGGAAACCACCCTTGGCCCATACAGAAATCCTGGAGGTAGCACCTATAATTCAGGGATTTGGATGCAGCAGGAGCTCAGGCACGGAGACTAAGCTCCTGGCATTTCTGGGGCTTGAGGCTCCCAAAATGCCCCTTGTCTTGGCAAGAAAAGTTATATTTGTATTTATTTAGATGAGAAGTCCAGAGTCATCCTTGACACCCTGTTCCCTTGAAGCACACCCTCGATCTAATTAGTCGCCTTATCATCCCCTACATCCATCCATCCATCCTTTCACTTCTTACTGTCCCCTTGGTTCTCCCTAGTTTTCATCATCATCTCCACCACAGCTGTACTCTCATAGCTTCTCCATATTCCCTCCAAGCCATCCTTCATATGAAACCAGAAGGATCTTTCCAGAGAAAATCTGATCATGTTACTGTTCTCTTTAAAACCTCTGTGTGACCTCCCATTGCCCTGAGGGTTAAGTCCGAAGTCAGTACCATGTCTTTCTAAAGGTGCTTCTCTTACCAACCTCTCAGGGCTTTTGGCAGTTCCTGAGTGGGAAGGATGCTCTAGCACTGTCTCTGCTCACTCCTATGTGTTCACCTTCCTCTTGTCTCCACCAGGCTCTTACACATGCTGTTTGCACATCCTGAAATGCCTTCTATCCACTGCTTAATTCAATTCTGTTTCTCAACTCAGTGCCTCCTCGTCCAGGAAGCCTTCCCTGACTTCTTTTCTCACACTTCCACAGCATCCTGCATATTCCTCCATTTGAACTCTTGACCAATTGTATTTTAATTATCTCTCTCATTAGATCTTGGAGTTAGGATCTGAAGGGTCTTTTTCTTTGTGTCTCTAGAACCCATGGCAGTCAGGTGGTCAACCGCAAACTTTTTGGGGGATGGAGGAAATAAATATATGCGATTAGTTCAGTAATTCCACTTAAATTCTGACCAGATTATTAATTCCTTGACATCAGGGATACATTTGATACTTTCTTTGTAACCTTCATAGCATCTCAACTGATGTTACCCTATGAGCGCTCATAGGAGTCACTCAATCAAAACCTTATTTTTATTGATAGGTGATTAAAATAAAGAGTTCCTCTATTACTGGGTTTTTAGGAGAAAGATAATGTTTCTTAATTGCTTTAACTCTTTGCTGAGTCACAAACAAAACAAAACAAATGCCTCCCCTACCAGTATTTCCCGCATATGCCATACCCTTACCGTCAGTGAGTTGGGTGAAAAACAATTTGTTTTATTTCTTCTGTGTTGTTCTTTTAGCTTATTTTCTTGTAGCTTGCTCAGTGAATTCTAAACTTTAGAATCTAAGATTATATGAATGGTGTTCAGGTATCCCTTATATAGAACAGTATTTTTTCTCATGTTACTATCATTTTAATTCACTCTCAAGTCAAAAGTTGGACTGAATATCAAAATATTATAGTGACTGATAGAGCTAGGTGTTTGGGTTATTATTGTGCCATTTGACACTTTACCTGTAGGCTATGTGCCAAATTTCCTATACCTACACATATTAATTATTAGACTCCTATGTATTTTAAAGATAAATCATTTTAATTTTTGATTTTTGATGATTAATGATGACCATTTTAAATAAGATTTTTGGCTGTTTGAAGTATTTCTTTGGTGCATTGTTCACGTTTGGTTTTTTCTCTGTTTTCTCAGAGTTCTTTAAATATTAAAAAGTTATCTAATTGTTTGTGGTATATGCTTTAAGTATTTTTCCCTATATTATTCTTTGCCTTTCAAATTTGTTTATAGTGTATTTTGGTGAACTAAAATATTTATTTTTATTTATTCATTTTTTGAGACGGCATCTGACTCTTTCACCCAGCCTGGTGTGCAGTGGCGCAATCTCCCCTCACTGACACCTCCGTCCCCCAAGTTCAAGTGATTCTCCTGTCTCGGCCTCCCCAGTAGCTGGGATTACGGGTGCACACCACCATGCCCAGCTAATTTTTCTATTTTTAGTAGAGACAGGGTTTCACCATGTTGGCCAGGCTGGTCTTGAACTCCTGATCTCAAGTGATCCACCCGCCTAGCCCTCCCAAAGTGCTGAGATTATGCGCATGAGCCACCATGCCTGGCTAAAGTATTTAATATAAATAGACTATTTTTAGAGCAGTGTTAGGTTGACAGGAAGATTGTGTAAAAAAAAGATAATTCCCATATATTCTTTCTTTCCTTCCATCTCCCTCCTTTCTCCTGTTGTCAACATCTTGCATTAGTATGGTACACTTGCTACAATATTGAAACATTATTATTAACTAACCTCCCTAGTTTATCTTACGGTTCAGTTTTTGCATTGTACAGCAGTATGGGTTTTGGCAAGTGTATAATGACCAGTATCAACAATTGCAGTATCATACAGAATAGTTTCACTGCCGTAAAAATCCCCTGTGCTCCATCGATTTATCTTCCCCTGCTTCCCCCGAATCCCTGACAACCACCAATCTTTTTATTATCTTTATAGTTTTGCCTATTCCCGAATGTCATATAGTTGGAATTGCATAGTATGTAGCTTTCCCAGACCAGCTTCTTTCACTTAGCAACATGCACTTAAAATTTCCCATATCTTTTCCTAGCATGATCCATCATTTCTCATCACTGAATAATACTCTGTTGTATTGATGTACTGCAGTTTGTTTATCTATTAGCCTATTTAAGGGCATCTTGGTTGCTTCCAACTTTTAGCAATTATGAATAAAGCTTCTATAGACATTTGTGTGCAGGTTTTTGGGTGGGCATAAGATTTCAGGTCATTTGGGTTAATTCCAAGGAATGTAATTGTCAGATCTTATGGTCAACGTATAGTGACTGTACCATTTTGCATCCCCACAAGCAATGAATGAGAGTCCCTGTTGCTCCACATCCTCATCCGCATTTGGTGTTGCCAGTGTTTTGGATTTTAGCCATTCTAGTAGGTGTGTGGTAGTATCTCATTGTTTTAATTTAAAATTCTCTAATGACAATTGATGTTGAGCATCTTTTCATATGTGTATTTGCCATTTATATATCTTCTTTAGTGAGGTGTATTTTCAGATCTTTTGCCCATTTTGTAGTTGGGTTGTTTGTTTCCTTACTGCTGAGTTATAAGCATTCTTTGTATATTTGAATACAAGCCTTTATCAAGAATATTTTATTTTAACATAGTCAAAATAATTTATTTGCTGGCTTTTGTCTTTGGTATTAGTCTTTAAAAAGCTTTCTCTGCCTTCAGGTTATAAATATTCTCTTGTATTTTTTGGCAATTTTATGATTTCATTTTGAGATATTTAAAAAATCCCATTTTTTGGAAAATATTATTTTATATTCTCCTCCATTTAAATCCACTTAGATATAATTGCCTTGCCTAGTTTTGACAACCATGCAATGGAAAACTGGGGACTAATGATATTTGATGAATCAGTATTGTTGTTGGAACCAAAAGATCAACTGACAGAAAAAAAGATTCTGATCTCCTACATTGTCTCCCACGAGATTGGACACCAGGCATGTGGTAAAATGTTCTTTCTATTTCACGTGAAGTTATTTTCCAGGTGCGCTACCAAAATAGCATAAAAACCTCAATAAGACCCTGCCATCTTTTAAAATACCATATTTTAAAGAGAAAAACATCGCAAAGTATGACAGTGAGTAAAAATGGGGAAGACTCAGATTCAGGGTGGATTTGAACTACTGGTAACAGATCATAGGAAGGAGACGGTACAGTTCGTCTGAGGGCTGGGTATTTACATCCAACAATTAACTTTGCTCCACAAAGTCCTCTTCAGGAAAAGTAAGCCATGCAGACACAGGAGTATTTTATTTTCATTTCAGCTAAACTAAGGGTTATTCAAAAGGATCACCGAAAGCTATGCACATTTCATCAGCAGATTGTTATAAATTTCTAGTTGTTGTTGCTGTTGTTGGAGAGAGGTTAAATGGATGCAGGTAATACATTAGCAAGGTGGCAATAATTAACCCTTGAGCTGCATTCCCAATGGTTGTGTAAATGACAATCCATTTAATCAGATCTATTTGCTTTTGCATTGGGATTTTAGAAGTTTAGCTGTTTAATTTGATGAAGATTTTCTTATCTGCATTTCAGTGTCTGCTCCATTAATACAAATCTGTTAAGAAAGAAATAATCTCAACGATGTTATCTTAGTAATGTGGCTCCATAAGAAGTTTTGGAAAAGAGCAGTTTACTAGGATTGACTAATACCCTGGTGCACAGTAAAACACACACATTCACAAGTTTTATTAAATCACCCAAAGTGTCATTTTTTATGATAGCCTAAGTGACACATTGTTTTGCAGTACAGGCTATTAGTAATTATAGCTGTTATAAGAATTTGGTTAAATACCAGACCTCGGGTTTGTTAGTTTGGAAATCATTGTTTTTCTTTCCTAATCCTGTTCATCATCTATTTGGCACTGGTTTTTTTTTTTTTTTTTTTCTGTTCAGTTCAAACAGAAAATAATTACAGCTGAACTATATTGCAGAACATATGATTACTTGAGTGATTTGTACATGGCACAGATCAAATTATCAAGTTCTTAAAATATAAACAACTGCTTAAAGTAAAAACCAGTTGCAGCCTATTTAGAGTATAAGGTACTAGAATTAGTAGGTGGCAAGTCAGCATTCAGGGCTTCTGTTTTATGGAACTAAAAACAACTTTTGGGCCAAGTGGACAGTTTAAGAAATGCTATTCTAACTGACCTTATGTTTAAACATCGCAGTTTTAAAACAAAAATTGCTTTTAATCACTGAACATGGAATATTTCTGAGAAATGCATGACTAATATCTCCTTATGTGAAAACAACAACTTGTTTTTTTGCTGTCCTGTCTTCAAGTTTTGTTATTGATGGCAAATAAATTTTAATTATGTCTTTTGACCTTACATTTACTTAACATGCAATTACAATGAATATAACTTAAAAATTAAATTTAAGAAAGCTCTTTTTTCTTCTTATTTCCAAAAGTGGTTTGGAAACTTGGTTACCATGAATTGGTGGAACAACATCTGGCTCAAGGAGGGTTTTGCATCTTATTTTGAGTTTGAAGTAATTAACTACTTTAATCCTAAACTCCCAAGAGTAAGTATGTTTATTAAGTTTATTTAACATTTTTTCTCCTAATTATAGAAGTAATGTATATTAATTCTTGAAAATGTATAAAATACAGGAAAATACAAGAAATAATAAATTACCTATGATACCAAAAATAATTTGTGTTATTGTTTTGATATATTTTTTTTAATTCTAGGCTTTTTATCTATTGTAAATGTTTTTGAAAGTGGGAATTACATAAAATTTTATATTGCTTTTTTTACTTCATATTCTCCTTCATATTTCTACCTATTCGTATTTCCACTTCATAATCCTGAGCATTTCTACAAATTATTAGATCTTTTTAAAAAAGATTTTAAATGACTGCCTAAGATTATTTTCACTTATTCCTACTACATATATTTCTTATTCCTACTATATGGACTATATATGTATATAGTCTAGGTCTTGCTCTGTCACCTAGGCTGGAGACAGGGTCTTGCTGTCACCCAAGCTGGAGTGTGGTGGCGTGATCTTGACTCACTGCAATCTCGACTTCCTGGGCTCAAGCAGTTCTCCCACCTCAGCCTTCCGAATAGCTAGGACTACAGGCGTGTGCCACGATGCCCAGATAATTTTTGTATTTTTTTGTAGAGATGGGGTTTCGCCATGTTGCCCACACTGGTCTCAAACCCTGGACTCAAAGGTCCACCAGCCTCGGCCTCCCAAGTACTGGGATTACAGGCGTGAGCTACCGTGCCCAACCTAGACTGTATTTTAAAGAAACTGTAACAGTAGTGTGTGGCTTTTATGATAAGTAATATGATACTTCATATTTAATACTATTGCTGATATTGTTTTGCTAATTTGAGTAAATAGTAATATTAAAAAATAAATACATCCATGTGCAAATCTAATTCTTTCAACTGTAGGTTTTACTTCTGATATTTAATTTATTTAGGGTAATTATGTAGTGCTTTTAGAATGCCATGATAAAACCAAATTGATTTGATTTAGCTATCTAAATGTTTAGACTTAATGTTATCTTTTGGTATAAACCTCACTTCTTTTATAAACCAGAGGTCCTTTCTTGGTTTGCATCTTCTTCCCCTCCTCTTTTCTGTCTCCTGTAACCTCTCTGGTCCTCAGGATTGCTCCTTCCTGCCTCTTTGCTGGTCCCCATCTCATCTCAGCTCCCGTTGTTCCAAGGCTGGATTATTGACCTCTTTTCTCCTCCCTGCCTTCACTCATTCAAAGTGTTTATTAATATTTAATGCTATCTCTACTTGCTGGATCTTCTTTACAGGCTAAATCTATTCATTCTGAAGGAAATTCTAAGATGATATTCTTTCTATTATTTTGGAAGTAAGCTTTCCTTCTTTTATGAAACTTGATAATGGACGGTAGGTAGATGGTACTTGTTTTGGTTGATAGTTTGGCAGGAAAAAAAAAGTTGACAAGCCTATCTTAGTGCCACAGAAACCTTTTTAAAAATCTCTTTTTATCTGTTTGTGAAATCACAGATCTGGCAAGCACTGATGTAGTGCAGTCTTTTAACACCCGAGTTCCATGCCACCTCCCTGCCCTTTATAGACATCCTATAAGAGTCCCCCAGCCCAGTCACTCGGCAGCGCCTCTCTCTTCCTCCCCATGGACTATGCACAGGCCCTACTTGTCCTGGAGGAAAGTTTGGATGTCATTATATAGATCAGGAGACTGAAGTACTGAAAGGTTAAATGACTTGCCCAAGGTCATTTGCCCAATTGGGACAGGCCTGATTTTATAACTAGCTGTCTAGGTCTAGTCTGATGACAAGCATATGGCGATAACAACAATAATACTGTATTTACCATGCAGTGAGTACTTAGAACTTAAGTGCCAGGCAGTGTGAGCACTATACATACATCATCTTATTCAGTCCTCAAACCAACTGTATGAGTGCTGTTGTTATTTCTATTTTACACATGAGGAAACTGAGGTATAGAAGCATTAAGTAAGTTGCTCAAGGTCTCATAGTTATTAAATGTCAGGACTGAGATTCAATTCCAGGTCACGCCAACTGCGAAGCCCATGCTTTTAACCACTGTGCTCTATGGCAAAAACACACTGGATTGTTCTTATCCTCAAGAAGCGAATGGTGTGTGTGTGTCTTCAATATACAATTCTTTTCATATATATATATGCATATACTTTATCTACATATAGTATGCGTTTATTGTCTTAGCTGTCTCCAACAGTCCTTTCCACTTACTCTATGCCTACAAAATCATTTGTATCTCTCTTTCATAACTTTTATTCACTCATGGTTAGTGCCATCTCTAATTTCTTTTAAAAGCAGTTGGATATGTCCTAAGTTAACTCTGTGGATGGAGTTAATAAGGGAAAAAGTTTAATTCCCGTAAGACAATGAAATTTACTCTATTTTCTTAAGTAGATAGAATACATCATGAATATCAATTTCAGTTACCTCTTATAACAACTAAAATGGTTAAGGTTTTATCAATATCTCGCAAAACTTGCCAAAAACATCTTCCTGGTATTTTTGAAGCTAAGATTACAACGTTAGTCTCTTTTTGTACCTTTTAATTATTTCTTTTTATCATTAGTTTGTTAGTCACTCTTTTCTATATCTCTTAGTTGCTTGTGGAGCTGAGTGAAAGCGTCAGATCCTGGTGATTGAGGACATTGCTACGTTCTTTGTTTTTAAAAAGCTTAGCTTTCAAAGATTTTTGGAGATCAAGAACTTTAACCTCCTTTTAATCTAATAATATGATTGAAATTGAGTAACAGAATCATAGACCCTTAGGCAGAAACAGATTTTCAATTTTTTTCTATTTCGAGGTCTAGTTTCAGCTGATATGAATGGATTATGCTCTTGGGGTCAGAACATTAAGGACGAAGGCTTTCTGGATCTCTGAAGCTCTAGCCCTGACATTGCCACTCACTGACTTTCCTCCACTTTCCTGCTGCCTGATCTAAGAAAGCAGCAGACTTGGTGAAGGGAAAAGGTACACATGGGCACTGCAGCCATCAGATGTTACTCTGCCTTTACTATGATGGTAAGCTGAGGCAGGCAGATGAACACCTCTGAGCTTTAGTTCCTCATTTGTAAAATGGGTTTCATGCAGTCATTCAACAGATGATAATGGCATCTGCTAGGTACTGTTGAGACAACTACCACTAACTAGGTACTAGTTTTATGTACTTAAATAGAATTATTTATATTATCTCATTCAATCCTCAGAACAATTCTGAAGGATAATAATAAAAATAATGATAAGTAATCACCACAGTGGTTAACCCTTATGGAGCATGTCCTATTTGCTATCTGTTGTGCTTGTAACATTATGAAAATTAATTTAGTCCTCATAATAATCCTTTGAAGACATTGTTGTTTTACCCATTTTCAGATGGCAACTGAGTTTCAGAGAGATAAAGTTGGTGGTCTTTGATGAGTCACCTAACTCCTAAAGGACGGAGGAAGGATTCATACACAGGCACTTTAACTCCAGATTCTGTGTTTTTAATCATCATGATATTCTGTACAAATTTATTACAATAAATAGTGTTATATTTGTTATATTTCTAAGGATAAAAGTAGATTCTATGCTGTGTGTAGTGGCTCACACCTGTAATTCCAACACTTTGGGAGACCAAGGTGGGAGAATCTCTTAAGCTCAGGAGTTTAAGACCAGCCTGGGCAACATAGTGAAATCTCGTTTCTACTAAATTTTTTTTTTAGTTAGCTGGGCATGGTGGTGCACCCTTGTAGTCCCAGCTGCTCAGGAGGCTGTGGTGAGACGATTGCTTGAGCCTAGGAAATTGAAGCTGTGGCGAGCTATGACCACACCAGTGCACTCCAGCCTGGGCAACAGAGTGAGACTGTCTCCAAAAAAAAAAAAAAGGAAAAAATTTTAATAGGCCTTCTCTGACATATTGCAGCTTGTGGGACAAATTAATGGTGAATATACAGATTCACGTTATCTAATCACTATATGCAGTAGCTAGTTTTTTTTTTAAAAGCTGACATCATGTTTTATGTAATGTTTCCCTCCAATAGAACTGAAACAGGCTACGGACAGCATCACTTTATGGGAGGCCCAGAGTAGAAAGACCTCTAGGGTGTTGAGGAAGAGGTGTTTGTCTCACTCATTAATTACCTTGTATGGTTATAGTGATATCAAGAAGATTACATAAAACCTTATGCCAGGCAGGCAGAAGAAAGAAAGACAATCTGTTCTGATGGGGTTAGGGGAGACCCACAAAATGTAGAGAAGCAGTATGTGCAAAAATATTCATTAAAACTGGTTAAAACAGCAAAAAGCTGAAAGTAACTTAAATGCCTAGCTAATAAAAGAAATGATTGAATCAATTATGGGCCATTGACCCGATGGGTTATTATGCAGCTATGTATTTATATATTTTAAGGTTTTTCTTTTGCAAAATTTTTATCTGCTGTACTTTGAAAAGAAGAAAATCATCTTGATTTGATCACACTGAGATAATCACTATTAAATTTTGGTTTGTTTTCTTTCAATTTATGTTTCTGTTTTCTTTATAATGCAGCAGCCATTATAAGGGATAATTATAAAGATGAGGTAGCAAAATTGTAAAATGCTGTAATAAGTAAATGAGCAAGATAAAAAGTTTTTACAACTATGGGAATAAATAGTACATAGGAAAAATGATGGAAAAGAACTACACTAACATTTTAACAGGCTGAGGGTGCGATATTACGGGTGATTTTATTCTATTTTCTACATTGTGGTTATAGGTCACCAGTGAGACACTCTTTTTTTTTTTTTTTTTTTTTTTTTTTTTGAGACGGAGTCTTGCTCTGCCGCCCAGGCTGGAGTGCAGTGGCCGGATCTCAGCTCACTGCAAGCTCCGCCTCCCGGGTTCCCGCCATTCTCCTGTCTCAGCCTCCCGAGTAGCTGGGACTACAGGCGCCGCCACCTCGCCCGGCTGGTGTTTTGTACTTTTTAGTAGAGACGGGGTTTCACTGTGTTAGCCAGGATGGTCTCGATCTCCTGACCTCGTGATCCGCTCGTCTCGGCCTCCCAAAGTGCTGGGATTACAGGCTTGAGCCACCGCGCCCGGCCCAAGTGAGACACTCTTAAGACGCCTTGAGTGTTAAACTAATAAAATCCATGCTTACTGATGACTCCTCCAAATCCTTGCTACTCAGTGTGATTCTCAAACTAGCAGCACCAGCATCATCGGGTTGTTTATTAGAAATAAAAGCTCCAACCCAAACCAACTGAATCAGAAGATGATTTTGACAAAATCCCCTGGTGATCCTTATTCATGTTAAAATTTGAGATGTATTGCTCTAAATGATAGGTTTTCTTATTTCCGGAAAAGCAGAGTTTGATAATAGCCTAATCAATGGTTGATTGAATTGATTATAGAAATAATGTGCTTATAAAATTATGTGCTTATAGAAAGGGATTGATGAGAACATTGGCAAATGGAAGTGAAACAGGTTTTGAAAATCTGACGCTGTCAAAGGCTGAGAGAGTCAACTTGCAGATCCCAAAGATAGTCAATAGGGACTTGAGGGTTCCTGTGGATCATGAGGGGTTCACCCGGTTGTCCAGGCTATGAACGTGTGTCAGTATAACTTCTCCACTGGTCTTTGCTCTAGCTCTGTCATCACAAAGCTCTCTGGCTATCAACTGGTTTTTCTTCTAGCTTTACTTCAGGGAGAAATTGCCTTTATCATGTGTCTGAGAGAGAGCTAGTCTTTTGAAGAGTCCTGTGGTTCTCATTAAAATGTAATAAATTGCCTTATCTTAATGCATGAGCCATAAACTGTAGTATCCAGATTTATTTTCAATTTTCATTTATTACATCAGCATGTTTGTGAATTTGTAGATCTGGCATGCTTTTGGTTTGTAAATATTCATGAAAGAGAGGCTGATTAATTTTAAGGAGTTATTGATAAAATTACTGATGAAATTTTAGATAATTAAAACCACCTTAAGGAAGGCCCTTTCAGGATGGCCATGGACCTCCCTGTCGGAAATGTAGGTGGCTTTTGGAAACCGTATTAACTTTGTAATTGACTTTTTAAAAACTGAAATGAAAAAGGATACAAATGGGAAAGAAAGTGTCTTATAGTTTTGTTATTCAAGGAATCCTGACTTATTTGGCATCTTTCAATTCATAGACACTTCTTAATTACTGAATTTTCTCCCTCTTCAATATCAGTTTTTGAAAGTATTTGAAGACCATAGAATTTTGGTTTTCTGTGACACCTCAGGAGTTAATGTTGCTCAATCTTTTCCTTTATAGAATGAGATCTTTTTTTCCAACATTTTACATAATGTCCTCAGAGAAGATCACGCCCTGGTGACTAGAGCTGTGGCCTTGAAGGTGGAACATTTCAAAACAAGTGAAATAGAGGAACTCTATGACTTATTTACTTACAGCAAGGTAAAAGCAGTTAGAAATTTCCTTTGGTTTTGTACTCTTGTAGAAAGTTGCATAAAGTGGACTCTAAGGGTCCTATATCAATATACAACTTAAAACTTTTTATGAAAATAACCTTATTTTAATTCAATACATAGGTTTCAGAAAACATGATTAAATTAATTCTTACCTTGCAAATATCAATCAAGCCCATATTAATGCTTGGATCCATCAACCATAGACTTTAACAACTTGCTACTTTTAAGGTGAACCCTTCTGCTTGATGGAAATTTATTCTTGCTATGTAAAGATCTCAATTTTTAAAAATGTTATGTACTCTGCACTCTTTACATGTAGAACATCTGCTTACCTTTTACCTCTTAATTAGGGTACTATTTTATTAGCACATTCCGAAATAATTCAAACATTCAACTAAAATGCAAAATGCAATCAGGAGCACAGCTCAGAATATTGCTTATAAATATGGAATGTGTCAGTATGGGGATATTGAATTTCGTTCAAATGACAGAGAGCTTCTTTTTTTCCTAGGGAGCGTCTATGGCCCGGATGCTTTCTGGTTTCTTGAATGAGCATTTATTTGTCAGTGCACTCAAGGTGAGCTTGCAAAATAGTTGTTACCTGGATGGCAGTAAACAGAAATTGCTTTGGCATGTTATTTATTTTAACCTTAACTTTTCTATTTTTACAGTCATATTTGAAGACGTTTTCCTACTCAAATGCTGAGCAAGATGATCTGTGGAGGCATTTTCAAATGGTAATTGTCCTACTTTCTGACACGTTCTTGCTGAGTTGTTTTGTATGATACTGGAAAAGACTGGGAGGCCATGGATGAATGGCAGTTCCACAGGAAAACAACTTTGTCTTGTTGTAGAACTCCCTTAGGTCATGGGTAGTGTCTTTAGTCTTCACTATATTCCCAGCGCCCAGAACACAGCATGGAACATGTTAGATCAATAAATATATGTTCATATTTATTGAATGAATTAATTAAAGAACGATTCATATATAAACAGAGTTCCAAATTTGCCCCAGAGGATCACCCACTGCAGGACTACTACATAAGTGAGGAAGAGAATAGCTACCGAGCTTCTTTTTGGAGATTGCTACTTCAAAATGTTTCATTGATAACCTTACCTGCTTTTGTGATGATTTTTTAAAACAGGCCATAGATGACCAGAGTACAGTTATTTTGCCAGCAACAATAAAAAAAATAATGGACAGTTGGACACACCAGAGTGGTTTTCCAGTGATCACTTTAAATGTGTCTACTGGTGTCATGAAACAGGAGCCATTTTATCTTGAAAAGGTTAAAAATCAGACTCTTCTAACCAGCAAGTAGGTAGCTTTGCTCTTCTTTGTCTTCACTTTCCTTGGGGGTGAGCTCTGACCCAATGGAATCCAGCCTGTGGGTGAAGAAGCATTACCCCCGCTGGGCATACACACTTCTGCAATGTGACTGTGTACTAGGGTGAAGCAGAGTCCTTGTGTCCAGGCAAGGCCAGAGACCCACAGTTAGGGATTCAAGACACAGTGCCCCTACTCTGGGATTTAGGGTTACATCAGCGACCCAAGCTGTGGAGTATTGTGTGTTCCTCTTCGTCCCTCAGACAGAGGTAATGAATTACTTGGGATTCTAAATTGGAGACAATAAGAGCCATAGATTGCCATATTTTAGTAAAGAGGAAAGGAAGTCTTATTGCAGAGTAGTCTTCTCTTCCTTAAAAATGAAACTGAATGGTAACTATTTCCTTGAGGAATAGTTCTGTGCGGGGGTGTGCACATATGTGTGTGGATGCGTGCATTTGTGTATTTGTAGCCATACCCACAACATTAGAATGATGGCCTTTAGATTCTGTTAGACCTGGGTTCAGATATTGACTTCTCAAAAATTCAAACCTTAGGTGTTATTTAAGCTCTGTGAGTTTCAGTTGCCTTATCTATAAAATACACGCAGTAGCATGTATCCCAAAAGATTGTGTAAAAGTGAAAAGAGTATAAAATAGCCTAGACTATATCCCTTTCTTCTTCTGTTCCCTTTCTTAATTTATTAGCTGATTTTCAACAGTTTTTGGTAGTTTTAATCTTCACATTTCATTGCAGTATCAGCACAAATGAGTAATTCATTTTCAAATACCATCACCAAAATTTTCAGATAGTTCTACTCTTTCTTTAAAGCCTCAGGAGAGAGAAATGGGACACTGTATTACTCTGCGATTTTTGAGAAGACCTGTGTGTCTTAGCTATGCAGATACACACAGACCCACAGTTGACAGTCTTCAAGACACCAGGCTTGTGAGAGCTTAACAAGATTGGAAATATTGCCCAAACTCTGAGTAATCTCTTCCGATGATGAATGTGCTTCCTGTGGTTGGCTACTTCATCCAGGTCACATCCAGCAATGTGGGAAGAATGCAGACATTCAATAAATATAAATGTCATGGATGATTCCTGTTGAATACTTTTCAGATGGGGAGAATGCTTGCGGCTGAAAGTATTTTGAAGTGATTGTCAAGCTTTTTCTTCTAAACTACTTTTCACCTCTCTGGGCATGGATGGATTTGGGTCTATTTGCAGCATTTGAACTACCCTTGAGTGAAGCCAGGTGTCTATAATTTAACATACACAGGCCTTAAAGGTTTGAGACATAAGAGTTTTAGTAGCTACCTAAGTTATAAAAGGAAGTAAATCCATAAGACATAACAGGAGAGAGGAGTAAACAATAGCGAAAGTAAAACTAGCTTGTAGAAACAGTGGTAAGTAATCCTCTCTGCATATCCAGAGAGAATGACCAAGAATCCGAGTTCTGTGTGCTATTTCATCGTCTCTTTAATCGTGGCTCAGAATGTATGTTTTTGTGTGCGAAAAGTAACTAAATTTTTTATTTTCTTCCAATAAGTGACACATGGATTGTCCCTATTCTTTGGATAAAAAATGGAACTACGCAATCTTTAGTTTGGCTAGATCAAAGAAGCAGTAAGTAACAAATTTTAAAAACATCTTTACATATATGCACATATAAAGGCAGGGAATAAAATACTGAAATGTCTAGCTTTTGAAAAGCTATCTCATTTCAAACTAAAATATTCTTGTTGAACATAGAGTTTTAAAGAGAAATGTCAAATCAAAAGCTATTATATGTGAAAAATATATAATGACCTGGTAAGAGCAATATATATTTTAGAATTCTTTTAATTTTTTGTTTCTTTGGTTTATTGTTTAGAATTGAGTATGTAGTATAAATAGGTATTAAAACCTTTTTTAAATGTACCATTTCAAATTATTCCCATATTCCTTTATAGAAGTATTCCCTGAAATGCAAGTTTCAGATTCTGACCATGACTGGGTGATTTTGAATTTGAATATGACTGGATATTATAGAGTTAATTATGATAAATTAGGTTGGAAGAAACTAAATCAACAACTTGAAAAGGATCCTAAGGTAAGATTACTTTTGATACTTTTAATTAAATATAATTTATAATGCCTTCTCTAGTGTTTTAGAGGTTGAACATTCTGGTGGGAAGAGATTCTACTTTCATCCCCACCTCTCACCTCCAGGCTTACAAAAGGTATTTTTTTCTTATTCTTAGCAAGTGGAGATTTTGATTAAATGTGTTGTGTTTTTGAACATTCATCTTGCTTTTCCAAAACAACCTTTCCAGGTAGGAATCAGGATGCATTTTCCTATTAATCATTAGTTTTGTGATCTTTGGCAAATTACTTAAATGTCCTGGTTCCATTTCTTCATTTTAAAATGAGAATATTATTATATTTTATTCATCATGAGGATTAGAGATGATGTAGGTGAAAGTATACTTAAAATTTCTAAACCCATAATAAGTACTCAGTAAATGCTAGAAAATACTAATTTTACTTCTAAAAACATATTTCCACTCTCCCTCAGAAGAGAGAAGTTAATTCACAAAACATCAGTAATAGTTCAATATCACTTTATATCATAAAATAACTATAGGTAATTATGCAGTGTATAAACACTAAAATGTTGATCAGTTCTAATCAATCAGATTTTAACTGGATTAAACTAAATTTCCATGAGTGGACGCCGGCTTAGGAGTCAGTACTGTTGTCTCTGCTGTGACTTGCTGTGAGCCCTTGGATGGTTCATTTAGACTCCATTTACGAAACTGGAGTGTTGAACTAAAAGATGTCTCTGTGTTAAGTGTCTCTGTGTTTGAAGGTTCTCCGAGACACACAGCAGTTTCTCTAGCATATTGGTTTAGAGCTTAGGTTCTGGGTCAGGAAGACTTATGTTCCTGTTTTGTTCATTGTTTGCCAGATGTATGGCACCTTCGAGCCAAATCTCCCCTTTGTAAGAATATAGGAAAAAACAAAACAAACCAAAACAAACAAACAAAAAACTCTCTTCAGTATTCCTGGAGGTGGGGGGTGCGAATGGAGGTGGAGTCTCTTCCTAACAGAAAGATCAACCTTTAAAAGGCTAGAGAAGGCATCCTGGTTGTACCTCAGTTTCTTATATGTGTAATAATGGGTGTAATATACCAAACTTAAAGGGTTATTGTGAAGATTAAATAAGATAATATATGTATTATGTTTAACAAAGGCCTGACACAATTCAGGGATTCATAACATATTCTGTAATTAAAACAAATTATTGGGATTTTGAATAAAGCTACAAAGGCCACTTACAATAATATTTTCTTTTCAAATCTTTTCAAAGTGTCTAAATTCTTATTACATTTTGAAGGGCATTCTAAGCCATGAAAGCACGAGGTTATACCATTATAGTAATGATTTATTGAAACCATTGTAGATTTACTTATTGAAAAACAGAGGCAAATTATTTCTACAACATAATTGGTGAGCAAATAAAAGAGAATCTTTATGATTAATATTAATCTAGAAAACATGTTAGTACTGCCAGAAAAGAAATTAGACTATACCAGCTGAAGAATTAAACTTGACTTGCTCGGACCCTTAAAGAAATGCTGTGAAGATAAAGTTTTTGAACCAAATAGATCACAGTGCTAAGAGGCGCTGAAGGTATGATGTAGGAGGCCTTGGGCCCCCTTAGGGACTGAGCTGACAGCAGAGTCTTATGGCCTGGCAATGCCAGGGAATTCAAATGGGAGTCTAAAGAATTACACTGGCAATTGGCCCCTGCCGTTCCACGGATATAAAGAGAACTGTTGGTGGCATTCTGTCACATTAGTAAAATCTTAAGATAAATATCATGTGAAAAAATATGATACCTCAATGTTACGAAAAGAGCACTAAATAATACTTATTTAAGGGCTTCTATGCCAAAAACGTCCCTGAAAATAATTTGGATGTTGAAATACAATTTAATGTATACTTGTTTTGGAGAGGCCTTTTAAATTTGGTTGCCTATTTTGTTTTTTAACATGATATGTTTCCGGAGTATTTTGGCAGAACTCTCTGCCATATTTAAACCTTATGATTGATGCCCAGAGGGTTCATTTATTTGAAAAACAGATGTATGATAAATAAATTATGGGGACTATCCTCAGTAATTATTGTTTCTCTACAGATGAGATAATTCACATGAAGGTGTTTTATAGGCAGCAGTAATCTTTAAATTGTTGTTATTTTGAAAACTTTACTGAAAAATGTTCTCATCTTCTTCTGGACATATTTGGGTCTAATTCTGCAGGCTATTCCTGTTATTCACAGACTGCAGTTGATTGATGATGCCTTTTCCTTGTCTAAGTGAGTATATTTTCTTCTCTCATGGTTTTAGAATATACCTCGAGACCTTTATAAAAATAATAGCTGCATCACTATGAATTTGATTATTTAGTATATATGGGCCACAACTGATTCAGAATAGGATGCAACTCTGTAGCTGCAATGGAATTTTATAATATAATGAGTTGCTGGAAATTAAAAGACTACCAATTGAGATTTGGCAGTGATTTCTGTTATCCAAGGGTGACGGCTACAATTTTAATACAATCTCGCCTGTATTTTAATATATTGCACAGTTATTTATTTTATGTATATTAGATGTACTCAGTGTAAGATATGCTGCTAAGTGTTTATAACCAGGTAAATTAATAAATATTCAGAATTTAAATTTTCAGTCAATAAAATTAAGGAATATATGTAGTAAATTATCTAGTATTTTTTCTTTCTTTAGCCAGACATATTGCTTGAGTAAATATCTACTTATTTTATCCTTCTTTACTCCTTTTTCCCTCTGTGACTTGCAGTACATTTCCTTGTCTAATACTTTGCTGAAATTCTTCTCTCTCTAAGATCACCATGACTTTACTATTATTGACTACATACTCCTGAAAATGTCATTTTGGCTTCGTTAGACTCTGATATGCAAACCTGGTTCTCCTTGTGTATCTGACTCCTCTTCTACTGCTGTGAGCTTCTTAGCACCAATCATGGTTATATTACTTTCTTCTATCTTTCCTTTGATAACTCATTCACTCTTGGGTTTTGGTGACCATTTTATTGCGTATCTGTAGAGTGCCAGCAGATGTAAGGTCCTCAGTAAATGTTTGTGGAAGGACATGTTGATGACTTCCAAATCTACACTGTTACTTATCTTTCCTCCTGTCTTAGGTTTATCCTGTGGTCATATGAATTCAGTACCTTAAACCCTGAACTTCATTTTTGTCTCTACCTTGCTCTTGCTATCAATTTCTCCCTGCATGGCAAAGGAACTCTTCTTTTCATCACCCAAACTTGAAACCTCAGAGATATCCTTGATTCCTCTCTTTACTTCATCTTACATGCACAGTCACCAAGTCTTATCTCTTCATTCTTAGATATGTCTTTCGGAAGCTCACTTTACCACTTTCACTGCTTCCACACTAAGCCAAGCTTTCTTCATCTCTTGCCTGGCCTATTAAATTAGCCTCCTGTCTTCAGTCCTTTTGAATTTCATTCTGTCTTCTGTAACACTATTGCAATAAAATTGTTAGACATAAATTTCATTATGCTATTCCAATTGTTTAAATGCCTAGAGTACCTTTCCACCTAAACTCTTCATCCTGACATTCAAGGATCTGCACAGGTTTGAGCCGACTTACCTATTAGGCCCTATTTCTCACTATACACAAAGGAAATCCCCTGCCTCAGTTAGCTTCATCTGCCCATCACACTAATTCCCATCTTATCTTATTTGTCGTGGGCTGCCTTCCTCTTTTTCTACCTATTTTAATCCTATGCATCCTTCACTGCTCTTCCCAAGTTTCTCCTCCATGAAGCCTTCCTTGACTTTTCTATCTTATCCCTGACTTTTCTACATGCATATTTTCCTTCTTTGCTACTTTACAGTATTCACTGCCTTTTCTGGGACTTTTCATTACTGGTTTCTTATGCATAAGTCTCAGCTCTTCATTGAAGCTCCTCAATGGTAGGCAAGTGCAGTGTCATATGTACTACAGGCATACCTTGTTTTATTGTGTTTCGCTTTAAGACTTCACAGATATTGCATTTGTTACAAATTAAAGATTTGTGGCAACCCTGAGTCAAGCAAGTCAATCAGCATCATTTTCCAGCAGCATGTGCTCATGTTATGTCTCTGGGTCACATTTTAGTAATTCTTACAATATTTCAAACTTTTTCATTATTGTTATATCTGTTACAGTAATCTGTGAACAGGAATTGTTGATGTTATGACTGTAATTGTTTTGGGGTGCAATGAATCGTGCCTGTATAAGGCCGCAAATTTAATAATTGTGTGTGTTCTGACTGCTCCACTGGCCAGCCATTCCTCCATTTCTCTCCCTCTTCTTTGGCCTTTCCATTCCCTGAGAATCAGTAATATTGAAATTAGGGCCGGGCGCGGTGACTCACGCCTGTAATCCCAGCACTTTGGGAGGCCAAGGCGGGCGGATGGAGAGATCAGGGGGTCAAGACCATCCTGGCTAACACGGTGCAAACCACGTCTCTACTAAAAATACAAAAAAATTAGCTGGGCATGGTGGTGGGCACCTGTAATCCCAGCTACTTGGGAGGCTGAGGCAGGAGAAAGGAATGAACCCAGGAGGCAGAGCTTGCAGTGAGCCGAGATCACACAACTGCACTCCAGCCTGGGTGACAGAGCGAGACTCTGTCTAAAAATAAAAAATAAAATAAAATTAGGCCAATTAATAACCCTACAATGGCCTTTAGGGGTTTAAGTAAAAGGGGGAGTCCTGCATCTTTCACTTTAAATCAAAAGCTAGAAATGATTAAGTTTAGTGAGGAAGGCATGTTGAAACTGAGATAGGCCGAAACTAGGCCTCTTGCACCAAACAGCCAAATTGTAGATGCAAAGGATAAGTTCTTGAAGGAAATTAAAAAGCACTACTCCAGTGAATACATGAATGATTAAAAAAAAAAAAAAAAAAAGTGAAACAGCCTTATTGCTGATAGGGAGAAAGTTTCAGTGATTTGGATAAAAGATCAAACCAGCCACAGTATTCCCTTAAACCAAAGCCTAATCCAGAGCAAGGTCCTAACTCTCTTCAATTCTATTAAGGCTAAGAGAGGTGAGGAAGGTGCAGGAAAAGGTGCTAGTTTAAAGCTAGCAGAGGTTAGTTCATGAAGATTAAGGAAAGAAGCCATCTCCACAACAAAGTACAAGGTGAAGCAGCAAATATTGATGTAGAAGTTATAGTAAGTTATCCAGAAAATCTAGCTAAGATAATTGTTAAAATGGCTGCACCACTGGGCGCAGTGGCTCACGCCTATAATCCCAGGACTTTGGGAGGCTGAGGCAGGCGGATCACGAGGTCAGGAGATCGAGACCATGGTGAAACCCCGTCTCTACTAAAAATACAAAAAATTAGCCTGGTGTGGTGGCGTGCGCCTGTGGTCCCAGCTACTCAGGAGGCTGAGGCAGGAGAATGGCGTGAACCTGGGAGGCGGAGCTTGCAGTGAGCTGAGATCGTGCCACTGCACTCCAGCCTGGGTACAGAGCGAAACTCCGTTTCAAAAAAAAAAAAAAAAAAAAAACGGCTGCACCAAACAACAGGTTTTTCTGTTTCCTTTTTTTTTTTTTTTTTTTTTTTAGTATTATTATATTTTAAGTTCTAGGGTACATGTACACAACGTGCAGGTTTGTTACATATGTATACATGTGCCATGTTGGTGTGCTGCACCCATTAACTTGTCATTTACATTAGGTATATCTCCTAATGCTATCCCTCCCCCCTCCCCCTACCCCAGGACAAGCCCGGGGGTGTGATGTTCCCCTTCCTGTGTCCAAGTGTTCTCATTGTTCAATTCCCATCTATGAGTGAGAACATGCGGTGTTTGGTTTTTTGTCCCAACAACAGGTTTTTCAATGTGAAACAGTCTTATATAGGAAGAAGATGCCCTCTAGGCCTTTTATAGCTAGAGAGGACAAGTCAATGTCTGGCTTCAAAGTTTCAAAGGACAAGTCGACTCTCTTGTTAGGGGCTAATGCAGCTGGTAGCTTTAAGTCGAAGCCAATGCTCATTTACCATTCTGTAAATCCTAGTGTCCTTAAACATTACCTAAATCAACTCTGCTTGTGCTCTGTAAGTGGAAAAACAAAGCCTGAATGACAGCATATCTGTTTACAGTATGGTTTGCTGAATATTTTAAGCCCATCGCTTAGATCTACTGCTCAGGAGAAAAAAAAAAGAAGATTCCTTCCAAAATATTACTGCTCATTGACGATGCACTTGATTACATAAGCACTATGATGGAGATGTACAAGGAGATTAATGTTGTTTTCATGCCTACTAACACAACATCAGTTCTTCAGCCCATGGATCAAGGAGTAATTTCTTTCTTTCTTTCTTTTAACTCTTGTTACTTAAGAAATACATTTTATAAGGCTATAGCTTCCATAGATAATGATCCTTCTGATGAATCTGGCCAAAGTAAATTGCAAATCTTCTGGAAGGGATAAATCATTCCAAATGCCATTATGAAAATTTGCGATGCATGAAAGGAGGTAAAAAAAATCAACATAAACAAGAGTTTTGAAGAAATTTTCAGTCCTCATTGATGACTTCAAGGGATTAGGATTTCAGTAGAGGAAGTCACTTCAGATACAGTGGGAATAGCAATAGAACTAGAATTAGAAGTGGAGCCTGAAGATGCGACTGAATTGCTGCAATCTCTTGATCAAACTTGAGTGGATGAGAAGTTGCTTCTTATAGATGAGCAAGGAAAGTAGTTTCTTGAGAAAGAGTCTAATCCTGGTGAAGATGCTATGACCATTGTTGAAATAACAACAAAGGATTGAGAATATTATGTATACTTAGTTGTTAAAGCATGACAGGATTGACTCCAATTTTGAAAGAAGTTTTGCTGTGGGTAAAATGCTGTTAAACAGCATTGCATACTACAGAGGAATCTTTTGTGAAAGGAAACTGAGCAATGTGGCAAACTTTATTGTTGCTTATTTTAAGAAATTGCCATAGTCACCCCAGCTTCCGCAACTACCACCCTGATCAGTTAGCAGCCAAGGTTATGACTTGCTGAAGTCTCAGATTGTTGTTAGCATTTGTTGACAGTAAACTACTTTTAAATTAAGGTGTGCATACTGTTTTTCTTAGACATAATGCCATTGCTACTTAATAGGCTACAGTATAGTGTAAACATAAGTTTTATATGCACTGGAAAATAAAAAAATCTGTGTGACTTGCTTTATTATGATATTTGCTTTATTGTGTCTGAAACAGAATCTACAATATCTCTGAGGTATGCCTGTAGTTGGTGTGCACATCAGCAGCTGTCAGAGCATTAGATAGAGAATGACTTCTAATTAATACTTGTTGAATGCAAACTATGCTGTCACAAGAATGCATACAGAATGCATAACTTCTATTTCCTAATAATCAGTCCAACATTTGGCCTGAATTTTCTCTAGCCTTCAAGACTTTGGACACTTGAAAGTACCACATTGAAATGGAAGGCCTGTCAACTTTGCTTGGGTTTCATCCTTTCTATAAAATGAGACATTTACCTTCTCATTTCTTGACTTATTCACATGCCTTATTGAAGTCAGGCATTGAAACATGAAACAAATATCGAACGCATGCAAATTACTTAGCAAGTGAAGGTTTTTTGAGTGTGTGTGTTTTTAAATCAAACAGAAACAATTATATTGAGATTGAAACAGCACTTGAGTTAACCAAGTACCTTGCTGAAGAAGATGAAATTATAGTATGGCATACAGTCTTGGTAAACTTGGTAACCAGGGATCTTGTTTCTGATGTGAACAACTATGATATATACCCATTATTAAAGGTAATTTCTTTCTTTCTTATGTAGTTTTTAAATAAATCCTCTCTTCTTCTTTTTCAAATTTTAGCCAGCATCTGTGAGACAGGTCTTTTCCAAAGTAATAGTCTTAGTTCCATATATATATATATTCATTTCCTTAACAATGGCTTATTGATCTTGGAAGAAAATACCTTAGTCGTAGACCTGGTCTAGGAGACGAGTGAGGTTTGGAAGGGTACTTCATTCTTGGTGAAGTGGCAGTGTGTCCTAAGAAACCAGAAGTGGATGGAAATGGTATGCCTGTTTTTTTAGGGAAAAGAATAGTATTTATTAGCAACTATTTTCCTAAGAGATTGTTAGGTAACCAGAATGAATTGTAACAACTCTGTGTCTATAATTGCAATATTCTGACTCATAGGAACAGCACTTAAATCCAGAGAGACATGTTCCAGAAAATGTAAAAATTTGAAGATGCTTTTGATGTTAGGAAAAGAAAGGGAGAAATTAGAATTACTGAACAGAGAAATGACATGCCATCATAAATTTAAAAATATATTTTCCATTGTTAGATCTTAAACAGTAATTACAGGAAAAATTAGCAAAGGTGAAATCAAAGCAAAAGTTAGGTAGCCCTCTTTGGGGAGTTACGGGTCACACAAACCAAAAAGTATGTTAGGTGCTGATTTCAAGTGAATTTCTGGGCCATTTGGAGGGTGAGATCACAAATACCTCTAATGGTCCCAGACTTTCTTTTTCCTAGTGGCCAAAGTACCAATGGGAATTTAGCTGACCTTGGGATGGTGATTAATAATTTGGTGAAATTGAGGAGGCTCATTGATAACATCTGATGACTTGTTCTTGTTCTGGGTAAAGAAGTAAAACTAATACTTGTTTTTAAATAATTTCAATGAACAGCATCTAGTTAATTCTTAGGGATATATTAGTAAATGTCTAACTTCTATAATTTTATATTTACCAGCTGATAGCTTATATTTATTTTAAAATTAGGGCTTCAGTTTGCCCAGGACATAAACCAGTTCTTTTTTTTTTTTTTTTCTTTTGAGGAATGTATACTTAGTATGGATGTTTTATGGTAGAAAGACTGTTTTATATTTTTACATTTCTTCTCTATTTTGAACATAACTGGAAATGTATGCAATGATTTTAAATGATAATTATAGCTAATTTTTTTTGAGTTATTGCTTTGTGCCAGGCAATGTGCTTGCAATATATTATATTATTTAATCCTCATAATACACTGTAACATTGGTATTATGGTAAACCACATTTTATGTAAAATGAAACTAAACCCAAAGAGGTTAAAAAATAAACCATTTATATATTTAGTAACAGATAAAGATAATTTCTGAAGAAGTATCTGCCACTTGCCTATCAATGTCTTTTCAGATAAATAAATAGAATACAGTGAAAATTCAGTGTTTGCAAGCCAGAATTAACAGCGTATTTTCTTTGTTGTTTATAGAAGTACCTATTAAAGAGACTTAATTTAATATGGAATATTTATTCAACTATAATTCGTGAAAATGTGTTGGCATTACAAGATGACTACTTAGCTCTGTAAGTATGTTTTCAGAAGTGATAATTGAATAAAATGCATTCATATTAATAGGCTTCCAGAAGTAATAAAATAAAACCTTCATACCTGTTATTCATTGAGATATTTTATATGCTATTATTATTTGAGAACAATAGCTCAGAGGTTGGAGGGCTACATGTATTCTAACAGAAAATAGTCATTTTAGATCTTAATTTACCTGCAAAGCACGTGCATGTACACATAGGAACTTACAGCTCTATATTCTCAAAGCCTAGACTACTGATTGAAATTATAAATGTTTCCTACTATTGGTGAAGGTGTGCTAAGCAAAGCTAGCCTATACCAGTGAGTTTAAGGGCATGGGAAAGTCACAGGGGAAAAGGTCCCCTCTGTATATTATTGTTAACATAAATTCAGTCATTATGCAGATAAGGTGAGGTAGGTTGACAGTGATATAGATCAGTCACTGTGTGTGAGCACAGGTTAGTATCACAGATGACTTTCATATTACCAGTTTGGTGAGGAGAGTAAGCACATTGTCATTGTGGTCTAGGAAGGAGGCAAGAGGCAAAATGGGGTGGTAGTATTTCCGTCTTCCTTGTGTCCTAAGTTTTGTGCATAGGATGGTCTCTAGATTTAGGGAGGGACTCTGTAGCCAGTAACAGGATAGGGATTATACCTACAACTTCTGGCCAACATCAAGTTCAAATCAATTAGACTGAGCAAGAAATACAAAATATACAAAGTATGATTATTCTGACTCAATAGTACTATTCTGGGAGGGCAGAAATTTTAGTGCTAAGGGATGTGACTGGAAGGACATAAAATGTAATGGATGAGTAGGTGGACAATGGTAAGGAATAGCTGGGATCGAGAGTGGTTAGGCAGTTTGCATCAATGAATGGGAAGGCAAAAGTGTGCTCAATCAGGCAGCATATTTGTTAACCAGACATATCCTTGGCTCTCCTAAATTGGACTGAAGCAGCCTACTTTTTATAGCATCCCAGGGACAGTTCTCTTCAGAGCAGCTCTAGGGAGTTAGATTGCACTTCCACAGAACTCCAGCTTGTTGCTACCAGCTTTAGATTGGGATGGGTGAGGAGAGGGAGTGAGTAGAGTATGTAAATGAATACCTAGAACTGTCTCTCAGAGGACCTCCACCCTTACATATTCCTCTTCAGCTTATCAGAAGGTCAGGCCAGGCTGGGTTGAAACTGGAAGATGGAGTAACAGAGATTTGGGGCTTGCATTTTCTGGAAACTTATGGCCAGTTTGGGTTTCTTTACCCTGACCCCAAACTGGAGTAGGGACCACAAGGCATCACTTACCTGGATTTATTATTGGTCTTCACTGTATTCTTTTGAACTTATTTTGTTTTAAAGTACAGTGTATACCCCTGCTCAGCTGTAAAAACAAACCAAACCAACTAAATACCTTTATTCTTTTTCTGAACATGTATATAACAGCCAGGAGGAGTAGAAGAAACACACTAAAGCAAGAGAAAGCAAATTGTAGAAGGGGAGAAAAGAACTCTTCCCTTTCCCTTTCTTGTATAGAGAAAGAAATTTAAAGTCTATTAGATCAGATACTCTAAAATCATTTTTTATCCATAAGGCAATTCTAGCAAAAGAGAGGAAAAATAAATTGACAACAGCTGTGGAGTGTGTGTACACCCATGTGTGTTTGAGGGAGATGAAGGATGGCAATAATTTGTTTCTCACTTTCAAAAAATACTGGTCTTAGGAGCTTTTTTTGGTGCCTAGGAGCCTCTCAGTAAATATTTCTCTGAATCTTAAATACCTCTGTCATCCACAAAAGCAATTTTTTTAAACAAACCCAATGTCATTGAAAGGATATTTAAAAATACCCATCTTTTTATGAAACACACATTTTTGGAAGCAGAGAAAATGAAGGTGGTAATGCAAAATAAACTGTTTTTCTTTGACATTTTCTTCAAGAATATCACTGGGAAAACTTTTTGGAACTGCGTGTTGGTTGGGCCTTGAAGACTGCCTTCAGCTGTCAAAAGAACTCTTCACAAAATGGGTGGACCATCCAGAAAATGAGTAAGAGTAATATTGTAATTCCTCTTGTTTTTGTCCTATTTAAGCACCAGCAATTTCCCTTTTTGATGTACTCACTGTGGGAATGAGTGTTTTGCTTTCACTTGGTTAGGCGCTCTCTCCTACTATTCTTTTCAAATACCTTTTTTAAAAAACCAGTGTTTAATGTGGGTCTGTGTATAACAATAGACGAGAATTTATACAATGAATTGTCACCTAGGACCTTTCACTGCCAATGCATTCTTCCAACAAGCACTTATTTGGAGCTGTCTCTGCTTGATTTGAGTCTTAATAGGTTGTTCTTTATGATTGTTTGTGATTGTTATATCTATGAGTGCGGCAGAGCACCTCCCTCTCCATCTCTCTCTTAGTTTGTTGCCTCACTGAGCGCTGAGACTCTTATTTTGGTTTTATTCCCTTTAATATACCACCTCAGATGGACTCTTAGGAAATGTGATAATGAGATATGAGATACAAGACCAACTTGTATTATCAATATACTCTATACTATTCTAATTTCCTTCTTTCTTAAAGCCCCTTAGTTTGGAATTGATGATCTCTTCTCATGGAATTAATGCTAATGACAGTTCTGACAATTGCCTCTCCAGATTCCTACTTTTGACCTTTATATCTGTGACTACAAATATTTTTTCTACATTCATACTCTAAAATATGATAACCTGGGGAAACATAACTACTATGAAAAATATCATTTTATGTTATATTTTACAGAATACCTTATCCAATTAAAGATGTGGTTTTATGTTATGGCATTGCCTTGGGAAGTGATAAAGAGTGGGACATCTTGTTAAATACTTACACTAATACAACAAAGGTAGAAGAAAAGATTCAACTTGCTTATGCAATGAGCTGCAGCAAAGACCCATGGATACTTAACAGGTGATTATGCTCAACTTACCTTGAAAATTCCTGGTAATGGAAAAAAATAGAAATGTGCTAATGTAAGTATTAAAACGATGCATATTTGTGCTGCACGATCTTAGAACCATGCGATTTTGATTTCGTTTATTTAAATTAACTCTTTATGTTGGATGTTTAAAATGTATTTTTTGCAAATGCACTTTTGCAGATTTATGGAGTATGCCATCAGCACATCTCCATTCACTTCTAATGAAACAAATGTAATCGAGATTGTGGCAGCATCTGAAGTTGGCCGGTATGTCGCAAAAGACTTCTTAGTCGACAACTGGCAAGCTGTGAGTAAAAGGTAAGAAGGAGAGTGAGACCTTTCTTTCATTTAGATCACTGGTTTGGCGCTGGAAGCTCAGCTGTAGTCTAGCTAGGTCACAAAAGTCCTTTGCATTGACTAGAAAAGTGATCATTTTTCCTTTGTTTAGTCTCACTACAAACTGCCTGTGTTATGGAAGAGCAATGCATGAACTTTTAACTATGGCTTGAATATTTTTATCTTTTTGTTGACAACATGCCATACTCATAAAATAGATGCCTATGCTACTTCTGATAAATTTGCCTTAGTTCACTTTTCTTGCACATTCTGCACAAAAAGTGTTTCAGACTCAAATTAATTTGCTCTCTACATCTTATGCATTTGTTTTTAGGGCTTAGTTTATAGTCAGCAGTTTTGCTCAATTTTGCTAATACTTTTGTTTGAATAGACAATAACATTATTTATGAATTGTAAGAAGGAAATAAAAGTTCAACTTAATAATTAAAATTTTATTTATAGTCAAAATGGCACAGGAGCATTTACTTAGTTCTTTGTACATCTGAATATTTAATTATCACTAATTAAACAGATATATTTGACATGATAATATGTGTGTCACTAGTCCTAATGTAATGATGAAGGTAGTATAAAATTATAAGTAAAAATGCTTATGCCAGATTAAATCTTATATTAATGACATGGAAAGTATCTATACTGAATTTGCTAAAATGTGACTGATCACTAACAAGTTAGCACTTCGTTTTTCTTATACATATTCCACTGTATGCTACTCGTGAAGATGGGGATGAAAAACCTTTTGGGACAGATGGAGACAATAGCTCCATCAGTTCTGAAACTGTTTTAACCCTCACTTTTGCAGACTTACAGTGCATTTTAGCATTATAAAGTATCCAAGAAGCCCTGCAGAAGGAAACTTAGAGTTTTCCATACAGTTTGACTACACAACATCTTCTAGGTGTAGTTCTTCCAAACTCCAGCTTGGGATATGCTGATGTAAACAAAACGTCATTTTGCCGGTAGACCAGTTGTTCCAGAAGAAAGACAGATGGGAGAAACAAAATTTTCCAACCCTCTCATTTGGTTCTGGAACTTAAAAAAACCCATTAGTTAACATTTAGGCCTTGTTTTCATCTTCTATAGAATAATAGATGTATTCGATAAATGTAAGATTCTTTCTAGTAATAAAAAGTTTTAGTTTTTCTTTTTTTTTTTTTTTTTTTTTTTGAGACGGAGTCTCGCTCTCACCCAGGCTGGAGCGCAGTGGCACAATCTCGGCTCACTGCAAGCTCTGCCTTCTGGGTTCACGCCATTCTCCTGCCTCAGCCTCCCGAGTAGCTGGGACCACAGGCACCCGCCACCATGTCCAGCTAATTTTTTGTATTTTTAGTAGAGATGGGGTTTCACTGTGTTAGCCAGGATGGTCTCGATCTCCTGACCTCGTGATCCGCCCACCTCGGCCTCCCAAAGTGCTGGGATTACAGGCGTGAGCCACCGCGCCCGGCCTAAGTTTTAGTTTTTCTACATCAAGATGCAGTTCAAATTGTTATTGGAGATGTAAAGGGATTAGGACTTGGTATCTGATAAATGCTGTAGAGGAGAGATGACAAGGGCTTTTGGGGATTTAAGGGGAAGAAAGGGATGTGCATGTGATTTGAACAAGCACAGTTGCAAATCTCCTCCTTCTTCCTGGAGGACAGAACATCAGGAAATGCCTGGAGGCAGAGCTGGGAGGCCAACTTGGGACTAGTCACAGTAACTGGCAGGAGCTTAGCGCACTGGAGAGGAGATGGGGTGGGAAGGTAAGTTGAGGGTCAGAGAGAAGGACGGGTGATAACAGGCCCTGAATATCATGTGAAGGAGTTTTATTTTGTGTGCTCTTCATTGGTGATGTCCTGTTTCTAACTGGTGTCGTGTGTGAAACACACACAGGCTGTCCTGATTATGACAGTGTGTTAACACTATTGGGGGTCAATTCTAGAACGGGGGAATGGGGATGGACTTAACTAGAGCAGTATAGCAAAGTGGTGGTTTCTTCCTCTAAGAACTATGGAAAGTGTCTCTTCATTACTGTCCTTTGTCCTTTTATTTATTGTGCTTTAGTTTTTCGTGTATCCACTAGAGACATGGTATGTCAAAGAGTTAAGGCAATAGAATCTAGAATCAGATCAATCTTAGGATAAGGAGACTGCTAAATATGTAACCTTAAACAAGATTTTTAACCTAAGCTTCAGCTTTCTCATTTATAAAATGAGGATAATAATGAATAGGCTTTAAGATAATTTAATAATGTGCTATTTAAGGTGATTGGTACACAATAAATGTTTAATGTTCATTATTATTATCTTAGTGAGATAATATGATGTATGTGCTTTATTACAAGTCCCTATGTCCTTCACTTTATTTCTTTTTCTCAATATTATCAATTTCTATTTTTATGTTATTGATAACATCCCTCAGCAGTATTAGAGTCTCATGTTTAGAATGAAAAACACACATTGATGTTGTTCTTTAAAATAACATGTTTAGTCTGGGCACAGTGGCTCATGCCTATAATTCCAGCACTTTGGGAGGCCAGGGCTGGAGGATCACTATAGCCCAGGAGTTTGAGAACAGGCTGGGCAACATAGCAAGACTCTATTTCTACCAAAAAATTAAAAAACAAAATAATGTATAAATATATGCAATAATTACAGTTTTCACAGCCACCCATAAAATAATTACCAATTAATAACCAAGAATCAGAAGTTAAATAACTTAAAGTCAATACCTAGTAAATAAAAAAAATTGAATTAGAAAGCGTGTCCCCTGGCTCTGATTCCCAGCTCTCTATTTACTTCCTCCTAAGTAAGAAAATGCATACTTCTTAATTTTTTTTTTTGAGAGTACTACTGAAAATATTTAGTCTTTCAATGTGTTCTTAACTAATGCCTCATCTACATTTTCAGTGGCTCACGCCTATAATAATCCCAGCACTTTGGGAGGCCAAGGCAGGCAGATCACCTGAGGTCGGGAGTTCATGACCAGCCTGACCAACAGGGAGAAACACCGTCTTTACTAAAAATACGAAAGTAGCCAGGCATGGTGGCACATGCCTGCAATCCCAGCTACTCGGAAAGCCGAGACAGGAGAATCGCTTGAACCCGAGAGGCGGAGGTTACAGTGAGCCAAGATCAACCCATTGCCCTCCAGCCTGAGTAGGCAACAAGAACAAAATTTCATTTTTTCTTTTTAAAGATATGCTATATCCTTTAAACATTTTGAGATGCCAAGATTTGTTCAAATATTTTAAATGTGTTTTACTTAGAAAGCCCTTCTCATGATGTGATTTATTTATCTCAATTCCAGAAAATGTTTAAATAAATGAAGTGGCTTTTCAGTTGATTTTTAAAAAATTAATAAACTTAATTTTTTAGGATACTTTTAAGTTCACAGCAAAATTGAGCAGACAGAGTTCCCATATATCCCTGTCAGCACACAGGCACAAGCTCCCCCTCTATCAACATCCTGCATCAGAGCCACACATTTACAGTCACATGTTGATTAACAACAGAAATACATTCTGAGAAATGCATCCTTAGATGATTTAGTCTTTGTGTGAACAGCATAGACTGTACTTACACAAACCTAGATGGTAGAGCCTACCACACACCTGGGCTCTATGGTATAGTCTATTGCTCCTAGGTTACAAACTTGTACAGCATGTTACTGAATACTGGAAGCAGTAGATACACAACTGTAAGTATTTGTGGGTTTTTTTTTTTTTTTTTTTTTTGAGAGGGAGTCTTGCTCTGTCGCGCAGGCTGGAATACAGTGGCGCAATCTCGGCTCACTGCAAGTTCCGCCTCCTGGGTTCACACCATTCTCCTGCCTCAGCCTCCCGAGTAGCTGGGACTACAGGCGCCCGCCACCACGTCCGGCTAATTTTTTTTGTCTTTTTTAGTAGAGACGGGGTTTCCCTGTGTTAGCCAGGATGGTCTTGATCTCCTGACCTCGTGATCCGCCCGCCTCGGCCTCCCAAAGTGCTGGGATTACAGGCATGAGCCACCGCGCCCAGCCAGTATTTGTGTATTTAAACATATCTAAACATAGAAAAGGTAATGCATTGTGCTACAATGTTACAATGACTATGACATTGCTAAGGGATAAGAATTTTTCGGCTCCTTTTTAATGTTGTCCATTGTTGACTGAAACATTGTTATGTGGCTCATAGCTGTACTATAATTGATTAACATAAACAGGCACATCATTACCACCCAAAGTCCCTAGTTTACATTAGGGTTTACTCTTGGTGTTGCACATTCTATGGGTGTTGATGTATTAATGTATAATGATGCATATTCACCATTGTAGCATCATACGGAATACTTTCACTACCCTAAAAATCCTCTGTGCTGTGCCTATTCATCCTTCCCTCTGCCCATAGTCAGTTGCTTTTTTATGAAAAAGTTTGAATAATCTACTTCTTATTCCAGAAGTTTTCATTTTATTTTTGTTTTTGCTTTTTAATGTGTTGAGCTTTTGGTTGCTGGTTTGGTCTTGGCTGTGGGAGCTAGAATCGGGAGGAGTACGAGCAGAGCGGCTTTGCACCCCTCCCATAAGGTGATATCTTGCTGGGATCTTATGCTCCATTTCTACAGGGTGAGAGACAGGCTGGCAGAGGCAGCTTGCCTAAATGCAAAAACAAAAAAATACCATCTTATGTCCAGCTTGGCCCTGGGCATGAAGTGACCAGTGCTGTGGTTTTGAGTATATCCCTCCCTTATCTCAGAGCACTCTTGGGCATATGTCTCACAGTGACATGCAGGCAAGCTCACAGACATCGTCTCCACACCAAGGCACATGTTGGAGTTGAGTATATCGCCAATAGCGGCGCAGGAACCGCTGTTCCTTTCAGCCAGGCCCAGAATTCTTCCCAGGAAGCCTAATCTGGAAATATATTTTGGAATATTTAATTGAATAAAACAACTTTTGGCTTGGTCTTGCCCCTCACTGTCATGTACAGAGCATTGCACTGGTTGGTGTGGGAAAATTTAGTTAATTATTGGGCCAAAGATGATCTCTTGAATACTCATTCCAATGAGAAAGACTCCATTGGTCATGGAGCTATATTTCAAGTTACAGAAAATTCAGTAGGTACACATAGCTATGAATAGGTCCTGTGGAAGCGTATGAATAGGGATGAAGCAATAGTATTTTTGGGACTTTTCAATGGATGTGGTAGAAGCATTATTTGTGCCATTATCATCTCTGTTAAATGGGCTTCACAGCATACAGAAAAGCCAGTTTTATCTCAATATAGAATACAGAGCATGATCAGTTTTAAACTCATCCTATCCAAAATGAATCTTACCCTCTTCATTAAGCACTTGATTTTTTTTCTCCACGTTATTATATTGTCTAAAGTCTTAAGCTTAAAAACATGGAATCATTTTCACTTCTACTTGGTTGTATTTCATGATGGGGAACACAGCCGAGAAGGCTAAACAGGAGCACAAGCAAAGTGAGAGGTTATCAGAGTGGAAGGTCCAAGCACTGGGGAGTCCGTTCCCACGGCATGGATCAGGCTGGATGCCTTGGTGTCCCCACGCTTGCCGCGTGGCCATCCTTGCCAGAAGAAATCTGACATGGCAGGGGAGATGAAGGCAGGGGTAATGTGAGAAGAGGGAGGGGCAGAAAGGAGAGCCAGACTGGAGTACCGAAATCACTGTTCCCACACTAATGTTAGATGTTATCAACTTTTTAAAAAGGATTACTATATTGACTCATATTGGCTTTTGACTTCATATTAATTAGAATGTATTTGAACACTGATGGGGGTAAACTATTTGTAATACAGTTTTGTTGAGTAATATTTGAAAGAGATTGCTCTCTCAACAAGAATGATAAATCATCTGTTTCAAAAATAGACCCTCTTGAAGTTGACAAGAGCAGGAAGGAATGAAGTGTGCCAGGTAATCTAATAGGTGCTTCCATATACATTATCTCATTTACGCACTAGAACAATGCGTCTAAGTATCTGTTATTCTCCATTTTTACAATTTATAAATTTTCCAAGGTAATGTCAAACCCAGCCCTGCCTCCTCAGGTACCTTCCTCCTGTGTCTAGCAGAAATTAGCACATTTAGCACCATAGGTAGGTTTCCTCTGTTTTCTATTTTTATTTTTAAGGTTGGAATTTGAGTTCTTTGGAACTCAAGTTTCTTGAGTCATTTGGTAGGTTTTTTCTGCCTAGTTGGCCAATTAAAATAGAGAACTAAGAAATGTTTCCTCTTTCTTCATAAAAACAGTTTCGCTTGCCTCAATTATATACAGAGTTATATTGTCCTTCACGTTGCTCAGGTAGACACAGTGTAAGTTACAGCTAGGAACTTAGAAAAACAGCAGCACCATTTTCTCTCACCTTTATTAGTATATTATGCCAAAGTTAATGCTTATAATTTTTAATTTCAAGTACATATTTTTGAAGTAAATCAATTGTGTAGATTAACTATTCAACCATCTCTTGGTCAGTCCATTATAATAACCCTATTTTAATTTTTCTTTCTTTTTTAATGCACCCAAAAGTCTTTTATTTACTTTTTTAACTACAGCCACACTTTGAGCAGGTAAGTATCTGCTGTTTTTTCATAGCAATACTTCACAGTTAATTTAAGATTTTTTTTGCTAGATATTCAGGGACACTAAACGAGAGGGAAAGTTTCCATTACCACACCTATTGAAACAAGCACAGGTAGGGCCATGGTGCTCAGCCTTCAGGGTGACCAACGTTTAGAGAACATTGGAAGACACGGATCTTCTCTCCAAAAAAGCATGAACAAAAACAACATTTTAAATACACATCCAGGGGGCTTTAGTCAGCAGTTCTGAAATGG
This sequence comes from Chlorocebus sabaeus, assembly GCF_047675955.1. NCBI lineage: Eukaryota > Metazoa > Chordata > Mammalia > Primates > Cercopithecidae > Chlorocebus > Chlorocebus sabaeus. Next base: position 65,900,782 of record NC_132926.1, on the reverse strand, counting down.
ATCCTCTATTAACTACTGTTTTTTATGGGACACAATTTATATATTTATTTATTCCTTTAGAAATTGTATTGAGACATGTGACATGTATTCCAACTACCTCATTTTAATAGATAATGGTTGTTTTTAAGAAGAACTTTTTAGATTTAGATAACAGATTTGTGTAACACATTTAAGCATTTAACTATCAATATTTCCTTAGTGTTAATAGGATTTTCTATTGAAAGATGAAGCTAAACTAGTTCATACATGTTTTTACTTAGATTTAGGACATAGGAATTAATAGGGGCCATACACTTGGCATTCATCTGCTGTATAAAATATAGCTTTATTTTGCAAAATGCTTTCCACCCTTGATTAACATCTTTTTGCCTTGTAGGTATGGCACACAATCATTGATCAATCTAATATATGCAATAGGGAGAGCCATAACTACAGATTTACAGATTGTGGAGGTAAGCACTTTAAATATTATGAAATACAATGATAATTTGGAAACCACTTTTTATGCAATTTGGACTTGTTAAAATTAAAAATAATAATATGCTTGTCTGAATTATTACATTCTATGCTTCTGTTGCTGCTGTATCACTGTGAAGAAGTGTTTTCAATTGTATCCTCCTCCTGAAATAGAGATCACCTGTTCATGGAGGGTGATGCTTCATCCTTTCTCACCTGAATGCAGGGCACTCTCGCCCAGGGTTCCTGTCCCAGACTGGGCTTCCTTCTATCCCACCTTTGCCATCACTGCCAGTCATTGCTCTGTTCCAGAGCTTCAGTAGCTTTTTATAGTTTTTCAAAGAAATTTTGAAATCCTGTGATTAGCACATGAGGCCCTTCATGATCTGGCCCCTACATTACAGTTTGGCTTCATTTTTGCTCACCTCACCACCAAGTGTCAGAGGGCAAGAGAGATGGACAGACACCCCTAAACACATTTCCTCTAGCTATACTGTACCACTTACAAATTTTCTTGAATTATTGTATAGCTTCACATTTTCTGGATTTCAGAAACACTCTACCTTTTGTCTGGAGAACGTTCCTCATCCCAGTTCCTGGCTGGATAATTCCTAATCATCTTTTAAGATTCTGCTCCTATTATCTATTCTGGGAACTTTTTAATGAAGGATTTATACCCTTTCCTCACCTATACTTTCAAGTAATCCTATGAATATATTTTTACCATAGTGCTTATTACCTTATAGTGTAATCACTGGTAAATATGTCTACCCCATGAGGCTGCAATAAGCTCCCTGAGGACTGAGATGATATCTTAGTTTCGTCTATTCTAGATTCTTACCGTTTCCTGGCTTTGCTTTCCTCTAGGCTGAATTTTTATTAGGCAGTCTTTTTCCATGTGGAGAGAAGCATAGCTCCCTGCTTATATAATCCTCAGCACTCCCAGCTGCAGAAGGAAGGATACTTTCTCACAGCTTCAAGAGTTCCTGCCCTGAAAAAAGCACTTTGGTTGGTCCTACTTAGGTCAGAGGCAGCAATCACTGTGTCCAGGGGAGATGGAATACTCTGATTGGTCTAGCCAGGGTCGAACAGCCCCACCCAAGTCACAGGCACTGGAAAGGGGAAGTTCTGAAAGGACAAAGGACTGTAACCAGAAAGTAAACCAAGGGGACAAAAGCAAATGTCTACAAAAAGATCTTTCACACAAAGTAAAACAAGGATACAATATAAATACAACCTGTACACACCCAGTAGTGTAGGTAAAATTAGACAGATTTGTGGTACCAAATGGTGGCAAAGATATGGAGCAACTGGAACTCTTTTATCCAACCATGTCAGGAAACAGGCAGTTTTTTTAAATGTTAACTGGAAACCATCTAAATGCCCATCCATAGGTAAATGAATAAGGAAAAGTAATATACCCACACAATGGAATACTATCCTGAAATTTTTAAATTTGTGTAGCAACATGGATGAATATCAAGGTGATTATGTTTGGTAAAAGAAACCAGTCACATTCTGGGTAATGAAAATGGATCTATAGTGACAAAGGGCAGATCAGTGGTTGCCTGGGACAGAGAGAGATGGACTGCAAGAGGGCCTGAGGACCCTTTTTCAGGGTAGAGGAAATGTACTTGATTGTGTCTATGGTTTCAAAGGGGTACACATTGGTCAAAATTCATTGACTTGTACAGTTTAAGTGTATCTAGTTTATTGTACATAAATTAAATCCCAATAAAATTGATTAAAATTAAACACCAGGGCCTGAAACTATGTTAATAAGAACAAGAAGAACCTTTGTGAATAAAGGTAAATCAACTCTCCCTAAGCAAATAAACAAATACATGTATAGGTCATAAAGGCCTGAACTTTGATCCTAAGCAAAAAAAAAGGACAAGTAGAAGTCATATAATTGTTATCATGAGAGAAGCAGAACTGCTAATTCCCAAAGAAATTATCCTTTTTTGAGTTTTGGCCTGCCTAAGGCTGAGCTGTCAGGACCTGATTTATCAGGGATTCCCTGGACAAGGGAAAGAAAAGCACACTACACCCAGAACATGCTGATACAAAAGCTCCGCAAATCAAGATTCAGTGTGTGTTTTTATCTTCTAAAATTCGTTAGTTCAATCTTTGCCTCTACAGAATCTAGTGAAGTTTTGTTGTTGTTAATGAATAATAAATGAGGTTCGTATAAATTTAGCAATCTTCAAAATTTCAAAATTCTAGTCACTGACAGCTTTTCAAAATTGGAAAAATGGATTTAGCAGTAAATTGTTGCAATTAAAAAAAAAAATGAATTAGCTAAGATGAATATCCTTGCCAACAACTATTAATGTCCAGCAGTCCTGCTATGCTGCATCAGTTCACAGGGTAGTATCTAAAATAAATAATAAAAACGAAAGTGAAAATGAAATCATTTGCCTCCCTTGTCCCTCTCCAAAGGCACAATTTTCAAACACCTTCCGCATTTCTGGCTCTGGTTTTTATGTTCCCCTGCTAGACATACTCTCAAGCACACATAAAGCCCACCTACAAGCCCAAACACCATTGCCACTCCCCTCCCACCAATCCTGGGCACACTGTCCGTGATGTGGAGTTGTGGGCTGTTGGTTACCACCTCCTGGCAGGTGTGAGCAGGGAAGGAAAGAGTGGGGGAGGATTGTTCCTGGCTCTTTAACTTACTTTTCCCTAAAACATTTTTTTTACATTGTAATTAGGCTTGATAGCCCTATTGCTATGCAATTTTGAGTATATTAGGGTTGAAGTAAGCTGTTGTGAACTGGAATGCGCATCTTCATCTAATGGCTGTAAGTGTTTGGAGTTCTAATCCACTGATACAAAAAGAGACTTCTGGTAAAATGAAAATTGAAAAAACTTATAACTTATTTATATTTTGGAATATAACTTATTATTCACTTGGAGTCTGACTTATACGTAATATTACAACAAATGTTCTGATAACTGAATGCTTGACCTGACCCAATGAGGTAATTCAGCCAATGGACGAATTCATTATCTAAGTGTTCTCAAATAAAGAATGACAGTTGTAAAGATGCAACTATTATGTACCAATTTTGAGCTTTGGAAGTTTCAGTTTCTTTTGAGATTTAAAAAAAGTGAGGGGGTTCACTGTATCTCTGTCTGCAAATCTTAGAGAACACTCTATTTGCCTTCAGTAAATATTCATTGAGACTTAATATGTGCTTTGGGAATAGAGCAATGAATAAGGCATAGTTTCTGCTTCATGGACCTTCCTGTCTACATCTGCTTCTTTGGGGTAGGTCTGGTGTTCATCACATTGTCTCAGTCACAGTCTCGCCAGGGACACACAATCTGGGAGTATACATTTCTACTCATTCCAACCATCATCACCAATTTACAAAATCATGTTGCTGCTTAGCATTTAGATATTTGTTTTGTCCAAATGGGAAGTTAGATTGCACTGATCATCTGTCTCTCTGTCCTTCCAGCTGCAGCAGTTTTTCAGTAACATGTTGGAGGAACACTCGAGGATCAGCGTTCATGCCAAATTACAGACAATAAAGAATAAAAATCTGAAAAACAAGAAGCAAAGTGCCAGGATGGCTGCTTGGCTAAGGAGAAACACATAGCTTGTGGCTATCTTTCAGCACTCCTCTTGCCTATTATAATGTAGTTTGCTCACAGTTTTGTCTTCCAATACTTTATGAGTCTGGAAAACCATACATTTTGTTTGTATTTCAGTCACATTTATTACTCAGAGTGCCTTTCTTCTCATATTGTCATGTTTGGCCCTGAGGTTGGGTGATTGCTGACAATTTTGCCAATGCTGCTGTATTTCTGGGAAAGATGTCACTTCACGTTGGGCTGTAATCCCACAGAATTCACTTTAAATGTTGTGTAAAAACAAATTAACCTAAGAAAGTCTTGCTTATTTTGTTGTGAAGGCCAGTGGAATATAAAATCATTGGCATTAATGAGTAGCACATTCTTTGCTGAGGGAAATAACAGTTTAGCGAGGCCCGAGGGTTTATTTAGTTCAACATTGAAAATTGAAAAGACTAATGAGAAGATAACATGACAATGTGAAAAGACAGAAACTCAAAAAGTATATTCACTAGAAGACAGAAGAGCCAAAGAAAAGCAAGTTGAAAAAGAAAGAGGAGACAATTTAACGAGCCCTAAAGGCAAGAAATGTGTCTTCTCCTGCTCATTTCTCTCTCCCACAGTATATCCTGCATTGAATCACAGGTTGCTAGTTACTGAATTTTATGGTGTCACAAAAAGACAAATGATTGTAGGATCCATGGAAGTGCACTTAGGCTTGCTGTGGTGGAGGCCACAGTGGAGATGAAGGCTTTGCTCTGAAGCTCCTGATTGTGTATTCACCAGTGGGATGGACACCCTTTCGGCCTAAGCGTATGAGTGAAAATAATGATGTCAAAAGACAATAGCAAGTATGGGCTACTATTTAGGGCAAAAGGAATCCTGAAATGAAGGAAACAGAACTACAGGCTAACTGGAGCATAATCTTACAGTTTTGCACTCAGGGGATTAAGTTTGAAACATGGTGTCTTTTGGCCAAATTGAACCTACTTGTAATGTGGACTAACTTACTTTACCCATTTTGGTCAGTCCCAGTGTATGGAATTAGCTTAGTTTTCTCATGCTTGATTAAAACAAGACAACTAAAGCCAATCATTCCTCTTATAGACTTTGTGTATATGATTTAATCTTTTATTTTATTTTTATTTTTGTAGAATGGGGGTAAAACTACAGATCTCCACCTCAGGGTGATATTTGTAAAGGTTAAGGAGTATGACATCAATTAACAGTCTTTAAAGATTTACATAAACTCAAAGCAATGTGACCTAAGACGTTTTTCCTATTTCTTGTATAAGTTAAGGCAGCCATAAATGAAAATACCAAACAAAATTTTGCTTTTATATTTGCTTCACAAGAGGGTTCTCCCTGAGTGTCAGGGGGAGGCTGTTGGACTTCACCATGTGGACAAATGAAAGCACAGGTCAGAGAATTTCTTCTTCAAATTTAGAAATGTAAATTTTCAGCAATAAAATATCTGCATGCCTTCAAAGTGTTGTAGGTGAGATACTTTCCTGTTTTTTTTCTTAAACACTCATTCTATATTTCCCATATTTCCTCTGATAATGAATCTCATCTTTCAATAACTTTGTCTTCATGTGTCCTCTCAACTGCTTTTCTCTTCCTCCTCTTCCTCTCTGTCTTAGTCCATTTTGTGCTGCTGTCACAGAATACCTTAGACTGGGTAATTTATGAAGAACAGAGATGTGTTTCTTATCATTCTGGAGGCTGGAGATTCCAAGGTCCAGGGGCCTGCATCTCACTAGGGCCTTCTTGCTGTGTCATCCCCCATGGTGGAAGGCAAGAGGGCAAGAGAAAGAAGAGAGAAGAGGACTGAACTCATCCTTTTTATCAAGAACCCTCTCCCAAGAAAACTAGCCAACTCCCATGATAAGAGCATTAATCTATTCATGAAGGCAGAACCTTCATGACCTAATCACCTCTTGAAAGTCCTACCTCTCAACATTGCATTGAGGATTAAGTTTCTAACACATGACCTTGGAGGGACACATTCAAACCATACATAGCTCTCTCCTCTATTTCCACTCCCGTTGTTTCTCTCTCGAGCTCCCTCTTCCCTTCTCCCCTTTTCCCCTTTCTCCTCTTTCCAGTAACCTCTACCTTCCTTCTGCCTGGTTGTTCTTATCCTCACTCCTTGGTCTTCCCACGCAACCATGGTCTCAGTCCACCAAGTGTGCTTTGAGGCTGACACTCAGGGTCAAGAAGGCTCTGATGGCTGGTATTGGGTGATGCCAAGAACTACTGATCTTGCCAAAAGAGCATGTAGGCTGGTCTTTCCAGACAGTTAAAAGTTAAACTGAATCCTATTACATCTTAGCTGCTGTGGTAATTAAATACTGCTGAAGGTGTTTCTCCAAAATCAAATGCCCAAATATTTGATTAATAGTCTTTCCTCTAAATATGAGAAAAAAAAAATAGATGATATAACATTTTTACTTACTTGGATGAAGCCGGTTACTTAAGCACTGCATTTTATTATGCTTTACCTTATACAAAGTATAAAAACAAGTGATTGTTGATTGGTTTCTGTGATAGCAATAATGCAGTAACAAGTCAGGGAGTGGTACTGAGGCTGATTTGTCTGTGTGGCATTAATACTTTATTAACCAATAAAAACTGCTTGTCTATTATCACCCCAACTATAAAATGATTTCCCTGACCCAGTCCATTTATTGTATACCTTTCTTCCTGAAAATAATTAACAATGTATACAATATAGTCATGATTTTTTCCAATTTCATTATTAGAAATTAAATTTTTTCTCACAATCTTACGCCTTTTTTTTTTTTTTTTTTGCCCAAACCCATTCAGTGACTTGTCATTGTTGACTTTAAATGAAAGAACAAATGCCTTAGTGTGATGTTCAACATCTTTTGTAATTTAGATCTCTGGGACCAATCTGTATAGCAATGTATTCTGGGGAAGGCATGAAGAAGCAAAGTGAGATGAGATTTAAAATGTAGTTCATCTTAGTTACTTCTCGTGTTTAATCCATTCTTTGCTGCAATAAAAGCTATTTTTTTCTCATCCAAACTGTAGCAGGATTACCATGTTCAAAGCAAAGCCTTAAGGGATGCTTACAAGTAAATATAACTGCCTCCCCCATGCAAAGAATGATTTAGCACAGTTAGCAGCATTTGAAACCATACATATGTTGCCTTTGGCTCATTCTTCTCTCTAATTCAACAAGATTTAGCAAAGGTTATCTCTACAACACACATTTTTAGGAGTTATTGGGGCTCTTCCTCTTCCCTTCCCTTCATAAATAAGTCAGTCCTAGAGGTGAAATAGAGCAAGGTGGCCCATGACTTGAAGTGGGCATTAAGAGTTTGAATGGGGTGAAGAAAGAATCCACACAGAGGAGGGGAGATCATAGCAGGATATCAGAACCCAGACAGGGTGAATAAGGTTACCACACGGTGGTGGAGGGGATTATGACATGGTGACTTAGAGCCCAGATAGGGTGAGAAGGGCATCTAATGGGGGTTGTGCAACCCAAAATGGGCAGTCCACGTCCTTGTGGGGTAAAGAGGATATCCATATGTTGGAAGGTGGCCTAGTATGAGGTATCAGAGCCTGGGGAGGGTAAAGAGGGAATCCACATGGGGAGGGAGAGAGGCAGATATAAAAGGTGAGTTGCCACAGGGTTATGGGTCAAACAAGAAAATACATCCATGATAATAGGATCCAGGCTTCTCGTAGTTGGAGAAGGGAGTTACAGATATTCAAATGAAGGGAACAAGAATGAACTGTTCTGGTATGGAATTGGAAGTATTTGTGTGGACTCATAGTTTTCAATATATAGATAGATTTATAAGTATTTGTAAAGTATGTAATAAACAGCTGTAATATGTGTAGATATATTTTGCTCTTTATCTGAATATACATAGATATAGACATAGTTTTTGCCATTACTTTTAGTGGCAAAAACCACAATTACTTTTGCACCAATCTAGTATATCTGTATCTACATCATCTCTATCTATCTCTATTTATACAGAGATGGAGAAAGAGTAAAAGTAATGGCAAAACCTGCAATTACTTTTGCACCAACCTAATGGATTTAGACTCTAGCTTCCCTCCTGAGAGAGAGTAGCAGCAGCAACACCTAGTTATGGACTGAATGTTTCCCCCAACAATTCATATGTTGAAGCTCTAACCCCCAAGGTAATGGTATTCAGAGGTGAGGACTTTGGGAGGTAATTAGGTTTAGATGAGGTCTTAAGGTTGGAGCCCACATGATGTGATAAGTGCTCTTACAAGAAGAGGAAGAGACACCAGAGCATTCTCTCTCCCTCCATGTGTGTGCACCAAAAACGGCATGTGAACACAGAGAGAGGACGCGGCTGCCTACAGGCCAAGAGGAGCACTCTCACCAGGAACCGAAGCCGCCGGCACCTTGATATTGGACCTTCCAGTCTCCAGAACTGCGAGAAAGAAATGTCTATTGCTTAAACCACCCAGTCTATGGTATATTGTTATGGCAGTTCGAACTAAGACAACCCTAATAATGAGCACAGCTATTGTCCATATCTTTACTTCTAGATGCCATTCTCTGCTAAAAGAGCCAAAGTTCTTTGAAGAAATGGCTGATTTCAGGGCCAGGACAGGAAAGGAAAGGGGCAATTAAAGGTGGAACATCTTTCGAAGCAAAAAGCAAGGAAGTACTAAAAAAAAAAATGGGGACATACCAAATGGGCCCAAAAGCCAGCTTGAAGGAAACCCCACTGGCCAAATCTGGGAAAGTTTGAGAATCATAATAATAAAGGCAGTAAGGGAATAAAATGAGAAATCATGAGCTAAATAACAATTAAAATTTTGATGAGGAAAGGTATTTACATAATTTCAAAGTTCTTTCCCACAAAGTACAGTTGAATAATGAAGGCAAAATGAGTAATTTACAATGGGAAAAGCCTGGCAGATGTCACCTCAATCAAGTGATCAGTTCCAATGATATTCCATCACAGTGGGATAAATAGAAATTTTATTCCATTTAGTAAGATGAAATGACAAAACTACATCATTATTCTTGTTATACTTCTAACAAAGCTGCAAACATGAATCTAATAATGAAGAAAAAAACAAATTGAGGGACATGCCACAACAATAATATCCAAAAGTCTCAAGGTCATGAAAGTCAAGGAAAGACAGAGGATCCATTCTAGCCTGGAGGAGCTTAGAGACATGACAACTGAATGTTGTGTATGGTCCTAAACTGGTTCCTTTTGCCATAAAAGACTAATGTTACAGGGACAATTGGCAAAACTTGGGTGGAGTCTGAAGATTAGATGCTATCATTGTTAATTTCTCAACTTTGATGGTTTGTTGTATTTATGTAGAAAATATTTTGGTTATGAGAAAGACACATCAAGGAGTGAAGCAATAACCTGTTGATTCAGGAAAAAAATATTTTTATAGTAACTCCAGCTTTTGTATGAGTTTCTGAATAAATTAAACTTAAATAAAAGAGTTATTTGTTACTGGAACTGCAATGCACTTTCATTTCAAGTCACTTTTTTCTTTAAAATTTGGTAATGGCCACAGCCACAATCCTGAAGTTATCTACTCAGCATTTTAATAATTATGCCCAAGTTGGAAATGCAAGTTGTCCGAAAAGACTTAATTTCTTGTTTCAGTCAACATTTCCTATCTTCAACCAGAGGGACTAAAAACTTAAAATTTTAAAATGTATTACTCAAAATCAACAAAGCTATATAAATGTAAAATAAATGTAAGTCATTACACTTTTAAATAAAGTTTGTTTGAAACTTTTATATAAAAATTTATAGACTTTATACTTCCAAAAGTATTCAATCTTACAATTTCACTACGACTTTTGGGAAGACCTTTACATATACATGGGTGAATCACGTAACTTGAAATTATTATGCCAACAACTTGACTTAGTCCATGTTACAGTAATAGCTAATAATATTTTACCATTTTATATAATCAGTGATAAACAGTACACGTCTAGAAGTATAGTAAAGTAGTCTTCCCTTAGCTGCAGTTTCATTTTCCACAGTTTCAGTTACTCAGGGTCAACTATAGTTCAAAAATATTACATCACTACCCTGTGTTTTGGGGCCACTATTAAGTACAATAAGGGTCACTTGAACACAACCACTGCAATACTGCAACAGTTGCTCTAATCGCCAAGGTGACTACATGGTGATTCATTGCCATCCAGTGGGCCGAAGCAGGAGGGCAAGAGATTTCATCGCACCACTAAGAACAGTGGACAATTTGAAACTTAAGAGTTGTTTATTTCTGGAATTTTCCACCTATGTCACAATACCTGTGTTATTGCCCTCACTTCATCCTATCACGTAGCCATTTTACCATTTTGCATCATCACAAGAAGGGTGAGTACAGTACAATAAGATATTCTGAAAGAGAAAGATACCATATTTGCATATTTTTAATTACGATATATTGTTATAATTGTTCTATTTTATTGTTAGTTACTGTTGTTCATTTCTTACTGTGCCTAATTTATAAATTAACTTTATCCTAAGTACATATGTACAGGAAAAACAGTCGTGTATATAGAGTACGATAATATCCACAGTTTTAGGCATCCACTGGGGACCTTGGAAGGTAGCATATAATTCCTGATACACAGCTATGTATTCTGGGTTTTTTGTTGTGGTGGGTTTTGTTTTTGTTTTTTTGAAACAGGGTGTCACTCTGTCACCCAGGCTGGAGTGCAGTGCTGCCATCTCCGCTCACTGCAGCCTCGACTTCCTAGGCTCAGGTGATTCTCCCACCTCAGCCTCTGGAGTAGCTGAGACTCCAGGCATGCACCACCATACCCGGGCAATTTTTTGTATTTTTAGTTGAGACAGGGTTTCATCATGTTGCCCAGGCTGGTCTCAAGCTCCTGGGCTCAAGTGATCCAACTGCCTCGGCCTGCCAAAGTGCTGGGATTACAGGTGTGAGCCCCCACGCCCAGCCTGTAGCTAAGTATTCTTAATTGTTACTGTCTAGTAGAAGTGAAATAACAACTCTCTGCTAGGTGCATATTACCACCTCCTTTCACTAAGACAATCCCGACTTACCGTGGTTTGAGTTACTATTTTTTTACTTTACAATGGTGCAAAAGTGATACAAATTCAATAGTAACCACACTTTGACTACCCACAGAGCTATTCTGTTTTTTTTTTTTTTCACTTTCAGTGTAGTTTTCCATGAATTACATGAGATATTCAACATTTTATTATAAAATAGGCTTTGTGTTAAATGATGCCCAACTGGAGGCTAATGTAAGTGTTCTCAGAGCATTTGAGGTAGACTATGCTAAGCTATGATGTTTGGTGCATTAACTGCATTTTCAACTTACTATAGGCTTATGGGGACATAACTTAATCATAAATTAAGATCACCTGTAATTTTTTCATTGCAGAAACTCTAGATGAATAAAATTATCTTGATTTGGGTGCTACAACATGACTTCAAAATTCTAAATGGAATTTAGAGGCACAGAATGAAAAACACAGGTAGATATTATCTACTCTATTTTTAAAATGTAGATCCTTGGATCAGGATTTTCAAAATAATAAGTTGCAGGCTTTTTAATAGAAACTCTCTACCCAAGCTATATTCTTAAAAGTATATTATAACTTATTTTGCTTGCTAAAAAGTTTATTTTGTGGAAAAAAAAGGCTGTGTGTGTATTTATAATAGAGTATGTGTTTGTGGGAATAGTGTATATGTGAACATTTGCCTGTCCTTGGCTGAACTGCACTTTAATTATTTTGATTGCCATGGAAAAGAAATAGCAGGATATAAAGGCTTCCTCACTGTCTTTGCTTTCTTTCACAAACAATACCAAGCAATGAGATGAGGCTGTCACCTTCTCTGCTCTCAGGCTTCTACTGAAGGTGGACGATTTTGATGACGCGATGAGTCCTTCTCAGGATTCATAGATACACATCAGAGGATTAAAGGGGCTCTAAGTATGGAGTTTGCAAGAGTTTGGGGTTTTCTATCCTCTGTGAAATGATCACCTTGTCTTTGAGAATAGTTCTTTAGTGTTTGCATGTCTTACTTGAGATCAACACAGGTGGTTAGTCCCATCATTTCCTACGGGTAGGGACAATCCTTAGTGATGCCAGGGCCCTCAGGGTTGATTTAGGAGATTGTCCTGAGAATTCTCCATAACAGAGAATAGCTCTGGTTTCTTCCAGAAAGTGTTCCTTTGACTTGTCAATAGTGAGCAGGAGACCTTTCTGATCACCTAGCACTAGAAGATAGCCTCAGTGTTTATGAATTCCTGTGAGAGGGAGGCAGGGTGAAAGTACTAGTAGTAGCACTAGAAATATCATTCATTTCTTCACAAGGTTGATATTTTCCTTCATTTCCCCCAACACATACCCCCATTTTTAGAGAAATGTTACCTCCTTTTATAAATAAGTTCAGAGAGAAGTTTTGACCTGCTCGACTAGAAGTAGCACAACGAAGTAGGGAAAAGATGTGGTCAGCAGGGAAATTCTACTACCTGCTGAGTGTCTTCTGTGGGTGATATACCATACTGAGCTCTGTGCTATATGTGCCTTGTCTCAGCCTCAAAATAACCCTATAAGGCAGTGTGTCCAGTAGGCTTCAGTTAGAAAAACAGAAGCCAGATCAATTTTATTTGCTTGTTTTAGCAAAGAGATTTTAATGTTAAGGATTTGTTAAACAAGTATTAGGGAAGTGAAAAAAAACAAAAGAAGAACCCCAAGTTATAGTTCAGGAAGTAGTTCTCACCCTCAAAACTGGGGAATAATGGGCAAAAGTTAAAGTTACCAGGATGTAGAAGTTTGGATGAAGGAGTATAAGATTTTCTGTTTTGTTTGATTTCACCCAGATGTCCTTATTCCAAATCTCAGGATCTCGCTCCTTCCCAACCAATCTTCTAATGCTCACACCTGAGCCTTGGCAAGGCTGTGAATTCAACTTGCATTATAATGATGTATCCCACAGAGCAACTACAAAACTTAAGAGACTCTTTTACAGCTGCCTTAGAAGTTTTCTGGTTCTCTGACCATGTCTCAAGTTGGTCATTTTCATCTCGTAAGCACTCCAGTGCACACAGAAATAGCTATCTCACCATATGATCCTCCTAGTGGTTAAACAAAGCAGCCACTTGGTCCCAGAAGGCACTTGCTTGAGTAGGTATTTCATTTGTAATCAACCATAGGTGATTGCTGATTAATCGTGGGAGTACTAGGAGTCAGCACTGTGTTCAAACCCGAAGTCATGATCAAGCCTAAGCTCAGAATCTTATCTTGAGAATCTATTTCCTAGAATTCTCTATAGTTGGTCAGGAAATCAGAAACCAAATCGGCTTTTTTGAATGAGAACTGTTTACAAGGAATTGGTACTGGAGAACCAAAATGACAAAAGAGTAAGGCTGAGATAACATCGAGACAGGAACTACAAGAAACAGTTAGCACTTCTAGGGCAGGGGTAACAAGGGAGGAGGTGGAGTTATTAGAACCTAGAAGCTGGTGTGGCTACTTCAGAATCTCAGAGACAGGGCTCAGCCCAGCCAGGATCCAGACCTTAAGGAGAGGGTCAACTTGACTGGGGCTGATGCCTCAAAAACTCAGAGGAAAAGCCCCTTGGAGCTGGACTCATACTTCTGAGGAGGTGGCTCTGGCCAGCTGCTGCTGGTATCTCTGTGGGGAACTTACTAAGCTGGTCTGGGAGACTGAGGGAAGAATCCTGAGAACTGGAATCCAATAGCCACTGCCAGAAGGAAAAACCATTGCTGGGGTGATACCGACAGAAACTAGAACCAAACAGGAAGGAGCAAGCAAGCCCCTTCTTTCTCTTCCAACCTTCCACGTCCCTCGACAACCCTGTTGGCAGAGCTGGCAAAGCTAAAATGTGGTTTACGTAGTCTGAGTCTAACATCACAAAGCAGAGCATTAAAAGGTGGTTTTGGAACTGAGAGACAATGGCTTATTAACCAACTCAGGTCAGTATAATTGTTCTGATCTCAACACTTGGGGAAATAGGGGTTTAAGGTCACAATGCTAGCAGAAGCAGAAGCTAGAATTTAAGACCCATGCTCTCTACTGCTAAACCCCATTCGCCTTTGGGTTTTCCTTTTATTTATTAATTTAGGACATGGTTAAGATACTATTACACTCTGAGAAGCCTCTCTGAAAGCTTTTTTAAAAAAACACATACATCTTCCATAAACCAGAAATAATATAGTGTCAAATGGGAAGCTCCTGGAAATAACACGCAGTGCTTCATATAAAAATGGGTGTCCAAAACAAAGGAAAATTTCTAAGATAATTATCATAAGAATAGTTAAATTTGGACTTGTTCTAAAAAGAAACTTTAGGTAAATGCATTTAAATAGACTTGCATCTACTTTGCAAACATTATTTAGATATATTTTTAGGAGCTTATAGAAGCTCTAAAATGACTAGCTTCATGCTGTCAAGTCACTATTTGTTTGGGTTTATAGTTGCATTGAAAAATTTTAGACTGCAGGAATTACAACCTAAGGATATTTTATTGATATAAATAAACTTTATTTGTAAAAATATAACCTAGAAATATGCTTACATTTCTCATGAAAGCTCATGTTAGCTGAAATGCTGTTTCCTATAGTTTCTGTAAACCATTATAACTATAAACCAGATTTAAATGAATCCAGTGTTTAAAATATGAGAAATTTAATATATCATACATTCCAGTTTCAGATGTCAAATTTGTGAAAACATCTGTACTAAATTTATTGATGCATTTTGAATATTCTTATTGATGTTTTCCTTTAAAGACAATTAAGACTTTTTTTTTTTTTTTTGCTTTTTATATGTTTTTCCATTTTTAATTTGCAACTCTCCTCTGAGCAGCCCTTTTCTCAGCAGTAAAATGAAACCACTGCATTAGGGGTTTTCTCTAGGGACCTCTTGGAAGTATTTTATGGTTTCCATAAATGTTGATTAAGTATAGCCAGTTATTGACTATGTCAGCTACAAGGGGTGGGGCTACGCTGGGACAAAGAGAAGGACCAGCATGGCCCTTGCCTCCCATCCCATCCCCTGCTTTAAATAGGAGAGATTCACTTTTGTTGGTTTCATACACTGAAGTTTATTTAAGGAAAAAAATGGTAAAAACATTGTCTGAAAACACATGGACTATATGGGCTCCAAAGCCCTCTCCAGATGTGACACCACATTAATACACAGCTTGTCCACTTTTCAAGAATGTTTTGCACAGTCCAACTTGCCCTGCAGCCTCTGCAGGTCCCACACATCCTGCATATCACAAAGGCCCCTTCCTTTCCTCTGACATGACTCACCTTTGATTATAGCAGAGACAAACAAATCATACCTAGTGGAGATGAAGATTCTGGAAGCAGTGTCCATTTTGGCTGATTCCTGGTCACTAAGATACATACCCTTCACATGGCATTCTTCAAGTAGCAAGTTTTTTTTGTTTGTTTTTTTAACTGTTTTAATTCTGGATTAGGGATTTTGTGCCATCTGCTGGACATACTTATTTCACACATACAGGAGAGTTCTACATTATTCTTAGAAGTATTTTTAAAATATTAATACCTTTAAAAATTGTGAAATATGTGCTTATTATAGGAAATGAGTAAATACAGGAAATGATAAACTATTAAAAAAATCCAGAGATATCTACTATTAATATCTAACTGTTTTCTTACCTGCACATAAGAATGTGCTTTGTTTGGTTTTAGTTGTGGTTTTTATTTTAACACCAATTTGAGATCAACACTGCATTGATATACGTTATAGCAATGGCAGGAAGAGGGAATGCATTGCAAATGTAAGGTTCATGGAGAGGAAATGCTCTCAGTCACTGTTGTGTTTGTGAACCTTAAAGCTTGCATTGTCTATCATGCAAAGCAGGAATCTTATGCTCCAATTTAACAGAGCAAGGTAGGAGGAGAGGTAGGGATGGCGGAGTGGGTTAGAACCTGGAAAAAAAAAAATGCCTTATATTGCTCAGACTCCTGGGAAACAGATCACTAAATTACTATTCACAGTGAAGAATGTGCCATTGATCCTTTCTATTAGTGGGTATGCATGAGTACCAATGTGCTAGTTGCTGTGGCAGATGATGCCATAGAAATGAATAAGTCATATAGATCCTGCCTTGAAGTGGGAGAGGTCTGATAGGGGAGACAAGTGTGTAAATAACTGTGAACAAGCTTGCAAACATAGAAACAGAGGTGCTTATTCTAACTGAGCAGTGGGGATGATTACACAATGGTGATTTTAGACATACACTGGGGAAAGCGTAAGTGGGTCCTGGAAGTGGGAACATTCTAGCACTCTAGCTGGAATTTAGTATCAGGGTAATGGAAGGATGCAGTGACAATGAGGCTGGGAAGGTAGAGTTTGGTCATGTCATGGAAGGCCTAAAATCTCACACTGAGGACCGCAAAGTACCACAAAGGTTTTGGAGGAGGAAAGTGACACAATGCAGACAAGAATTTTAAGGAGAATAACTTCAGCAGCAAAATGTGGAGATTGAAAGGACTTAAGGCAGGGAAACTAGGTTAGGTTAGAAGTTAGCCTGGGAAACATGGGGTGGGGAGGGCGGGTGTGAAAAAGATGAAAATTCATTGCACGGAGGAAATAGAGCACATTCTGAAAAACACAATCTATGACTACTTCTAAAAAACAAAATTTAGACCCAGTTGTAAAAGAAATCTGAGAGCAAATACATGTTTCTGTGGATCTTTAACAGGAGGCAGAACCTTCCAAAATTAAGTGGCTTACCCTGAGAGGCCAAATCTGTAACACTTTGTAATTACAAGCCCCATACAGCCTTTCAGGGAGTCCCTGGGGCCCAGAGGCGGCGGAGGAAATGAAGCAGAATGAGGAAATGCACAGACAAATCGTGTTTGCTTTCTGGTGGCAGGGTGGGGGAAGAAGGTGGGTGGCAGTCAGCTCTGCAGTTACTGGTCTTGACCCATAAGAGGACAGGAAACATTTTAGACTCAGTTGTACCCCAGGAGGGAATGTAAGCCTGGGGCAGAGGGTCATGTCCTGAACAGGGTTTGGTGGGAAGGCTTCCAAGTCAACACACCTAACCACTTGCTCTCTTAAGCTCATCCACTCCTTATCCCCGGCCCTCTTCCTATAATATTTCAACAAATAGGTGTCTCGGAAAGGATGGCCTTCGTGCAAAGATCACAGATTGAACAGAAAGAACCAGAATGGGGCCTCTACAAAGGTACCAGGAAAATCAAATAGCCGGTAAGGGACACATGGAAGAACAAATATACTATAAAGCAGAACAAAAGACTAAAAAAACTTCTCCCTGGAACAAAAACATTAAGAAAACACTTCTTTGAAACAAGTGATCAGATCAAAGATAGACACACGATAAAAGGAGAGAAGATACAAAGTTGGGCAGGCAGGGAAAAACCTAATGAGATTTATATCCCAAAATACTTACATTAAGGGGAAAAAAAGAATGAAAACTAATGAGCTAAACATACATCTTAGAACAACAGAACATCAAAATATACCCAAAGTTCTTAGAAGAATATGACATAGAAAAAAACAAGAAAGCTAAAACTTAGTTCTTTGAGAAGATGAGAAATCTCTGAGAGAAAATGTACAAATAAACAGTGTTATGAATACATTACATAATTACAGATGCTGCAGACATCAATGATAACATGATGACATTATGAACAAATTTGTGCCAATAAAGTTGAAAACGTAGAAGAAATGGTTACGTTCCTAGAAAAATATGATATACTAAACTGTCTCACAAATTTTAAAACTCTGCATTCTCAGACCTGCTTTTATAACAACGTGTATCAATCTTGCTTCTTAACAAATATGTTTCCACAACATTATTTTAATGACTACTTCATATCACATTATTTTGTTTTGACAATTAAGTTGCTGCCAAACTTTTTATTCTCCCAACTTAGCAACTCGATGCCTAGCAATTAATACAAGATTTACTCTTGTAGCTAAATTTTTGCGAAGATCTTTATCTTTCCTTAGAATAAATTTCCCAAAGAGGAATTGCTGGGTTAAAGATAATGTCTATTTTAAAACTTTTGATATATACCAAATGGCTATATATAATTTCTATTATAGCCATTTGGCTTAATCACTCCTTTAATGCCTTCCCTTCACTCCTGTTATATACCAAATGGTCATAATAGAAATTATATAATGTATATAGAATAATAGAAATTATAGCCATTTGGCTATAATAGAAATTAATAGAAATTATAGCCATTTGGTATATAACAGGAGTGAAGGGAAGGCATTAAAGGAGTGATTAAAGGGTGACAGGAAGGCATTTCTGGAAAAGAGAATAAAGGCACATTTAGGTACAGCAAGAACAAAATGTGTCCTAAGACTGGGACATAGTGCACGATATCAGTAAGTCAAATTAGTAACACAATATTAGCATAATAGTTGTGTTAAAAGTAGTAGTAAATATAATAGTAATAATAGTAAAATAAGGAAAATAATTTCTTTTAATATAAAACAATTAAACTGAACATTATATTCACTTATACCACTCTCTGTTTCAAATTAGAACTTGTGTAAAAAGTTTTTATGTTATGCATCAAAAAACACAATAGAATATTTTTTAGAGAGGTTTTAGTTTTATCGAAAAAATTGAACAAAAAGCACAGAGAGTTCTCACGTATTCTCTTGTTATCCCCCAACAGTTTCCCTGATTATTAACATCACGCATTAGTATGATACTTTTCTTATAATTCATGAGCCAATATTGATAAAGTTCACAGTTTATATTAGGGTTTGTTCTTTGCCTATTGCATCCTATTCTATGGCTTTTGGCAAATGTATAATGACATATATCCACCACTGAAGTATCATACAGAATACTTTCACTGCTTTATTATTATTTTTCAATATATAAAAATATATGTATTTATTTACTGGCATATAAGGCATGCCAGTTCTACAAGGAAGTTTTGGGGGAAAACATTGAAGCAGTTTTTAATCCTATTTTTTGTTTTGTTTTTGTTTCTTTGTTTTTTAAATTGTTTTAATGATTTTCCAAAATGGATCTGCTAGAGGCCCTGAAATTGCATAACTCTGCTTACTCTCCTCTCTGTTGACTTTATTTCATTTGCCTGCTGGCCACTCCATTTTTGTCACTGGGAATGATACTCATTAGAGTCTATATACACACACAGAAGCTACTGGAGTGCTCTTTGCAGTTTAGCCATGTCAGAGCCCAGACAACTCCTGACACCCCCACTAGAGCCCTCTGAAATCTGTAGATTTCTCCTACTTTAAACTCTTGCTCACCGCAGCTCCAGTCACTTAGAATGTCCTTCTCCCTCCCTCTTTACCTGAGTTTTCCCTGTGCATTTTTCAAGATTCACCAACTGGCATCTTTTCTAGTGAGTCTTTTTTAAAACAAACTTTTCTGAGACAGGGTCTCACTGTGTCACCCAAGCTGGAATGCACTGACTCAATCACAGCTCACTGCAGCCTCAACTTCCCAGGCTCAAGTGATCCTCCTGCCTCGGCCTCTTGAGTAGCTGGGATTACAGGCATGAACCACCATGCTCGGCTATTTTTTTATTTTTTGTAAAGATGGGGGTCTCACCATGTTGTCTAGGCTGGTCTCGAATGTCTGGGTGCAGGCAATCCTCCCACCTTGGCCTCCCAATGTACTGAGATTACAGGTGTGAGCCACAATGTCCAACCAGGAGTCTTTCTTGACACCTTGATTCCCAGGGACAGCACACTAGTCCCTCCACCCCCTCTGCCCCTCTCAGCTCCGCAGTGCCTTGAATGCTTGTGATGCACATCTTGTACTTATTTGATTACATATCTTCTTCTTTTGGACCTGTGAGCACTTTGAAGAAAGGAACTGTGTCTTATTTGCCCTTTTATCATTGGCACATTGTCTGGCTCATTAAGAAGTATTGATTTGAAGGGCAGTGTGGACAGATACCCTTGAGTACATCCAGTGATGGAGCCACTGGTCCTGGCTAAGGTCTATAGTATTCTATATCACTGCCATCCACTTCTGGACCCCCATGAAGACTCACACTAGAAAGTGTATCTTTTCAAAAATACAACTTGTAGCACCTTCACAGTAGAACAGCAGCTTGATAAAACAGTAACCACAGCGAACCAGAAGTAATAGTACCCCGACAATAAGGGTTGTTCTTCTTGGAGCCTTTCAATTAGAGGATTGGAGCAGCCCAGTGAGAGCTTGGTCAATAAGTGCTAAGAAAGATGCTAACAGCTTTAGGAAGATAAAACTAGAGAGTTTCCTACTGTAGCCCCTCCCTGGATGCTTATAACTCCCAAAGCCAGCAACTTTTTAATTATTTCACAAGCCACACCCTGTATCATATTGAATTTATCAAAATTACTTGGCTACAGTAAGAATTTTCTTATAAACCTTCTTCATTACATGAAGGATAGTATCCTACAAATACTCTTTGAACTCTGCTTTTTAAATTTAACAATATATTTTGGAAATTATCTTATACAACTCCATAGAGATCTCCCTTATTCTTTTTTTTTTTTTTAACAGATGTGTAGTACTATATGTTTATGGTACATGTGGATGTACCATAAAATTTTCAACCACTCTCCTATGTATGGGCATTCAAATATTTCACAGCTATAAACAATGCTGCAATGGATAAGCTTATGAGTTGTGTCACTTTTAAGTACAGAGTATATTCCAAATGAATATATAGACAGCTAAAAACTGGTAAAATAAATTTAGTTTGGGGCAAAAGTAATTGCAATTTTGCCATTGAAAGTAATGGCAAAAACTGCAATCACCTTTGTACCACCAACCTGATAATACCACTCACAACTCATAAGCGTGAAGATTTTACCTTCTAAGAACTAAAGAGTAAACTGAGGAGTGTTTTAGTATGTGAATCGTTCATTTGAAAAAGCAACCAATTTTACATTACATTCAACTTATTCTCTAAGAAACCTGAGAATATCTGAAGATGAAAAAATATAATTTTATAGCAAAAATCATGTCAGAAGTTCCATAATTTCTGGACTTGCAAATTTAATGAGGTATTATTACCTTTGAAAAATACTCTTCAGTCTTTTAAAAGGAAATTATCTTTTAAAAAGTGAGATAAAGTTCTCCTGAAGATTTATCAGTTAAGCCATTATTTCAAAAACTGTATTAAGTTTTGCTTGAGAAACTTGTAAATAGTACAGGATAATTATTTTGTATGACTTATTTTCTCACTTAAATTAGAAAAATAAAAGGAAGTAATGTTCAGTGCCGTGGTGCACTGTTATTTCCCGGCACTTTAATTTTAAAAAAACTTTAAGTGGGGACTTTTCTTGGTTGGTCACAAACTTTATCTGTTAGAAAATTTTCCTCTGTCTAGTTTTAAGAGCGTTGCTGTCTTTGCCCTCGGCCCTTGATGTGTTTGCTGTATTTTAGTGCTACTTTAGTACGTTAGCTAAGACTCCCTTCTCCTGCAAACTGTCTAAAAGCAAACTCAAACATTGTCCAAAGAATTTATTTTGTAGGAAATGGTTGACTGTGGAAAAGTCTGGTAGGATTTTTACCAGCTTTGAATTTTATCAGTCTGGAACTGGCAAGATGGAACACATTTTTAATTATGCAAAATTTGCTGTGTAATCTCAAAATATAGCAAAGGCTTAATACATAAGCAGTGGCTTAATACATAAAAGTTCAGGTCAAGTATATTTATTCTGGAACCACCTTAGGATTTTTGCATCATTGCCAGATGGGTTGCAAGCTCTTATAATTGAAGACTTTGTTTCCTTTCCTTGTTCTTTGCAGTAAAAGTAATTAGTAATGAAATGGCAGTTTTTACCCTATAATTCACAAGTGAACAGAGCAAGTATTAGCCTGCCAGTGAAGTGGGTTTTAATGACTCACAACATAATATCCAAATCCTGGTGGCAGAGGACAATGTTTAGAGGGTGGTAATTTAGAGATTAGTATATGTCTTAGACACAGTTTATAAACATGGTTTAGTTTTCTCTTGGGAAAACAACTTTTTCTTTAATGGCTTTAACATTTAAGAAAAACATTATCTATATGTGTGTGTGTGTGTGTGTGTAGTGCTATTAGTGCTATTCGCACTGAAGTACAAAATAGCAAAAGGGACAATTTGGTATTAATATTAGTTAAACTTTTGAAGTTGAGATGTGAGACTGAACAGTAGAGTAAAAACTTAACTCTAGATTAACTGATTATTGTGAATGGAAGATGGGAGAGAAGGTGAACTCTCATAATCCGATTTCATATGATTTTAGAATAGAGTCATGGTGGAAGAGTGAGTTAAATTTACATCCATCCCCTCCTTCATTTTCTACCTCCCCTCATCCCAGCCATTATTATACAGGATTAAACTGTAGAAGCACCTTTGAGACCTTCTCATTTTCCCTTGAGGGTTCTATGGTTTCTCAGCAAAACAAAGGAAAGAAGGCAGTACAGTTTTCCTTTCTTTCCAGTATTCTTTCCTTCTTTTTCATCCAACTTAAAGGTATGTGTTCTTTCTCTTTACCACCCTACTAGTTCATCTTCACGAGGCAACTCACATTAAGAAGCAGGAAGTAATAGAACTGTGAAATTTCATCATTTGAAAAGTGGACCTTTACAAATGGTGCATCCTAAACCCGATGCCCTCTGAGGCTGGTAGAGAAGGAAGAGGCAAAACAAACCACATTACGTAGATTCTGAATATATATTGCTATATTAATGTGTTATACTTAAGAGTGAAAGACAATTGGAGTTCCTTTATTGCAGTGTAAATGAAAATAAAAATAAAAACTAAGAAATGAGCATAATAGGGCCATTGGGATTTGGAAGAAGGAAACTCCACACTTAAATATTTGAGATGAGTGCTTTTGAAGAATGTTTATCAGGAAAATGCTGAATATATTTACCAGGATAATGCTGAAAGTAGCACAGTATTCTGGTCTCATAAAAGAGTTTTCATCCTTTTCCACTCTCCATTAGTGGAGGAGGGTAAACAGACAGGGTTGGCTTTTTACAAACTTTAAAATTGCAGGAAATAATTTGAATATATAATTCAAGAGATCCATGGTACAAATAAGGTGTAGTAGAGAGGCCCTTTTAGATGCTGATCTGTCAGTGACCCAGACAAGCCGTTTAAGGGAGTTGGTTTTAAAGTGATGCCAGGCTGTAGCCTTTGTGGCATTAGCAATAGCAACTATTTGGTGGCGTTGTGTTCCACAGATGATGAAATTCTCTGCTGAGTGCACTTTCAAATTATTTTAAATATACTGTATGTGTTTTCACATTGTTTCATATTGAGCCACAGAAGTGTGTGTGTGTGTATGTGTGTGTAGGAAAATACAACTACAAACGTATCTCTAGTAATCTGTGAATATTGTAGATACAGTTGCTTCTAGAGTGTTAATATTGATTATCTAACAACACTCTCAAAGGCTTAAATCAAAGTTACTTTTAATTCTAAAGGACAAATGGCAGTGGAGATTTTTTAGAGGTTATTGTCTTGTGGTTTTGAAAACAACTGAAACAACTTGGAGAGGGCAGCAAGGGAATGACTTAATTGACCACCTGCACAGGTGTCCTTTCTCTTTACCAGATATGCCCCTGGTGGTATGACTCATCTGTCAATTATCTCAGCGACCCATAAATTTAGCAAGTATAGGAATTCAGACTAGAGACCGAATGAGATTAACATAGCTTGACGCACGTGTCTTGTACATATGTGTGTGTATCTTTCACTTCCAAATATATTCCAAGAGATATCTTACAGATAGTGTCCCTGAATAAGTGACATTATCTGCTGTGAGTAAGAACAGAGACCAACTTTTAGGCTAGAATTTAAATGGAACTTTTCTTTCTTTGATAATTTGCTAGTGTCCATAGACATAATGATGGAAAATTATTCATTCTATCCCATGCAAGACACAATCAACTGACGTAAATTCAACTCTACCTGCCACAGCATCCTAAACATAAATGGAAGTGATAAACGTATGAGTCATTTTGCCTGGAGTTCCTCTCAGTGACCTGTGCCTCAGAGTTAGTGTGAAGATAGAGGTGGGGACCTGGTGCCATTCCCTCAAGGGATGTGGTTCCTGAGCCTCCACAGGATGAGCACCTTGCCAGGGTGTGGGATTCTGAGGCTTAAAAGTAAACATCATGTATCCATCATGGATAATTCAGCCATCATGACTCCTATGTATAAGCCAGCTGCTTCATCTGATGCTGACCCTAAGGAATGATAATCTGTTCCAGTGCTAAAGAAATGCCTGGCTATGTTGGGCTACTTCAATGTAGCATTTTCTGAAGGGATTTTCAAGGGTAATTTCATCTGTATGTGACTGCTATTGACTTCACTGTGTCCTCTCCAAATTCATAATTGAAGCCTGAATTCCAGCATGACTATATTTAGACATAGGGCCTTTGGGAGATAATTAAGTTTAAATGAGGTCCTAGGGTGTGGGCCTAATCTGATAGAATTGCTGGTCTTATAAGAAGAGGAAAACAGCCTCTCTTTCTCCGTGTGCATACCAAGAAAAGGCTTTGTGAGGACTTAGCAAGAAGCAGGAACTCTGCAAGCCAGAAAGAGCCTGACCAAAAGCTGACTCAGTTGGCACCTTGATCTTGGACATCCCAGCCTCTAGAGCTATGAGAAATAAATGTCTGTTGTTTATGCCACTCAGTCTGTGATATTTTGTTATAGCAGCCTGAGAAGACTAATATAGTGACTTTCTTCAGAATCCAATCCTGAAGTCAGACATGGCTCATATGCCCTAAACAGGGGGCTTTTCTTTCCTAGTATATGCTTTGAGTGTCGTGTTCCTGAAGAAGAGCTGAAGGAGGAAAACTTGAGATTATTTATAGTGCATCCTTTACTATTCCTTCCCCAGGCTTCTGTGTAGAGATGGTAATCACCAATAAAACAAACCTTGGAGAAGTGTTTCATTCTTAAAAGGGCATAGTATTGGGGGTCACCTAAATCTGAGATCCAAACTCATGCAGCCTGTTAGTATCTTTGTGACTCAAATGATCTTTCTGAGCCTTGGTTTCCTCAGCTGTAAAATACAGAAAATTGTACTGCTTAGGTCCAACAAGGTATGGACAGCTGTATAAAACTATGATTGGACAAAAGATGTATGATCTAATGCTAATAGACCGAGTGGGGAAACCCAGCAAGTCCCATCTCTCTACATTCTCCCTGGCCCCTCTGAGCATGTGTTCCTTCCTTCTGGGTATAAGGCAGGACCCTCTCTGGAATGGGTCTTATGACCTACAGTCAAACAAGGTGGGTCAGATATTAATGATTTCTTTATGGTCAGTTTTTACACAGATGGGGTGGAGGGAAAGTTAGAGTAATATTTTAAGGTTTTATGACTGACCTTGGAGAAAAGGAGTGCTGGTTTCTCTAACCCACCTTGGGGAAGAGGGATTCTAGTTTCTATGGCCAGACTCAAAAGAGAATAGGACTGAGAGATAAGAGGGCATAAGACAGAGAGAAAGTTTTGCTTCTGAGGCTATTTCTGAAGTCTTCATTTTGAGATATTGTTTTTAAAACCCCAACACTACCCAACATGCTTCATGAAGCGGTTGATTTCTATTCTGACCCAAGCTTCTTTTCTTTCCCCATACTGGTACTAAACAGTTGCCCCATCTTCAGAGCACACTTTGACCACCTCTGATCCAGCAGTCTGTGTTAAAAGTCTAGGAGTCTGATGCTTGGGGGAGACTCTTCTCCTTGTATTAGAACACTTTATGGCTCTTTCATAGGGAATCTGACATAATGTCAGGACAAATCAGTTTATTAACCCGATTTCACACTTTTTGTATCCCCATCAAATGCAATAACTTAGCATACATATGGCCTGCTTGAAGATGAGCATCTTGTATAGTTTGAATGATCCTGAGCTGGAAACTGTTGTTTCTCATCACCATCCTCAGTGGAGATGGTGGCAGTAGGTTTTCCCTGCCTTTTAGCAGTTCTTAATCTTATTTTTGTGTCACAGATCCCTTTGGCAGACAGTGATATCTATGGACCATTTCTCAGAATGTTATTTTTAATTATATAAAATAAAAACTGTAAGTTAAGAAAGGAAACCAATTATACTGAAATATGCTTATCGAAATATTGTGACAGTAATATATGTGCCCAATTATTAACACATCAAACAAGATCTAGTAGCATGTCTACGAGCCACTGTTATCTTGAAGAAGTGGTGAACATAAGTAAAACTTTGACATCTATGGCAACTCTAGTGGGTTATGAAAATCTTTTTTCATACTCGACAATGACACAGGTACTGCTAACACTACTGTGTTGGTTACATTATAATAGAAGGAAACAGAAGAATTTCAGTTAGAAATTGATGAAAACGAGTATGTACTTTTTACTTATTCAAGTTCAAGAACCCCCTGCATTCTCTGGTTCGGAATCCCTGCCTTGGGCATACCCAGTGAGAGAAAAGTTGGTGGGGGCCGTGGAGAGGGGTGCGTTCTGAAGCTTTTTACTACTTTTCCTGGGACAGATATTTTGAGCTTGTAACACAATCCAATGACAATTTCAGTCCCCAGTGAAATTTTATTGTAATTTCCTTTTGCTTTATTTGGAATACACAGAAGCAAGTTTTGCTCCTAACTTGCTTGTAGAGGCCTACAGTTCACTAAAGATTTAAACAAAGGTACATCAGGCATCATAAGATATTCACTTTCTCCCAGTTCAGTTAAGTCTATCTAATATATTTACAGGAAAAGTTCTTGTTTGCAAAGATGCTCGTAGTCTAATGGTCACATCTATTCCCATGAGGAGGAAAATTTGCTACATGAGGAAGCTAGAGGATTTGGGACCCCTTTCTGGGAGTTGTATTGAAGAAGTTCCAAACAGCCCAAGAAAGAAAAGGATCTTTGTGAATCGGAAAGGTCTTCTTAGAGGAGGGAGCAGAAGCAGAGCTTAAAATTGAAATATTTAGTTAGGTAAGAATTGGGAGGTCAATGGGAGTAATGGGATCAGGTAGCTTTGGTCCAAGTGTAGGTATGACAGAATAAGAGCCTGTAAAGTTTAGAGACAGCTATGATGAACCTTCACTGATATACCAGAGGGGTGGGATAGTATTGGCAGAGAGGAGTCATTGAAGTATTTTAATAAGAATGAGATAAAGAGATTCCTGATTTCAGAATACTCGCAGGACTGGAATGTATTAAATGAATTATGGTGTTGGGGATGGGGAGGTAATACAGTGTTTCTCTATTTATGGTCAGGTTACATACTGATAAACTCAAAATATTTTTAAGTAGAAAGTGCATTTTTGGCATATGATATTTTCAATTTACTATGGGTTTATTTGGACATAGCCCATGGCAGATCAAGGAGCATGCTTTCACACCATCATAAAGTCAAAAAGTTCTAAGTCAAACCATCTTCAGTCAGGGACCATCTATATGGACAGTAGTTTTACCATCAGACTGCATGGAGAAAATTATACCTATTTTTCCTACCCTAGTATTTCCTTTAATTGCCTAATGATAAGGTTCATCTAGAGAACTTATTAATCATGCAGAATACCAGATTCTTTCCTGCAAATTACAATTGCAGTAGGTCTGAGATTCAGATGAAAATTGGTGATTTTTGAAACAACTCTATATGATTTTTATCTTCTACAAGTTGAAAAATTCTCCATAGGAATGTTTGGCTGATCAGGTCTGACATTGCATGTGAGAATATCAAAGTAGAAACTGATGTAGACAAAGTGTAATTAATTAAATTTAATTAATTAATTTTTCTTTCCTTTTCAACTTTTATTTTAGAATCAGGAAGTACCTGTGCAGGTTTGTTACAGAAGTATATTGCATGATACTGAGGTTTGGATTATGATGGAACTCATTATCTTGGTAAAGAGCTCAGTACCAAATAGGTAGTTTTTCAGCCCTTGCCCTCCTTGCCCTTCCTTGCCATCTTTTAAATGTGTCCTTTCTTTCATTCATAATATGTTAAGCCAACAAATAGTTTGAAGGACCACAAAAGAAATATAAGTTGGCTATGAGAGGGCAGTAAGAAACTCCAGCAGCGCTATAAAACACCACATGTAAGTCTTTATGGCACTGTATTTTCCAATTAGAAATAATAGTTATTATAAATTACGTTTTTTCACAGCCCTAAGTATTTATGTAACATGCACAAAAATGTAAATTAAAATTCTCCAAAATAATGGCAGTAGAAATTATGGCAGCAAATGCAAAGACTGAAAAGTCAAGATAAACAAAATTAAATTAACCATTGAGGCTTCAATGTGTTTATTTCATATATATATATATATGTGACTATATATATCTGCTTATGAATTCTATTAATGAATAGATGCATTTTAAAATAGCTGTTATTTACTTTTCCTGAGAACGACTGTTTGAATTTTACAAGGAGAAATAAAAAGGTGATTTTTTTTTAAAAATGTGAATATTGTATTTCTTTACTTTCGAGTTTTATTTTAGACACAGGGAGTACATATGCAGGTTTGTTACGGGGGATAATGCACCTAGGTAATGAGCATTGTACCCAATAGGTAGTTTTTCAACCCATTTCCCCCCATCCCAGTAGCCCCCAGTGTCTATTGTTGCCATCTTTCTGTCCATGTGTAGCCAGGGTTTAGCTCCCACATAAGTAAGAACATGCAGTATTTGGTTTTCTTTTTCCGTGTTAGTTCACTTCAGATAACGGCTTCCAACTGCATCCATGTCACCGCAAAAGAGATGATTTAGGTCTTTTTATGGCTGCATAGTATTCCATGGTGCATACTTACACACTGTTGGTGAGAATGTAAATTAGTCCAGTCACTGTCGAGAGGAGTTTGGAGATTTCCCATTGATAGAAATGGAATTTCCAATTGGTCAGCAATTGGAGGTGCTGCTCAATGAGTCAAGCCAACATGATAACACGTAACTCTTCAGTTCCTTTGGTAGAAATGGTACCTTGTAGTCAGCATTGGTAGTACATGAGAGTCAGGGAAAACAGCAGGGCTTATGGAAGCTTCCTCTGGAGAGTGGTCTCTTCTGATAGAACGTTGCAGACCACCCCTGGGCTGTCACTCATGATTAGCATCTTGTGTGGGCTCCATCTCTCTATCTCTCTCTCTCTCTCTCACACACACACACACACACACACACCCTGTATATATACTACTGAAGTAATTTAGAAGAAGTTACAGGCATTTTAGCAGTGGGATTTTATGAAAAACTGATTACCATTTAGCACAAGTTGCATTAGAAATTTATCAGAAAACTTGAATGAAGAGGTCAAGGCTTTGGGGAGTCACTGTGGGAATGGTATATGAAGAGGTGTCAGCTGAAACCACGGAGTGGATGAGCTTTTCAAAACATTACTGGGTATGTATGGCATTAATATATCATACCTTTTCTTTCAAGAGTGTGTGTAAAGAAGGAAGAATGGAGTTCTAAAAACTCAGAGTCTTCTTAATCCTGCTTCAGAGAGGTTTATGATGCTAAGGACTGTCAAATGTACAGTTGATTTTCTCCTGGAACCCCTGGCAGAGGAGAGCCTCAGTAGAGTGGTCTGGGGGAGTCAGATGCAAGGTTTCACAGTGAGTGGGAGAAAAGGTACTGGGAGTACAGATGCAGTCTGACTTTGAAAAAAGTGAGACGTGGAGGGAGAGTAGAAAAGAATCACCAGATAAAGTTACTGACAATAGATGCCACTAATATGTTTCATTTTTTCCAATTACTTTTTTAGTGATCAGAAATGAGTGAACGATCAGAGAAAAACAATTCCATTCAAGAGGGACACACAGATCATAGTTTTCCTGAGAAGAACTGTCAAATTGGACAGAAACAACTGGTATGGCACACAGATGTTATGATTCCATGCTACTGGGGAGTGCTGCCTCGAGGATCTCTGAGATGCCCATGGATGTAGGTGGGAAGGTGGGCCCAGGCAGGGCTTCACGGGGAGGAGCTCTGCCGCCCAGGCTGATAGAGCTTTCCCTCCACCCCACTGCTCAGTGCGGGTTGCTTTCGCCTCACCTATCTCCTCTCCACCTCCTGTGTACCCTGATTTTTAGCCCAGCGTTCTGTACAGTAAAATTCTGCTTTTTATGGGGAATATATACAAATGTTTTTATTTAATGAATCTTTATTTTGTTCTTATTATGTCATGTTATGGCTCTAAAACTGTATGTATTAACTCATCTAATCCTTTTCACACCATACTATTCTTAACTGTGTTTTACAAAGGGAGAAACTGGGGCCTAGAGACATAGGAATTTGCTCAAGGCCCACCGCTAGTACGTGGCAGAGCCAAGGCTTGAGCACAGGCAGGTGACCCTGCGTCTCTATTCTTAACCTTGCTGTGGAACTTAGAATAGTAATCGATGGTACTAAGTTGTACATATTTCATAACTATACCTAATGCAGAACAGTTTAAGTTTATGAAACAAACCCATATACAGATACCAAGATGAAATTTAAAAGAAACATTGTATTATTTTAGACTGGCTAGACTGGTATTAAACTAAATAAACTGCAGAAAAGCCCATGACATTCTGTTACTAATTTGTTACATTGAAATTCCTATATTGAAAGGTTCCCTTTTGTTTCCAGGTGGAGTATTTCATGTATATGTCAGCCTATATGTTTTTGTGCTTCTGAGATTATTTTCTTCTATAATCCTTCAAAAGAGCATTTTCTTCCCTCATGGCATGTGCTACATGTTCACAATTAGTTATCAGTACAATATTCGATTGAAGCATTTTGTTGTTTGTCTTCCAGCTCAGGCCCCATTTAATTTCTAATTGTCTTTCAGCTCAGGCTCCATTTAATTTCTAATTACAGTGGCTCACACCTGTAATCCCAGCACTTTGAGAGGCCAAGGTAGATCCCTTGAGCCCAGGAATTCAAGGCCAGCCTGGGCAATGTGGTGAAACCCCATCTGTACTGCATATGTACACAAAAATTAGCCAAGCATTGTGGTGCATCCTGTAGTCCCACCCACATGGGAGGCTGAGGTGGGAGGATCACTTGAGCCCGGGGGGAATGAGGCTGCAGTGAGCCATGATCATGCCATAGCTCTCCAGCCTGGGTGACAGAGCAAGACCCTATCTCAAAAAAAAAAAAAAAAAAAAAAAAAAAAAAAAAAAAAAAAATCTCCAGAGACTTTTGAAAATGTCCCCCTATGCCCTAGAAAGTCATCCTAGCAATATTTCTCTTGTTCCAATCTGGCTTTGACTGAAAGTCAATCCTTCAGGTGGCTGAGTTCTGAATGGGAGCCCCACGTGGAGGCCAGTCCTGGGTAGCGAGTAGCTCCGAAATGCATCCCAGGGCACTGAAGGGGAGTGCTGGATCTACTCTGGGTTCTCAGTGTGGTTTGAGACACTACATGGGCTTCTTTAGCTAACAGCTGAGGAAGGGCCTCTACTCCTTTGTCCTTACCCACATCAAATGCTAATTCTGATGTGCATCCCCATCAAATTTGGAAAGCTGAGTGCCGTTTTGCAGTTTTAAAGAGAATTCGTCTATTCCCCTGGATTGTTTTTCACATTTTATTTTATGAGTGTTATACTATTTCTTTATTCAGAAAGAATGGCCCAACTTGAGAAAACTTACATCATCTTTTGAAACTTAATTAGATTAAACTGTTTATTTCTTTGTGTAAAACACATATACTTTCATGCCATTATGGTGAAGGTTACAGAAAGTTCATTTTGGGGAAAAGTAAAACATAAAACTATCTGGTTCTTACTACTAATACATTTTATTTGTTTAATAGCAACAAATAGAGAGGCAGTTAAAATGCTTGGCATTTCAAAACCCTGGACCACAGGTAGCAGACTTTAATCCTGAAACAAGGCAGCAGAAAAAGAAAGCCCGGATGTCAAAGATGAATGAATATTTTTCTACAAAATACAAGTAAGATTCTGACTTATTATATTTGATATGTGGGATTATGAAATGCACGAGTTCTCCTTGACAAAGCAATTAAAGGTTCCCTCTTTTTATAATATATTATTTAAAAATATCTCTTCTAAAATATAATAGTACCCATGTGTCTGGTCGTTAGCAACCTTAAGAAACAGAAAAATAGACTATAATCCCAATTTAGGAATCAATTTTTTCAAAAAGGCTTCAATAGCCCTGTAATAGAGTAATGGCTTTAGTAGGAAAGATGATTTAAAAGTAACGAAGATGTATCATTAGAAGGATAAATAATACAACCATGAGAATGAATTTGGGATATCAAATGGGCACAGCACTTTCATCAAGTGCAATGATTGTTAGCACATCGTAAGTATAAACTAAGCAAACTGGCTGGGCACGGTGGCTCACACCTATAATTCCAGCACTTTGGGAGGCCAAAGTGGGTGGATCACTAGGTCAGGAGATCCAGACCATCCTGGCTAACATGGTGAAACCCCATCCCTACTAAAAATACAAAAAATTAGCTGGGCATGGTGGCACGTGCCTGTAATCCCAGCTACTTGGGAGGCTGAGGCAGGAGAATCGCTTGAACCTGAGAGGAGGCGGAGGTTGCAGTGAGCGGAGACCACACCACTGCACTCCAGCCTGGGTGACAGAGTAAGACTGCATCTCAAAAAAAAAAAAAAAATTAATTAATTAATAATAATAAACTAAGCAAACTATAAAGGTAAAGGATAAATTTGACTATATTAAAATTAATATGCCCATTAAAACTCCATAAAAACACTGAAAGACACATCATAAAGTAGAAGTTATTTATAATATAAAAAATCAGTATCCAAAATATATGAAGAATCTTACAAGTCAAAAAGAAAAGTATAAATATCCTAATAGAAAAATTAATAAACTGATAAACGCATTTCATAGAAGAAACAACAAATAAACATTCAGGATATAGAACCTCATCAGCACATGCAGAGAAGTGCCATACTCCCCAGGGAGTCAGAATTTAGTCTGTCGACATCAAAGCTGATGAAGCTATGGGATATAAATTAAGGGTAAAAAGCTACAACCACTATTTAAAAACAGCTTAGTGTTACCTATGTGCCTTATGACCTAACATCTTCACTCCTGAGTATATATTAATATCTTGGAAAAAGTCTAATACACGTATAGGGAAATATGTTGAAGAAGTTTCATGGCATCACCGAAATAGCAAAGAAAATAAACTGTTAATAATCCAAATGTCCATCAGCAATGGAAAAGATAAATAACTTGTGGTATATTTATACAGTAGAATACATATAGAAGTGAAAATATTTGAACAGCTACATGTACCATCATGGAAGAATCTCAACTCATGACCAGAATAACAAAGAAAATTACAAAAGAAAAATCACAATATGTTTAGGGACACCTACATATGTGTCATAACTAAGAGCAAAACAAGGAAGTGACTTTTATAACATCAAGGTACAGTTCCTTTCTGAGGGGAGGGTAGAGGGATGCAATGGGTGGGGAATGAAGAGGACTTCACAGCTGTAACACTCTTTTGTTAAGCTGGACAGTGGGCACACCGGTTTGTTTTATTCTTCTTTATCTATGCATGTAGTGTATATATTTTGCATGCTTTGATGTGTATAATTCAAGATTTTACCAAAAAAAAAAAAAAAAAAAAAAAAAGCATCAAATAGGCAGGAAACCATAAAACCTTACCAACACAGGAGAATATTTGAGTTAAGGCAAAGGGAGGACAGAATCTGACCTGTGCTATAGGTTAGTTTCAGGACCATCTACTCCATCATTCTTATAATAGATTTAAAATATCCTCTTCTGCCAAATTTCCTGGGGGGTGCTGAGGAAGAGTTTCATTCCACAAATAAAGCACTTCAAATGTGAGTCTTCATTAGAAGGCGTTCTTGCTAAAGCATGATCATCAGGCAGCAAGTACACATAATGACTAATCAATCCTTTCCCTTCCCTGCATTCTTAGGAAAGGGAAGAGGATGGAACGATATTACTTAGCTGAATAGAAGGAGTGGAGGTATTGTGCCTGCTTGGGGACAAAGGGTTCAGGAGTATCATATATAATTTTGTCATACTAGCTTGGGACCACCAGTCATTTGGACTCCAGTGGTAATAATGGCTAAAAGTTATACAGAGGTATTTTTGTTATTCTCAGGTTTTGAAGCAACTCAGTTTTGAAGGATTTATTTCAAAATGGTTGGGTTTGAGAATGTGGTAGGATTCCTGTGGAAGTCCTTTGTCCCTGGCCATGTTGTAGAGGCTGACAGAGGAAGTCTGGACTCTGCACTGTCCTCTGGGACAGAGCATCTCACCTTCGCTCAGAGCTTATGATGTATGATCCTCCATTCCTAGTCACCTCCTTTCTGCCTCCACACTGGGTAAAAAGCAGAATCAGAAAGGAACAGAAGAAATGGCACTTGGAGACTGCTAGCAAAGGTGCTTTTCTTTCTTTAAATGATTATGGTGTAGTAACTGACAGTTCTAATTTTAGGTAACAAAAATGTGGTAGTTGCATTTGGCATGGTGCTTTTAAGAAAAAAAAATAATTTGTTAGGGAAAAATCCATCAAGAATGGGAATATTTTAAAGGAAACTTTGGAGCGTTTGTCAGAGGAAGTTTTAGTTCGCTATTCCTCATAATTTTCTTAGGTAGATCGCTGCATTTCCCAGCAATGCTAGAAAAATGAAGTGTTACTCTAGATGACAAGCCTGGCTGCACTGGAAGTTGTTTGATCTCATGTGGACTGAATTTCCCACGATGTCCCTGCCATCGAATATTCTGGTGTGTTTCTGGTAATCTCTGGAATTCTGGTCCAGCGTACCAATGTTTCTGGTAATCTCTGGAGTTCTGGCTCGGGGTAAAATAGTCACGTGTATGATATTTATTGTACACTCATTTATTCTCAATGTTGAGGATGATTGCACTGTCATGTTAATGTCATGCTTTTCCTTTGTAGAGTAATGAGGAAGTATGACAAAAGTGGCAGGCTCCTCTGTAATAATGTTGACCTGTGTGATTGTCTAGAGAAGAACTGCCTGGGCTGCTTCTACCCATGCCCCAAGTGTAACTCCAACAAGTGTGGGCCCGAGTGCCGCTGCAACCGACGGTGGGTTTACGATGCCATCGTCACCGAGTCTGGAGAGGTCATCAGCACGCTGCCATTTAATGTTCCTGACTAGGTGTTCTTGCATATGGAATGATTTGTTTCTTCTTCTTACACATTTAAGTCAACCTCTTTCTCTTGGGTGAATTTTAGGGCTTGGGGGAAATATTGAAAAAAACATACTGAAGACTCATGTTCTGTCAAGCCCCAGAACAATGTAGAATGGGCAATAATTCTGTAACCTTCTTAACTGTGTCAACAAGTTTCAAGTTCCTTAACTTACAACTGGAGAATGTAACAATGGAGGGATCAGCGTTTCTCATCAGCACCCCTATCTCTACTCTGCCTTCAAATTAAAACTCTCTTGCCTCTTTGCTGATATCTGAGAAAATGTAGCTTTAAGATTTTCAAAACTCTGTGGCTGAGAGCTTTTCTTACATGGAACATAGAATCTTAAATTTATAATATCTAGTTATCCTTAGAATCTTATACATCACTAGCTGTAAATCAGAATTGCCATTTGGGTTAAAAAAAAACCTGTGACTTTGCACTGTATATCCATAGCATCATTTTTTATTGTTCATGTTTTAATAACATAAAAATGAAACTTAGTAATACTTGGTAGTATTTTTAATCATCAAAAATTTGTATTGTATTTGTAAAATTGAGAAGTCAGGAATTTAATATCCTAAAAGCCAGGAGTTTACATATTTTTGATTTCAGAAATAGTATTTCAGGATTTTTTTCATAGAGAGGAAACAAGTTATACAAAAATGATTTTCTGTATGTTTGCTAATTGAGTATGTTGATAAGCAATTGACTAGATACGTGATGTGGTCTTTTCAATTCTGATACATTATCAGAGCTATAAAAATTG
The DNA here is from genome assembly GCF_047675955.1 of Chlorocebus sabaeus. Classification (NCBI taxonomy): domain Eukaryota; kingdom Metazoa; phylum Chordata; class Mammalia; order Primates; family Cercopithecidae; genus Chlorocebus; species Chlorocebus sabaeus. The sequence goes on along the minus strand of NC_132926.1, from coordinate 65,864,804 downwards.
AATTCAGCTTTCTTTGAATTCATTTTTTTTATGACAGTCTTTTTTTAACCCTAAGTCAGTGGTTCTCATTCATCAGAATTGCCTGGAAGACTTGTCAAAACACAGATTTTTGTGGCCCCACGCTCAGAATCTGGGCCAGAGCTCAATCATCTGTTCCACGTTCCCAGGTGATGTTGATGCTGCTGATGTGGGGACCACACTTTGAGAACCACTTCTCTAAATTATTTTAGATACATAATGTAAGGAAGTATTTAAACCTCATTGACTATGATACTGCCAAGGCACAAAGCTGGAAGTATTTAAATAAAGTAATGTAATAAAAATTTAAAAGTAAATTATATCATTTAAGTTTTAAAATAAATTTGAAATATTATAAATAGAGGGGTTTTTTGGTTGTTGTTTCTCTCTTTTTTTTTTTTTTTTTTTTTTTAGATGGCGTTTCCCTTTGTCACCCAGGCTGCAGTGCAGTAGCGCAGTCTCGGTTCACTGCAACCCCCACCTCTGTGACTCAAGTCATTCTGGTGCCTCAGCCTCTCAAGTGGCTGGGATTACAGGCTTGCACCACCACGCCTGGTTAATTTTTGTATTTTTATTAGAGATGGAGTTTCACCATGTTGACCAGGCTGCTCTCAAACTCCTGACCTCAAGTGATCAGCTCGCCTCACCTCCCAAAGTGCTGGGATTAGAGGTGTGAGCAACTGTGACCAGCCTTTTATAAATAGAGTTTTCAGGATTTATTTTTCCTTCATAATCAGTTTTTAACACTCACTTCTGCACAATCTACTTGTGCCAGGGAACATTTCTGACAATTCTGGATTTTTTGCTTAACGTATGCTTCAGGACTAAAATAAGCAAAGTTCTAAAAGCAATGGTGTGACTACAGTACACCTGTCCACGGAGCAAGAGAACTTACATTCTTCTGCATCATTCTCCATAGAATTTACTCAGTTTTCTAGATTCCACTTACTTTTACTGAGCATACACTGTGAACTAAACATTGTGTTAACACGGTAATGAATTGCATTACCTTTAACAGTCACAGTCCAGTAAGGAAGACATAAAATCAAATTACTCAACTCACATCCTTTGAAATGCTCACCAGGAATGTGCAGCCCGGAAACCAGTAAAAACAAGCAGGGCCTTTTTCAGTTTATATCTTGTTTTATTTTTGAGAATAATTATTATTTTGTAATTGGCAGACCAAATGCATTTATTACTTCTTCATTTTAAAATCATATAATCTTAGAGCCAACAATAGCCTTGTAGCTCATCCATATAGTGAATTAGTCGACAAATACTAACAGAGAGACTGCTCTGTGACAGGCAGCAGGCTAGGTGCAGGGGATCAGGCAGTGAACAAAATCTGCCTGGCGCTTGTCTTCATGGGGTTTGTGGATTAAGGCCAAACTCTTTTTGTTTTTTGTTGTTTTTGTACCTTTGCAACTGAGGGGATTTAGACCCAGTGAGATTACATGACTCAGGTAAGCACACACAGAAGAACTGGCAACCCTGGTGTTTTGAACACTAAGACTAGGTCAGAGTTCTTTCAATGATGACACGTATTTCCTACACTGCACTCATTAAGTGCTTTTAATATAATACACATTCCTAAGACCCATCCCAAACCTCAGGAATCAGAACCTGTAGGAATGAGACCTGGGATTCCATAATTTTAAACAAGCATTGCAGTTAAGTCTCATGATCTGATATATCTGAGAAACACTGCCCTATATCATCAGTTGTCCAATTTTTGTGCTAAAAAATAATCCTAGGCAAATTAGCTTTAAAGCCTCCTTCCTTTCTATCTCTTCTTGTCACTCAGTCTTAAGGATTACATAAAGTAATCTGGTTTAAAATGATCTGGCTTAAAAAGTGTGTTGAAAAATTATGTTGGTACATTTTCCAAGTAAGGCAAAAAATAAAGTAAAAACCTGCATAATTAACTAAGCAGACACCCTAATACTGCTATTATGGAAGCCTAGTACATTTGATGAAGTACAGTTTCAGAAATCAGGTTATTTCTTCTTGATCTAATGCCACTTCAATGTATTTTTTAAAAGTCTCTTGCAATAAATAATTATTACAAAAATAAATGTATGTGAATTGTCCGAAACTTATTTTGCAAGTGTATAATTTTTATTACAAAGTGAATAAAGCTCTAGCTATTTGAACTAAATTCAGATTAACAAGGAATGCAGCTGTACTATCTGATTACATTACCCGAGGAAATTGTCTTGTCAGTGTGATAGGACTTTATTCTGCTCGGCTATCTTTCAATGCTGACAGCATGTCTTCATGAATATGTATAAAATGAAAGGAAACCTATTTTACAAAAGGTTATTTAAATTAAACCAGTACATACCAAAGGATTTAGACAAATTATCCTGTGCCCAATTATGCAAAGATTTTGGACTAGAATGCCATATCACGTCAATTTGTGTGACAACTTTGAGTGTAATTTGTAAGAGTTACAGAATATCTGTACACTGTCTGAGATAATCCTTCTGTACCTCCCCTTCCAGCTACCACCACCCAAGACACAACATCCTGGATCCATTGCAGGTATAGATGTTGGGATGCTAACTCACAGAAAAATCATTTAACGTCTATTTTTATAAAAGTGAACAATGCCATTTTGGATAGTCTGTGGATGCCATAGACGGTAGTTATGTAATGAAAGCTTTGGACACTTTTAAACATTTACACGTGCAAGGCTTCAGTGTTTGGCCATGCAGGGACATTTGCTACTTAAGGGTAGAGCATGTATTGACATTTACTTTGCGTTAGACATTGTGTGCTTTAGGTTGGTTCATATTATTATATAAAATACTTTTTAAAAAATCCCTGTGTGTCCTCTCTCTTCTACTTTTTCTTTTTTCCTTCATTCTCTGTAACATTCTTTACATGCTCTGGAACATGCTCTACGCTTTCCTGCCACAGACCCTTCAACATGCTCTTTACTCTGCCAAAAATATTCTCCTTTCTGAATGAAACATCATTCTTCTGATGTCTGTAACAGCAGAAGATAGTTTTGAGGTTACTTAGGACAATAGTCTATATATATGATTTAACATACACAGTTTTTCTACTACTTTTTCCTTTTCAGAACCTATATTTTAATCCTGGACTTAGAATATTCTTTTTAATGTTCACAGATTCCTAAAATTCTGTATTTTTCTTCACTCTGTGGAAAGGAAATGACACTCTTATTACTATTCATGTCTAATAAACAATGTATTACTTAAGATGCATATTCAATTTGAAAAATGCTTCTTTTGTGTTCATAATTTGTAGTTTTAACAGATTATTTTTTCCTCACTATTGTATGGCTGTCTGTATATTATTTTTAAGCTGGCCAAAGCTTAGGTCAGATACAATAAATTCAGCGAGATCAGTGACTGAGTTTGTTTTTCCTTCAATAGTGCAATCAATAGCATAGTGCACTTAATAGATACACTACTTAGTGACCCATTATTCATTTATTCATTCATTTACCAAGCACCTCTTATATGCCAGACACTTTACTAGGTGCTAAGGATACAATGGATAAGGGAAAAAACGCTCAAACATGGTCTCTACTCTTACAGACTTTTACAGAATAGTCATGTGGGGAGAGAGACATAGAATAATAACTTCATGACACAAATGAGTGTGAAAAGAGTAATGGGTGAGAGGAGTTATTAAGGACATCTTTACCTGGGTGGTCACAGAAGTCTTTCCTAAAGGAGTAATCACAGTTCCAGGGCTTGAAAAGTGAGAAAAAAATCGCAGAGAAGATAGGGGTGGGGGAGAATGTTTTTGGCAGAGTAAAGAGCATGTTGAAGGGTCTATGGCAGGAAAGGGTAGACCATGTTCCAGACACTAGAAGAAGCCTGGGTGGGTGGCGGGGAAAGTATGAGAAGCCTCTGCAGAGCAGAGAGTACTCGTATCAGGGGAGGCCTTTTAGGCACATTAAGGAAGTTGAGGCCAAGCGTTGTGGCTCACACCTGTAATCACAGCACTTTGGGAGGCCGAGGTGGGAGGATCTCTTGAGCCCAGAATTTTGAGACCATTCTGGGCAACATAGTGAGATCTTGTCTCTACTAAAAATAAAACTAAAAAATTTACTGGGCCTGGTGGTGCGTGCCTGTAGTCCCAGATACTCGGGAGGCTGAAGTGGGAAGATCGCTTGAGCCCAGGAGGTCAAGGCTGCAGTGAGCCATGTTTGTGCCACTGTAGTCCAGCCTGGGTAACAGAGTGACACCCAAACTGCCAAAATGTTTTCCAGAGTGGCTGTACCCTTTTGTATTCCCACCAGCAATGTATGAGGGATCCACTTATTCCAATCCTCACCAGCAGTTAGTAGTGTTACTATTTTTTATTTTAACCATTTGGATTGGTAATTCGTGATACCTCATTGTGGTCTTACTTTGCATTTCCCTAATGGCTGATACTTTCATGTGTTTATTTGCTATCTGTATGTAATCAGAATGAAATGTTTCTTCATATCTTTTGCCCATTTTCTAACTAGATTATTTGATGTTGTTAATACTGTGTTCTGAGAATTTTTTATATATTCTAGCTACAAGTTCTTTGTCAGATACATGTTTGCAAATATTTTTCTCTCTACAGCTTGTTTTCATCCTCCTAATAAGGTCTTTCACAGAGCAATAGTTTTAATTCTAATGAAGTTTAATTTATAAATTTTTGTCTTTTACAGATTGTACTTTTGGTGTTATGTCTAAGAACTCTTATCCAAGCCCTTGTTACCAAAGATTTTCTCCTATATTATCTTCTAAAGGTTTTATGTGATCTATTTTGAGTTAATTTTTGTATGAGATGTGAGATGCAAGGTTTAGGTTGAGGTTCCTTTTTGCCTATGGATATCCAACTGTTTTTTGGCACCACTTATTGAAAAGACTATCCTTCCTCCACTGAATTGTTTTTGCATTGTTGTAAAAAGTCAGGTGGTCATACTTGTGCTGGGCTATTTCTGGGTCCTCTAGACTGTTACACTGATCTATGCATCTATTCATCTGACAATACCACATAGTCTTTGTGATGGCAGATACACAATACAGCTGGCCCTTGAACAGCACAGAGGTTAGGGGTACCAATGCATATTTTGTATGTTATATATTTACAGACTGTATTCTTACAATAAAGTAAGCTAAAGAGAAGAAAATGTTAAGAAAATCATCATGAAGGGGAAATATATTTACTATTCATTACGTGGAAGTGGATCATCATAAAAGTCTTCATCCTTCTCATCTTCACATTGAGTAGGCTGAGAAGGAGCATGAAGAGAAGGGGTTGGTTTTGCTGTCTCAGGGATGGCTGAGGCAGGAGAAAATCTGTGTATATGTGGACCCAGGCAGTTCAAGCTTGTTGTTCAAGGGGCAAGTTTTAAAATTAGGTAAAATAATTTCCCCCATTTTGTTTTTCTTTTAAACATCATTTTAACTACTCCAGTTCATTTACTTTTCCATATACATTTTAGATTAAACTTGTCTATATCCACAAAAAAATCTTGCTAGTGTTTTAATAGGAATGTGTTAAATCTGTGTGTCAATTTGGGAAGAACTGACATCTCTATTACCTCGAGTCTCCCTTCCAGTTCATGAACACGGCATGTCCTTTCGTATATTTATTCCATTATCATTCCATCCATATTCCATTATAGGTTTTTTCCATTATCATTTCATAGTTTTTGGCTTACAAGTCTTATATGTATTTTGTTAGATTTACAACCACGTGTCTCATTTTTCTCAACAATTGTAAATGGTATTGTATTTTAAATTTCAGTGTTTATTGAGAGCATGTAGAAATAAAATAGATTTTTGTATGTTGATCTTGTATCCAACAACTTTGTTGAAGTCCCTTATTAGTTTTAGAAGGCTGTTCGTAGATTAAAAAAAATCTTTGTAAATTTTTTTGGAATTTTCCATGTAGATAGAATCTGTCATCTGCAAACAGGGACAGTTTTATTTCTTCCTTTCTAATGTGTATGCATTTTCTGTCCACTTCTTTCATTATTACTCTGGTGAGACCTCCCATTACTCTCATAGCAGTTGTGGGAGCAAACAGCCTTACCTCGTTCTTGAGTTTGGGGACCTCATTTAAAACATTTTTTGCTACTTTCTGATAGCTTCCAATGTTTCTGAAGAGAAACCTGTCTTTTGAATTGTTTTTTCCCAGAAGTAATGCATTGTTTCTCTCTGGTTGCTTTTAAAAAAAACTGTTTTTCAGCTTTCAGAAGTTGAGTTATGATATATGTTGGTGAGTATGTGTTCCAGTGTTGGGGTACTTCATTACAGCCTAGCCAGGGTGGAAGTCCAGGTTCCCTATTCAGCCTTTGCTGGTGGGAGTGAGGGCACAGTTTCCTTCTGTGATTATTGGTGGAGTAGAGGGGTTATTGTTTAAAACTTTTCCGTCTTGCTGGGCTGCCTATTTCTTGGTTCTCTGGCTACAGAGACCAAGGTTTTGGGGGCTTTTTCCATCTGTGCCCATTGGTATTTCTGGATTGCTGACATCTCCATTACCCAGTCTTCATACACCCAAGGATGTATGAAGTAAAAAGAAACCCTGGGTACTTACTGCTCTGTCGTTTCTCGTGTCCCAGGTCCCTAGCCAGTCTACCTCCTTCTCTCTGCCTTTCAGAGTCATCTTGTATTTGTTTTATTCATAATGTCCAGAGTTTGTAACTGTATGTAGTGAGAAGAATAGAAAAAAAGCATGTCTACTCATTTTTCTGCAAATGGAAGTCCTTGTTGGGCTTTCAGGTCAAGGTGACGCTTGCCACATAAAAGGAGACGTGAACACTTTCTTTTCTCTACAAGTCTTTGTTTCAGGTGAAACTGTTCATCCTCACATGTTTAGTGGAACTTGCCAGTGAGGCCAGTTGGACCTGAAGGGATTTTTTTGTCGTTTTCTTTCTCTGTCTCTCTTTTCTTTTTAATAGGAAGGTTGTCAATAATACATTCGTTTTTAAAATAGTTATATTCTGTTTTCTTCTATTTTTCTTATGTATTACATATTACATATATATCTTTCTATAAGTTATATATTTTATATAAATTTTCAAATTTGTGAACATAAAGTTATACAAAATATATTCATTGTCATTTTTAAATATCAACCATTTCCCCCAAATATTTATAAATTATTGAAAGGATAGTACTAACCAGCCTTCTTTCAGTAAATTATTTCCCCCCCTTAGTTAGCCAGAGTTGGTCAGAGTTGGATTCTCTTACTTATAAACAAAACACCTTAACTAATGCAATTATTGTCCAGAAAATGGAGAGACATGTATAGTGTAGTTGCAGCAAATTCCTTGTCAACAAATTTCCACAAAAATGATTTCCTTCTGTTTCCTGAGCGATACCTAGAGCCTGATTTAAGAGGTGTGAGCTAAGGCCCTCCCGTTTCTTTTCAACACACTGCTAACAATTGTGTTCTCAGCAATAGGAACTGAAAAAGTGTTCATACAACTCATAAAATGTTCCCACTTCAATAGAACACGAATTATTTTGCTTTTCAGGAGTTACTACAGAAAAGTCCTAGAGAAAGAAAAAAGAAAAAAACAAAAACCCAAAAAAGTCCTAGAGAGTGAGAGGAAGGAATACTTTTTCAGTTGCTTCACATTTAGAATCTCATTCTAGCTTTGAATTTTCCATACAGTACTTGGCATAGAGTAGCACTAAACACATGATTTCTATGATTTTTGCGTATATTCTTGAATGATGAGGGTTATTTGCATTTTGTAATTTTTAATAATCCACTTTCCTAAAAACGAGATACAAATGAAATATATATATGGTTTTGGCTCCCTCTGCTGGCCATTTGTATGTACTTTAGGTTTTACACAGAACAAAATCAAGACCACTATTTTTCAAATGGATTTGGAATTTTTTCAAAAAGATTATTTAAGGCTGGGTTCAATGAGATTTTTATATTTTCTTTGGAATAAAAGATGATTTATCAAGATTTTGTTTCTCTTTTTAAAAGTCAGGGTCTCACTTTGTTGCCCAGGCTGGAGTGCGCAATCATAGCTCACTGTAACCTCAAATTCCTGGGCTCAAATGATCCTCCCGCTTTAGCCTCCTGAGTAGCTGGGACTACAGGTGACAGCCACCACGCCCAGTTAACTTTTAATTTTATTTAGCTTTTTAAGATGAGGGCTCAAGCGCTGTGTTGCCCCGGCTGGTCTCTAATGCCTGGCCTCAAGTGATCCACCTGCTTCAGTTCCCCAAAGCCCTGGGATTACAGGTGTGAGTCACCATGCCTGGCACTATTTAAACTTTTCAATTTAATTTTCCAAATTTATACTTTAAAAAACTTTAACATTATAACTGTTATAACATTATAACTTTAAAAAAGGATACATTTAGCACAATAAGTAAAGTTTAGAAAATGTTTTAGATAAAAGGCCTGATTCCTGCTATGTCTCTTTCTCAAGCTGTCTGTGGTGAAGGTACCCAGTTATACAGACTGATGCCATTCCATATTGCCATAACAATGCCTCCCTCAGTCCAGTCAACTCCTCGGCCATTCTCCAAAGCAGCTATGTAAACGTTTGGCCTCTTTAACTCCCCCCTTCTTTATCCTCTCCTCAATGTTGCTGTTTTCTTGGAAATGATAGAGGCCATCTGATACATAACTTTGACATGCTGATTCTTTCTCCTGCCCCCAATCCTAGTAAGAATCTCTATCCATATCTTTTTTTTTTTTTTTTTTTTTACCTCCATTCTTGTAGTTTCAGTAAAACAAGTTTCTCTCCTGTTAAAGGCCAGTCAGTTGCGATGGATCCCTTTCCCCTGGGTTCTTTAGGAACAGCACTGTATCAAATATTATCATCTCTCTCTTTTCTATATCTTTGCACTCTTATTCTTTGTTGGCTTTTCATGATCATATGATTATATTCTTATTGTTTATGTCAGCTGGGATCTTTCAACTGCAAACGGCTCTGGCTAAGATAAGCAAAAAAAAAGGGGGCCCACCAGATCTAAGAAAATGTAGAAAAGCTTGGCCTCAGGAAGAAAAGATACCAGGCCAGTTGTATGAGCTGGGTAGTCACACATCATGAACCAGGAACCAACCATCAGAAACTTTGCTGAGCTGGGGGAGAGAGCTGAACTGTCAGGTGTCAGACTAGTTAAAACAACAAGCCAAATATGAAAGAGGTAAGCATGTAATCACTTACTGTGATGGTCTATGCAAGAATCTAAAAGGAGATTGCTGTGAGATTTAAGGAAATAATGCTTGTAAAGCATCAGAAACAATCCTGGGTACACGGCAAACATAACTTGATAAATGATGGCTATCATTATGTATTTAGAGCATCCACAGTGGCCTGTACTCACATGAATCATGACACTTTTTCACTTCACTGTTGTTTTGTGCCCTCATACAGATGTGTAAGTTCCTTAGAAGCTTAGGAGAAGGGATGGTGTTTTTTAAGTGCAAGATCCCTAGCACAGAGCTTGGCACAAGGTAGATATTCAATAAATGCATGATGAATAATGACAACATGGATTACATGTTAAGGGCATATGAAAGTAAAGTAAAATAGGTATGGTTACCAAAGGTCCTCTGGGTTTCCTAGAGAGCAGCATAAATTATTTTCATTAAAATATTTGGTTATTAACAGGCATGGAGGGGCATGCCTGTAATCCCAGCTACTGGAGAGGCTTAGGCAGGTGGACCCCCTGAGCCCAGGTGTGTGAGACCAGCCTGGGCAACATAGTCAGACCCCATCGCAACCATCTCATCTTGTTCTTCATTTTTACTTTTTCATATACTGACTCCTTGTTTAAATAGAAATTGAGAGTCTGTCAGACAAAAACTTTTCCTTTCCTTTGTTGTCTTATGACCACCACCATCAGCATCATCATTGCCAAGATAATTGTCTTCAAGTACTTTAAGCAATCATTGAATAATAATCTTCTTGGTTAGTTTGTCCAGCAAGAAATCCCTGTTGCACGTTAGATTCCTCAGGAAGCAGAATCTGAGATGAGATTCACATGCAGGAAGTTGAGTGCTGTTGAGTCGAATGCTTAGAAGGGATGGAAAGGAAGTAGGGTTGGGTAGAGGAAGAGATTGGGCTGCAATGCAGTCATAATAAGCACTCAGCTGGCCCCCCAGGAGCTGTGAATTTGAAATGGCTCCTCAATGTTGTCCCAAGTTGATATCAAAAGGACACAGTGATGTGCTAGAGCCGGCTCATTCCAGCTTGGGAAGCGATTGTATGCATCTCTTCCCCAATGGGCATTCATTGATCGCAATTTGGTACTTGATATGGGCTATAGTAGAAACATCAACACTATAGAAACTGGTTAAATGCTACAAAAAAGGGCACTGGTTTTTCTGTCTTCAGAGATCTGGTTGTTAAATATTACCAGTCAGATACAGACTGCACTGAGAAGTAGATGTGGCCTTGTGCTAAGTGGTACTCTTTAGGTGAGGCAATTCCTGAAGAGGACGGACAGCTCAGCAGTGTCAGCCAGCACCCTTCACTGCAGCTGTGGGAATACATCCTTCCTCCAAAGGGAGGCTTTGGGTGGCACCGCACAGCACTCACAATGGTACCCGTGACCTATTTGTGCTGCTATGGAAAGTGTAACAATGATAATGTTTCTAAGTTTTATAAGTGTCATTTTGACAGTAGTACTCCTTTCATAATTCAAAAAGTTGAAAATAGTTAATAGGTTTAAAACAAATATACTTTATCTTATACAACTGTTTTAGAAACAGAAACATTGTGAAGACTGTAAAAAGTGGCCATATGCCCCACATCCAATCTCCCATATTACTGACAAATGAGTATGGCATATTTGTTACAATAAAGGAACTAATAATAAGAAATTATTGTTAGCCAAAGTCCACGCTTTATCTGTAGTTCTTAGTTATTGCCCAATGTCCTTTTTCTGTTCCAGGATCCCATTGAAAATACCACATTACATTTAGTCATCATATCTTTTTAGGCTCTTCTGGACTGTGACAGTTTCTTGGGCTTTTCTTGTTTTTGATGACCTTGACAGTTTTGAGGACTCCTAGTCAAGTATTTTGTAGAATGTCCCCAAATTGGAATTCGTCTGATGTTTTTCTCATAATGAAACCAGAGTTATGGGTTTCTGGAAGAAGACACGAAGACCAACTGCCATTTTCATGACACCATACCAAGAGTACTTACTACCAACATGATTAATCACTGATAATGTGGCCTTGATCATCTGGTTGAGGTGGTGTTTGTCAGGATTCTTCACCGTAAAGTGACTCTATCCCTACCACCCTTACAAACTGCACTCTGGAAAGAAGTCACTGTGTGTAGCCTGTAATGAAGGAGTAGAGAGTTATGCTTCCCTCTTTTTAGGGATGGCTATTTATATAAATTATTTGTAATTTTATGCAGGAAATTTTGTCTTCTCTCCCTATTTACTCAATAATTATTCAAGTATTTAAATAATGGAATAATTTATTAAATGATTTGTTTATGTCAGTATGGACTTGTGGATATTCATTTTATTCTTTGGTTTTAAGTTATTAGGAGTTTTTTCAGTTGCGTTCTATGGTCCTTTAACATATCTGAATCACTACGAGTTTTAAAATTTTATTTTAATTTCTCAGCACTTCCTTACTCGCTACACTACAAGATGTCCCAGGCTCATTCTGTACTTACTGCCCCAGTCCTAGAATCAGCCATTTCTCCAACAAGTCCAGGTTCTTTTTATCGGAGAATGATATTAGAAACCAAGATTGGGGCACTAGGTGTGATTGAGTTAATAGGCTTTCACACTAAAGTTACACCTCAAATCAAATGTTCCGCAATTATATATTTACAAAGTTGACCTTGATGAACAAATTCTGTCATACAAAAACAAGGAAAAGTCATGAGGGAATAAAAAAAAAAACATTTTATAGACACATTTGGAACAGAGTATTTTAACATTAGTTTGTCAGAACATGAAAGTATTGTGAAGTGTCTTGAGTTCTGGAAAGACAGCTATGAAAATACAGTATTGCAACTCATTTTTCAAGATCTCAATAAAACTTACTAATTTCAAAGTAGAATAAATCAAGGAATCACATAAATTATGTGTTTAGGGATACACACTATTTCTCTTTGAATATAGCATTCACAGATTTCTGCACCTTTAGACATACCATTTAACTAAATTGGCTGTCCAACTGAGATGTTAAATCTTCACTGTAAAAGGGTCTGAAATAGTTTTATTTTATCTATCCCAGGCACCCGTATGATACCGGGCATGATAAGGTCTCTGAGGAAGTCTACGATGGATCTATGCCTTTACAACAGTTGGCTAATGAAGAAAGGCAATCATATAGAATTCCTTGCTAAAATGTTTGCTTCATATAAGAAACCCTCTCAAAGTTCCAGAGAAGAACATGAGTAGGTGGTGTACATTTTAGGAAGTATGAACTGAGTTGGATCTTGAAGTCTTGAAGGTTTAGTTTCTCCACACAGATGCTATTGGCACTTTGGGTGGATAATTCATCATTGTGTGAGACTGTGATTCCTGTTATGTGTCAGTAACATTTGCAAGGCCTTGGAACAACCCAAATACCTCTACATATTCCCTTCTGGAGAGGTAGGAACTGTGGGTAGAGTATATTACAAAGAAGAGACTACAAAACTAGACACAGAACTGAGAAGTGGCATGGCACGCTGGAACAACGAGTAGACTCGGTAGAGTCATTCAAATAATCTGTATTTACCTATGGCTCTAAGGGGCAGATTGGAACCTCTCGAACTCTTTGGTTTGTTAGAAGCACCACTTTGTCTTTAGCGATGCCACGCCGACTCTGATCCTGAAGGAAAGTAACTGCATTCATCTTGTTATTTTACTAATCTAAGCAAACAGTAAAGAAAAAACCTTTTAAAATCTTGTGTAAATAAAAAATAGGCAGTTACACTGAAGAGATATATGTTTGCCTTTTTTCCAAATGCACTAATATTAATAATTTACTTTAGATCTTTCACTTAACACACACAAATCTTAAGTATATTTTAATAATAATAAATTAATATTATTTACAAATTTCCATAAGACTGATGTTAATGTTAGGTCCCCCAAAGAATTTTTCTTGGCGTGTAAACTATTTTAGCACCTAATATAAAATATCCTGGGCACCTAACTAATTATCTTTGTCTTCATGATCTTTTGAATAGTAACTGATGGTAAAAATAATCAATTCTCATCATTGGAAATTTAAGTAATACAGAGAAGGTAAAAACTTACAGAAAATCTCACCAGCCTGAAATAATTGTGGACATCAACCAAACCTAATTCTAGTAATCACTGTATGCATATTTATATCAAGATCACAATCTATATGCTATATATCTAATATATGTGGTACAGATATATAGAAATGATTTTATTAAAGTGGAAAAGAGAAGAAAAAGAAACTATAGAAATTGCTGTATATTAGAGAGCTGTTTCCTTAACAAAGAGATGTTTGTCCCTAAAGTATTCCTCTAAGATGGGGGTCATAAACTTAAATGCCTTTAGGCATAGTGACTATATGATTCATGCAGCAAACTAAAAAATTAAGTTTCTTCTATTGTTTTCAAAATAGGAATCTCTCTGGTTACATTGTTTATGTCACTCCTGAGTAGGTTAAACAAAATAAGCAAGCACAGTATTTCTATAGCCCATGAGCCATATTCAGACTACAGTTCTCTATACTGCTACCTCTGCAAATGTTTAAAAAGATCATGGAAACATTTGGGGCCGGGCATGGTGGTTCACGCCTATAATCCCAGCACTTTGGGAGGCCGAGGCAGGCAGATCACGAGGTCAGGAGATCGAGACCATCCTGGCTAACATGGTGAAACCCTGTCTCTACTAAAAATACAAAAAATTAGCCAGGCTTGGTGGTGGGCGCCTGTAGTCCCAGCTATTCGGGAGGCTGAGGCAGGAGAACGGCGTGAACCCGGGAGGCAGAGCTGCAGTGGGCAACAGAGTGAGACTCTGACTCAAAAAAAAAAAAAGATTATGGAAACATTTTAAGAAGTTATGATCAATTCATTTTTTAAATAATGTATTTCATTTTAATTTTTTAAAATTTTGTTGGGACATAGTAGGTATAGATATTTATTGGGTACTGTTGTATTTCTTTAAGAGAACGTTTGATTCATAGCATTTGCTTTGAAAGATAAAGAAATAAGTACTCTTAAAACTTTATTCCACCCAATTTTGTCCATTTAAAAATTAGTTCTCTAAGCTATATGTTGATTCCATATTATCAAACATTACAACATTTCTACTTAACTTCATAAATTAACTACATTTTAGTTTTATATGGATTTAATGTTCACTACATGTCACAGTATCTCTGCTCCTGAGTTCCTTATTTTCATTAATCTCTTGGTTGGCTTGTTCTCAACTATTAGTTTTTATAAAAAGAGCCCATGAAAACTATGAATGCAATCATATTTAGTAAGATCTGACTTTTGCTTTAATATTGAATAGCATGTTGGCAGGACATGATACACTTTTCTCAACACTTTGTAGACATTGCTATGAAGAAGTCTGAAAGTTGTTGATTATTTTACTCTTGTAAGTGACATGCTTTTTTTCACCACGCCGCTTGAAGAAATTTTTCTTTATCCTTGGAATTTGATAATTTTACCAGAATCTGTCCCAGAATCATCATATTCTATCAGTTTTTCCAAAAAATAATTTGCTCTTTCATTAGACTGTATATTCAGTTTTTCTAACATTGCAGAGAAATCGTCTTCTATTAACTTGTTTTGATCATCCTACAGAGGCAAAATGGATTTTGTACCCCAAATTTGGTTAGGTGTTGATATGGTTTGGCTGTGTCCCCACCCAAGTCTCACCTTGAATTGTAGCTCCCATAATTCCCTCGTGTTGTGGGAGGGACCCAGTGGGAGATAATTAAATCATGGGGGCGGTACCCCCATACTGTTCTCGGGGTAGTGAATAAGTCTCATGAGATCTGATGGTTTTATAAGGGAAAACCACTTTCACTTGGCACATTCTTGTCTGCTGCCACGTGAGACATGACTTTTGCCTTCCGCCTTCTGCCATGATTGTGAGGCCTCCCCAGCCATGTGGAACTATGAGTCCATTAAACCTTCTTTTGTAAATTGCCCAGTCTTGGGTATGTCTTTATAAGCAGTGTGAAAACAGTCTGATACAGGTGTCTAGACTGATGATACCATTCACGCAGCAGGGAGGTATGTAACAAGATTTATTACTTACATAATGAGGCTTTCTGGGGAGAGCAGAGCAGACTCTCAAGCAAAACCAAAAAAGGCTTAAGACAGCAGGGAAGGTCAACTGGCCTGGGGCTTTATGGTGGTTGGGGTGTGGGCCAGGATGAGGGTTCCCTGAGGCAGTCAGGGGCTTATGTGGTTTGAATTTGCCATCAGTGCCAGAGAAGGAAACAGCTGGGCTTCTTTAACACTTTGCCCAGATGTGGGGGAGAAGGTGAAGAGGGAGTGGTGGGGCTTGAAATCTGCCAGCAAACATCAAAAATGGAGTCAGACTCTTTATTATCATATTTGAAAGTATTTTTGTGTCTATTTGTCGGGTTATTTGCCTTGGGGACACAGTAATCTTTAGGTTGGTTTTTGTTATTAGTATCTACTTTGTGTTTGTCTCATTCTTTGCATTCACTATGAATAGCCCCTCTGCTCTGTTTATAATTTAGTTTAAAATTGTGTGTAGTCTTTTCCTTGCAGTTTCTAATTTACATCACAAGAAATGGTGTTTTTAGTCCTGACTTTCTTTCTGTGGTTTCTGTGCTTTACATCTAATTTTGATATTTTGTCAAGTTGTCTTTTAGCTCTTGTTTCACTGAATTAATTTCTTTCTTAAGTTCTATCTCAAGAGCATTCAGGTGGAATTTTTGTTTTTTGCATACTCTACAGCTTTCCTTTATATATGTTCCTGTAAAATTATTACACAACTGTCATGGCATTTCTTCCTATCCTACTTGCGTTTAGCATGAACAGCTCTGCCCAGACCTCTATTTTCTTTGATATGTCTTCTTTGTTCTTTTTAAGGTGAGATTTGTCTTTTCATCTATGCTAGCTTGATGGCTCAATATTCCATTCTACTATTTAATAAAAGCTTGGGGTTGAGGGTAGCATTTGTTAGTGGATTTAGTTTTTACTTTCTTAGCTCTGAGATTTTGTCAACTGTCCTGTATCAAGATTCACTTGACTGGTACGGGCATATCCAATAGCTGAGGGGGTATCCCCCAGGCTTCAGATCAGTCCTCCTTTAATTGTGGAGTACCGGAACCTCTGATTCTTCCTGAGTTAGCCCTGGTTTTTGCTTCCCCATTTCATTCTTTCATTTCCACTTAATATAGAGAAAGAATCAGAGCACCTGTGGGTTTCAGCCAGTGTTAACATTAAGGCAGGGAGGGTTAGGGAAGGCTATTTTCACTGTAGCTTCAATGTAATCTTTTCCACTGGCTTTTTGCATGGGTGTCTTTTTAAAAATTTTTTCTTTTATCTTCAAATTTCATAGCTTCCTATTCATCATTTGAGATAATTAGATGTATTTTTTTTTTCTGCCTTTTTGCTCTACTTTTTCCCTCACTCAGATACATCAAAAGAGTGACCCCTGGAGCTTCCTCTGGACTCCGCTAGTCCTGTGTCAGCCTCAGGCATCTATATTCTTCAGGGATTTTCCATGATTTCTTCTTGGCTGACTATATACCTCCAATTCTGCTCCTCTCCAAGTCTGGGGATATAAAGATAACTCTCATGGTTTTGTGGAAACCTTATTTTCCTAGCACAGTTTCAGAAAGTTGCGAACCACCTTTAGGATCCAGCTTAGCTAAGGCAGAAGTTCTGTTTCTTTTCTCATCAGATCATTTTTCAAGTGTAGTATTAACTTATGCTTCTTTGTTTGCTGTTAATGATTTGACTTCTTTTTCCTGTTGTCTATTTATGGTGTTTACTCTTTATTGTTTTTTACTAGCCGTGGGGTAAAAGGCAGTCTGTAATCTTGCCTTGCTCTGACATGTCCACCGATTCTTTTCAAATGGTGCTCACAGGTGAAAATTACTGAAGAAAGCACTTTGTCTTTCACACATCCTATGTGTAAATATCAGTCCTGTTAATGGCACAGGCCTCTGGGAGGTAGGACGGGGAAAACTAGGTGCAAATGAAAATGGATGAGTGATAATTTGAGATGGTTTTCAACTTTAAGTTTGAGAACACATTATGAGGGGATCTGTTCATATATTACAAAGTGTATTTTTGCTACATTTTAATAAATGTTTCCCTCTCATCCTCTTCCCCACCCTCCATTTGGTTAAGGGTGGGAGAACATAAATATTGTTTTTTATGGGAAAATGTGGCCTACAACCTGGATACTATTCTCTTTCTGTTTCTTGCTTCTGTTTTTTTTTTTTTTTTTTTTTTTTTGAGACAGAGTCTCACTCTGTCACCAGGCTGGAGTGCAGTGGCACGATCTCAGCTCACTGCAAACTCCTCCTCCCAGATTCAAGCGATTCTCCTGCCTTAGCCTCCTGAGTAGCTGGGATTACAGGCGCGTACCACCATGCCCAGCTAATTTTTGTATTTTTGTAGAGACGAGGTTTCACCATGTTGGCCGGGATGGTCTCGATCTCTTGATCTCATGATCTGCCCTCCTCGGTCTCCCAAAGTGCTGGGATTACAGGCGTGAACCACTGCGCCTGGCCATTTCTTGCTTCTTTCTACAGTACAGCCTGTTGTGCAAATATTCAGAGAATAGATTATGTTCAAGCGTTCTTTATCCCCTATGTGTATCACGTTAAACAGGAATATTTACATACGTAACTCAAAAATAAAGATTATGTAATTTAAAAACTTTCTCCCCCTAGGACTCTGGGGAGGCAATGTGAAATGAACAATTACATGTTTACCATCTAGAAGGCTGTTCTTCAGCTCCACTTCAATTGATTCTCTCACACCTATGAGGCAAGTGCTGACTGCAGAGCTAAAAACAGGGCTAGAAACTGCACGTGTGTGACGGTAAGGAGAGAAAGACCGTGTGCAGTGCAGGGTGGGAAAGAGGAAAACTGGGCCAACAGTGTCTGCAGGTGAATGTGACAAAGCTGTTGAATATGAAGTTTGTGTTTTATAGTCAGTCCGGCAGTCAGGCATGGGTAGCAGATAGTTTTAGTCTCCTGCCTTTATATGTCTATTTGCTAGATGCATCTGATGAACTCAGGATAAGTTGTAGGACTTCAGGCTTTCAAAATGTTAAAGAACTGGGTCACATAGTTGGCCAATCCTTTGCCAGAACAATCTGAGGTACATAATAAAATGCCTGCATCCCCCTATTTGAGAACATATATCAAAAGCTTACTTAAAAGATCATTTCAGCTGGACTAGGTTTCTGGGGACACGATTCTGGTGGGTGAATAGGTGTTACTCTTCCTCCAAAGATAATCATTTGCATTTGGGACTGGAATGTCGAAGGATAGATTTGGGTGAGGCTCCCTGGTGTCTTCAGAGTTCCCTTAGGGTTGGGGGAGACTTCTGGGAGAAAAACATCTCAGATCTTGGCTTTACTTCACTTGGTGTCAAAAATATAAATCATGCCTAATGGGGGGAGGGGGAGAACACAGTGGGGCTGTAGGTAGAGGCCACAAAGGAGCCCTTCCAAACAGGACAAAGCTCACACTCAGAGGAAGCGTTAGCTTCTAGGATACAGGGAGGGCTGACACCAGACCTACACCAGACCTTACTCCAAGTTGTGCCATGATGTACTTTGGGAAAATTATGTGAATATGAATTGAAAAAGCTGCATAATAAAGACTGAAGCAGTTAGGGCCCAAGCAACTCTTGTTTTGAGACTCCACTAAAGGCTATAACTGTCTCTAAGTTATGTCCCTCCTCAGGTAAGTTCACCCCACTTGTTTCCAAGGCTTCAGCATGTTGTTCTACTTTCCTGACAAAATGGCCCCTGGAAACGCTTGATAGTCCCATGGTTTAAAGCCCCTGTCACTCACTGCCACCCTTGGCAGGGCAGAGGGAGGGGGATCGAGAAGGGGCTATGGGCAGGGATTGAACCATGGGTTCCTCTTCTGCTATAGCTTCAGGACTCAGTTCCTATTCTACTGGGCCCACAGAAGCTCTGAATTTTCCAGTGGGGCTGCCTAGAGGCACCAGATGACATATCCTAGAAATGCAGGAGCATGAGTTATAGGACAGATTTTGATGAAGAAAGAAAAAATTGGAAAGAGTTCAATTTCTTTCTTCCACTCCAACCCCATGTTGTTCTAAGACACAGTGATTCCGAATAGCCTCTCTGGAAATATCCCAGAGTACTGAGAAATAAGCTAGGTTTTGAAGCTGTAACCAGTTCGATAACATGCCACCCTGTATTTGCTTTCTCTCTACCTTTCCTTAGTTTCCTTTTGCCTGCATTCCTACTCCCTTGCAATTATAGTTCCCAATTGAGCATGTATAATAACTAGGCTTATTTTCTAGAAAAGTCAGGCTAATACAGAATGTAATAAAAGGTGGACTTCAAAAAAGTTTGCAATGGATATTTTACTTGGCTGGCAAGATGGCCGAATAACAGCTCCAGTATGCAGCTCCCAGCCAGACCAATGCAGAAAGTGGTGGTTTCTGCATTTCCAACTGAGGTACCTGGTTCATCTCATTGGGACTAGTTAGACAGTGGGTGCAGCCCACAGAAGGTGAGTGGGAGCAGGGTGGGGCATTGTCTCATCCCGGAAGCATAAGGGGCCAGGGAACTCCCTTCCCTAGCCAAGGGAAGCCGTGAGGGACAGTGCCATGACGGATGTGCCATCCGGCCCAGATACTACTCTTTTCCTGGGGTCATCGCAACCTGCAGACTAGGAGATTCCCTTGGGTACCTACACCACCAGGTCCCTGGGTTTCAAGCACAAAATTGGGAGGCTATTTGGGCAGATACCTCGCTAGCTGCAGGAGTTTTTTTTGTACTCCAGTGGCGCCTGGAATGCCAGAGAGACAGAACTGTTTACTCCCCTGGAAAGGGGGCTGAAGCCAGGGAGCCAAGTGGTCTAGCTCAGTGGATCCTACCCCCATGGAGTCCAGCAAGCTAAGGTCCACTGACTTGAAATTCTCACTACTAGCACAGCAGTCTGAAGTTGACCTGGGATGCTTGAGCTTGGTGGGCAGAGGGGCGTCCACCATTACTGAGACTTGAGTAGGCATTTTTTCCCCTCAGTGTAAACAAAGCCACCGGGAAGTTCCAACTGGGTGCAAACCCACCACAGCTTGGCAAAGCCACTGTAGCCAGACTGCCCCTCTAGGTTCCTCTTTTCTGGGCAGGGCATCTCCCAAAGAAAGGTAGCAGCCCCAGCCAGGGGCTTATAGATAAAACCCCCATCTCCCTGGGACAGAGCACCTGGGGAAAAGGGTGGCTGTAGGTGCAGCTTCAGCTGACTTAAAAGATTCCTGCCTACTGGCTCTGAAGAGAGAAGTGGATCTCCCAGCACAGCACTTGAGCTCTGCTAAGGGACAGACTGCCTCCTCAAGTGGGTCCCTGACCCCCGTGCCTCCTGACTGGGAGACACCTCCCAGCAGGGGTAGACAGACACCTCCAGCTGTCATCTGGTGGGTACCCTCTGGGACAAAGTCTCCACAGGAAGGGGCAGGCAGCAATCTTTGCTGTTCTGCAGCTTCTGCTGGTGATACCCAGGCAAACAGCATCTGAAGTGGACCTCCAGAAAACTCCAGCAGATCTGCAGAAGAGGGGTCTGTTAGAAGGAAAACTAACAAACAGAAAACAATGGCATCAACATCAACAAAAAGGACACCCACGCAAAAACCCCATCTGAAGGTCAACAACATCAAAGACCAAAGGTAGATAAATCCACGAAGGTGAGAAAAAAAGAGTGCAGAAAGGCTGAAAATTCCAAAAACCAGAATGCCTCTTCTCATTCAAAGGATCGCAAGTCCTCACCAGCAAGGGAACAAAACTGGATGGAGAATGAGTTTGACAAATTGATAGAAGTAGGCTTCAGAAGGTGGGTAATAACAAACTCCTCTGAGCTAAAGGAGCATGTTCTAACCCAATGCAAGGAAGCGAAGAACGTTGATAAAATGTTACAGGAACTGTTAACTAGAATAACAAGTTTAGAAAAGAACATAAATGACCTGATGGAACTGAAAAACACAGCAAGATAACTTTGTGAAGCATACACAAGTATCAGTAGCTGTATCAATCAAGTGGGAGAAAGGATATCCGAGATTGGAGAATAACTTAATGAAATAAAGCATTAAGACAAGATTAGAGAAAAAAGAGTGAAAAGGAACGAACAAAGCCTCCAAGAAATATGGGACTATGTGAAAAGACCAAACCTATGTTTGATTGGTGTACCTGCAAGTGATGGGGAGAATGTAACCAAGTTGGAAAACACTCTTCAGGATATTATCCAGGAGAACTTCTCCATCCTAGCAAGGCAGGCCAACATTCAAGTTCAGGAAACACATAGAACACCACAAAGATACTCCTCGAGAAGAGCAACCCCAAGACACATAGTTGTCAGATTCACCAAGGCTGAAATGAAGGAAAACATTTTAAGGGCAGCCAGAGAGAAAGGTCAGCTTACCCACAAAGGGAAGCCCATCAGACTAACAGCACATCTCTCTGCAGAAACCCTACAAACCAGAAGACAGTGGGGGCCAATATTCAACATTCTTAAAGAAAAGAATTTCAATCCAGAATTTCATATCCAGCCACACTAAGCCTCATAAGCGAAGGAGAAATAAAATCCTTTACAGACAAGCAAATGCTGAGGGATTTTGTCACCACCAGCTTGCCTCATAAGAGCTCCTGAAGGAAGCACTAAACATGGAAAGGAACAACCAGTACCAGCCATTGCAAAAACATGCCAAATTGTAAAGACCATCGACACTATGAAGCAACTGCATCAACTAATGGGCAAAATAGCCAGCTAGTATCATAAGATAGGATCAAATTTAGACATAACAATATTAACCTTAAATGTAAATGGACTAAATGCCCCAATTAAAACACACAGACTGGCAAATTGGGTAAAGAATCAAGATCTATCGGTGTACTGTATTCAGGAGACCCATCTCACGTGCAAAGACACACATAGGCTCAAAATAAAGGGATGGAAAAATATTTACCAAGCAAATGGAAAGCAAAAAGAAGCCAGGGTTGCAATCCTAGTCTCTAATAAAACAGACTTTAAACCAACAAAGATCAAAAAAGACAAAGAAGGGCATTACATAATAGTAAAGGGATCAAGGCAACAAGAAGAGCTAACTATCCTAAATATATATGCACCCAATATAGGAGCACCCACATTCTAAAGCAAGTTCCTGAAGAGCCTACGAAGAGACTTAAGACTCCCACACAATAATAGCAGACAACTAAAAGGACTTTTCATCGACATAGATGCCTATACTCCAGAGAATGCAGAAATGTCTTGGGTGAGGTTCTCATTTGAGGTGTGAAACTATTCACAGCATCACGCCTTTATAGAAACACGTGGTAATAAGAAGTAATCAGTCCATCATTGAAAATGAAGAGAATTAGAGTATGTGGCCTCTGTGTCTACTGGAGACTTGCTTTTGTGAAAACCTTAGAGGTCTGGGTTTTGTGTTCTAAGGAGGGTAGAGTATTTCTTTTACATACGTATCACATTATTTAAATCGCATTAAGATCCAGAGGAACAGACATTATTCTCATCCCCATTACAGATTGAGAATAAGAAACTTGTTGAAGTTAAGTACTTTGTCCAAGGTTACATGGATTTGGGATTTGAGCTATCTTGATGCTCTTTTGCTCAAAATTCTGGCTGTATATTTTTAAGGCAATCAGAGGGTGAACTTCATTAGGGATTTGAAACAGTTTTAGTTGGTTAGTGGTTCTACTTCAGGAAAGGAATCAAGACAGAAGGGAAATGATTCAAAGAATGAGGGAACTGGGACCCTTTTAAGTTGCAGATGAGGTAATCTGTGTTTGGATCAGAGACCTATAATTTATGTAGATTCACATACATCTTTTCCAGATATGCATACATTGGGGACCGTAGAGTGTTGTGGAACTAAATGTATTTGTATGTGTTTAACACATTGTATAATTGACTCAATTATCCATGTGGAGATTATTCACATTTAATTTGCAATCTGGTTTCTCCTTTCAGTTAGGTTGTTCTTGGGCTGCTCCAGGAATGCCAACTAATTTAAATAATAATTTAAGTAAAACATAATTAGGAAGGAAAATTAAATTCAATTTTTTGGCAGCTCTTGAATATTCTACTGCGGAAATGTAACTAATCCATCCACTATCTTTTAATTCACCAATGCCTTTTTAGTACCACAGGATTTTATTGCTTTCCATAGATTATTGCAGTAGTTTCCAGGTAGCCCTCCTGCTTACCTCTTTCCACTCCAATCATCATTCTGCTGACAGCAACCTTCAAAAAACCAACTCCCACTGCAAAATTTCTTTGCTTCAAAACATTTGATGGATAGAAAAAACAACTTAATGGCTACCCATTTCTCACCAGATTAAGTGCACATGCCACAACCAGTCATTAAAGGCTTTTTTCTAGTCTAAATTCCTGTTCTTCAAACGTCAAACCGTCCTTCTACTCTACTGACCTGAAACACACTGCCTCACCCTCCACACCTCCACATCTCTGCAGACCCACCGCATTTGCCACCTGCCCTAGGAAGCTTTTCCTGATCTTACCTCCCATGCCTTTCACTGCTCCCACATCTGAATTCCTTTAACTCACTCCATGTTTTTCTCAAAGGCAGACCAAGGTCTTTATGCAAACATGGTGTCTCCCTAGTCTTGGATGAGGTCCTTGACATCACTCACTGCAGCGATTCATCTCCCCTACTCTGCAGTGTCAGACTCTAAAGAAGGGTGCAACAAATACTTGTCCATTTAGACTGCTGGCAAACCCTGAGAGCAGGAATTTTGGCCTTTTGTATCTCCCATGCCTAGAACAGCGCTTGGTACACAGTAGGCGCTCATTCATTGAACGTTGCTGAAGGAATTGAACGTACATACTACAAGCCCTGCAGATGCAGATACAGAAGGGGTTGATGGCAGAGTGCTTAGGGTGGAACTGTAGGCACCACCTCTCCTGAGGGGTGATGCGCAGCTTCCTGGGCAGGCTCAGGGGAGCTGGCTCAACCGCCTGCCTCTCTGCAGGCCAAACGCTGGAAAAAAACCCCCCACACATTACCTATTCAAGTATGTACACACAGGCTCACTTAAACCTGCCCTATTAAAAAAACATACCCACACACGCACACACCACGTATCCAAGTATGTACACATGGGCTTGCTTAAACCTGCCCTATTAAAAATAATATATATATATGCACATACATACACACACATATCTATCCAGGTCTGTATATGGACTTGCTTAAACCTGCCCTATTAAATACACACACACACACACCCCTGTCCACGTATGTACATACATATATAATACATAAATATAAAGACATATATATGCACAGACTTAAGTCCAACACGATTGTAGTGTCGGGAGGACAACTGGGCCGCCCTCTCTGCCCTCCAGGACTGCGGGACAGGTCTCCGGTCGCCGGGGTCGCAGGAGCCCCAGAGCTCTAAAGCGGCTCCTGCGCGGCTTGGGCCTTCCGGCTTTCCGTCCGCCGCGGCCGCCATTGGCTGGCTTCGGCGCAGTTGACAGACGGCGGCAGTGCGAGAAAGTCGAGGATGGCGGTGCCGGCGGCGCTGATCCTACGGGAGAGCCCCAGGTAGGTGATCCGCTAAGCTCCTGCGGTAGCCGTGCCCAGGAAGGCGCGGGTCGGGCTCGCACAAGGCTGACCTTGCTGCCTGCCGCCTGGCCGCCGCGGCGGACCCGGTTGGATGGGGTGGGCTGCCGAGGTCGCGACGCTGGGTCCGCGGAGTGCGTGGGGCCGTGTAGCGCCTCTACCTTCACGGTGGTCCGCCTGTGGGGCTCACAGTGCGCTTGGCAGCTGAGGTCTGTATGGAAGCGTGTGGTCTGCAAGCATGGGGTCTGCGTCAGTGTTTGCGGAGTTTGGTATCAGAAGTTCCCGGGCGCTGCCTTGAGTGCTGCTGAATCACGAGGGACGGTATTCCGTTTCCGATTTCAGTTCCCGTTCGGACCCTGGGGTGAGAAAGGCTCACGCTGGTGCTGGACCAACATGTGTTAATACCCCTTTTAAATCAGGATCGAATATGGGACCGAATTTTTGATTGGTAACAGAATCTAGCCTGGCTTTGGTAGCATTTGCTTTTGTTTGCATTTTAAACAAATTTTTAGTTAATTTGTACTTATGGTAGATAAAGCTGGTTGCCCATGGTGGTGACATAAAGTTCCCCTTTAACATTATTTAAGTAAAAACAGACTTAATTTGTGAAAAAACAAGTAATAGTACAGGTGGTGTGTGGATACAGAAAAAGTACTGACGTATATAGGCAAATAGTGTTCGGAAATAATTTCTTTGTGCTTGGATTGGGCAGGAATCTTCCAGAAGAAAAGAGTTATTTTAAAGTTTTTCCTTCTTCCTGGATTCCTTTTGTTACCAGTGGAGGGTGTCCAGGTTCTTGGCGTCTTAGACAAAGAACTGGAGAAGACGCACAAACAAAGCAAGGAAAGAATGCAGAAATTTATTGAAAATGGAACTACACTCTACAGTGTGGAAATTGCCTGAGCATAGGGGCTGAAGAGCCCCTACAGAATTTTTGGAAATTTAAATAACCTCTAGATGATTCCATTGGTTACTTGGTGTACTCCCTATGTAAATGAAGAGGATAAAGTAAAGTTACAAAGTCATTTACTCCACCTATGCCCTATATAGACGACATTTCCTGTCATAGCTGAAGTGTGAATCAGCCTTATGTTCCCAGCCTCCCGACCCTATTTTCCTGCCTCATTTTGGTTCTGAATGCCAGTTTCTTTCCTCATACCAATGTCTTGGGGAACACTGCTACATCAGTAAACAGTATCCAATATGGTGCAGTAAAGAATTGTTCTCATCACATCATTAAAAGTTGATTATTACAGGACAGGTGTTGTAGCTCATGCCTGTAATCCCAGCACTTTGGGAGACTGAGGTGGGCAGATGTCTTTTTTTTTTTTTTTTTTTCCCCTGAGAAGGCGTTTCCGTCTTATTGTGCAGGCTGGAGGGTAATGGCGCCATCTTGGCTCACTGCAGCCTCCCCCTCTTGTGTTCAAGCGATTCTCCTCCCTCAGCCTCCCAAGTAGCTGGGATTACAGGCGCCCACTGCCTTGCCCAGCTAATTTTTTTGTATTTTTAGTAAAGATGGGGTTTCACTATGTTGGCTAGGCTGATCTGGAACTCCTGGCTTCAGGTGATACGTCCTCCCTGGCCTTGCAAAGTGCTGGGATTATAGGCGTGAGCCACCGCAAGACTGATTGAGCTCAGGAGTTAGAGACCAGCCTGGGCAACAGGGCGAAACCCATTTCTACAAAAAAGACAAAAATTAGCCAGCGTTGTGGCCTGTGCATGTAGTTCTAGCTACTTGGGAGGCTGAGGCACGAGGATTCCTAGAACCCAGGAGACTGAGAGGCTGTAGTGAACTGAGATCATGCCACTGCACTCTGGCCTGGGTGACAGAGCGAGACCCTATCTCAAAATTGATTATTATTGTAATAATGAAGTTGATTATTACAATCAAAAGAGGGTTTTAAAATAACTATGTCCTTAGTGACCCCAAATGATTTTGTACATAGTATTTGAAAAGTTACTTGCCTTGCAGTATTCTTTATGTTTTTGGTGTAATTGCCATAATTGCTATTCCTCTCCTCCCACCACTTTCAGAGTTCCATTTTTGGGTTAAGTGGTTATATAAACACTACTAGATTAATGCTCTTTCCCTGCAGAGTACAAGCTTTCCCTAGTAGTTTGATTTGCCCAAAAGCAAGAGAAAATTTGCCAAATGGACCTTTTCAGCAGAAGTAATTTTGGGGGCATCTTTTTGGAAATGTTCAGGTTGCCCTGCCCTTTTTGCTGGCTGTCATCTGTTTTTCTTTATTTCACTCAGATTTACCATATAGCAATCAGAGTTGTTAGAATGAAAACTTATAGACAACTATGGAAAGTACAGTTCAACTTGTAAAGCTCATTTTAAAACTTTGTTTTATAATTTTCTTTAGCATGAAGAAAGCAGTGTCACTGATCAATGCAATAGATATAGGAAGATTTCCACGGTTGCTCACTCGGATTCTTCAAAAACTTCACCTGAAGGTTTGTATTTTTGTGTTTCCACACCTTGTAATCTTCCTTCTGATTTAATTGAAAGTCTGATTATTTGGAGAACTTTTTGCAAAGCTATAGCTTCTCTAGTATGTTCTTAGGGATACTGGTTCTGTGGAAGATTTGGTAATGTTTCGTGGTCAAAAGTTTGAGAAACACTGTCTTCAATAAAGTTAAATTTTTTTAAATTATGGAACTTTTCAGAGTATTTTAGATGCTAGTGTTTGTGGTACGTATGTGAGGGTGATTATGGCAGGTAACATTTTCCAAATGTGTTTTGACCTTGGATCTGTTTTATTTTGGTATGTATTTTGGGACTAATGTTCTATAAAATATACTTTAGGGAAAAATTCTGATGTCTTGGTTTGATTTTTCCCCTTAAAAATAATTCTGTGGTTTTTTCTATCAACTAGTGTTTAATCTTTCAGTTAATTTTGTTCTTCTTTCACTTTTATTTTAAGGGTATGGTTGTTTTGGACATGCGAATGCTTTGTAATTCTCTACCTGGCCCAATCCAAGTTAATTTCTTTATCAAGTTATAAAAATTTGATTCCATCTGACATATTTATGGAGCACCCACTAACTGCTCTGTGCAGTGCCAGGTATCATCATCCAGTGAGAACCAAGACTCTTACTCTTTCCTCTTCTTTTTCCTGGCCAAGAGCCAGCCTCAAAACCATGCCTTTCCCCTTCGAAGTGTCTTTCAAATCCAAGTTCTCACAATTCTAGGTCAAATCCTTATTACCTGTTTTTTAGATGACAATAGTTACCTTCAAACTGATTTCCCTGCCTGTAGTCTTCTTGTTTTCTACTGCTTCATAATACTATGTAATTACTTTCTAATTTTTTTTTTCCTATAACAAAGATGGATTATAATTTTCACAGTGTTCAAAGCCATCAGTGACTATCCATTGCCCCATGGAGAAAAGTTTAAAATGCTTAACATTGTGTACAAGTCCCATTATAATAGGGCTGCAGTCTACATTCTCATTTTGTAAGTGCTCCAGTTACACTGGATGGTGCCTATTTACTACAACATGCCATGAACTTTTTCAGCAATGTATCTATGCATATATTCTTTCCCTTGCCTATAAATGGCCTTCTTCTGCTCTTTACTGAGTAACCTGTTCATCCTTCAAGGATTTCACAGTCTCAGTCTCAGCAGTTTGTTCTTTCTTCTGTGCTTTAATTCATTCTCACTTGATTTTAGTACTGCATTATAAGTATTTATTTCATGATTAGAAGGCAACCAAATCCCTTAAACCTATTAATGTGTCTTCCTCTGGTTTTAAATATCTTGAGGATTATGTCTTACTCATCTTTATAGTTCCCATTCCTCATATATTGCTACTAGTATAGTTGGCACTCAGTAAATATTCTTGGAGTTAATTATTTTCCTTGCTGTGGAAAACACAAAACAAACCTCAGTCTTCTATAATGTATTCCTTTTTCTAAGGAATTTGTGATGCGGATGGAGAGAAAGGAGAAACTGCAATGATAGCAGCAGCATTCTGTGGTATTTGCTATTCATAAAGTTATATTGTTTTCTTTTTCACTGGTGTGGTGCTAATGGCTTTGTGTTACTAGCTCATCTAATCCTTACGGCAACTTGAAAAAGTAGGTACTGTGGTCATCTCTGGTCATCTTCATTTTTTCTATGAGGTAACCAAGATAGAGACAGAGATCAGTTAAGTAACTTTCCCAAGGTCACACAGCTAGCTAGTAAGGCAGCTTGGCTCCGTAAATCTATCCCTTATTACACAAAACCTCAAGAAAGGGTATGGAACATTTCATAAATTGGCCCAAAAGCGAATGATGTGGGCGATACAGATATTCTGCTTTGTTTCTTGAGCTGGTGGGTGCTTGCTTGTTTGTAACAATATGGGACAAGAAACTCTTGCACACATCTTTTGTTCTTCACACTGAGGGAGAGTGGAACACTTGCACAGAAAATTGTGATGTTTGTCTTTGACATTCTCAGTCGTGTGTGGAGTTGAGAATAAGTTAGTATCTATCTTAGGGTTAACTGAGTGGCTAAAGAATTCCATGGAGGAGCTTGAATGCTTTGTCATCAGAGGTAGGGGAGTGGAGAGGAATAGAGGTGCTTGTTGAAAACTGAAGTTACCAGTCCTGCTGGCATTTAATGTCCAGGTACTTTTAAATAAAGAAACATATGTATGTAAATACTTACCTGCTAAGAAAATATCAGGAAAGGTGTAATTGTTTTTTTCCTGTACAGTTTCAGGGGATCATCTTTTAGAGGGGCTCCTATTTTGATAAGGGCTCTTCAGTCAAGTTTGCACTGCATTTCAGGATCTGCCAACTTTCTTTTATGTGCCCCGACTCCATCAAGTTGGCCTTTGCCTTGAGGCAGAATTCTTAGAATAGTGAAACTGAGGCAGGCAGATTGGTGAAGAGGTTTTGGGATTTTGTTGCCCCTCTACTGGTACTTTTATTTTACCAAGTTTGATCTGTTTATGGGCAGAAGATATGTTTTTGTCCAGACTGATTCCTTGGAATCCCGAGTAGGAATCAGTATGAGGGAACAAAGACAACTCAGGTATAGAATGTGGGCATGCCAGATTATGGATCCGGGAGTCCTCTTTGGCCATCTTCCTGGCTCATCCTGGCATATACAAATATATGGAGATTTTGTTTCTTTTTTTGTTACAATGTGTGGAGGCTGCTGCTGGTATTTAATGTCCAGGGACTTTAGAAATATTTTGCAGTGTCGGCCGGGCGCAGTGGCTCACGCCTGTAATTCTAGCACTTTGGGAGGCCGAGACAGGCGGATCACGAGGTGAGGAGATCGAGACCATCCTGGCTAACATGGTGAAACCCCATCTCTACTAAAAATACAAAAAATTAGCTGAGTGTGGTGGCAGGCGCCTGTAGTCCCAGCTACTTGGGAGGCTGAGGCAGGAGAATGGCGTGAACCCGGGAGGTGGAGCTTGCAGTGAGCTGAGATTGCGCCACTGCACTCTAGCCTAGGCGACAGAGCGAGACTCCGTCTCAAAAAATGTATATATTTTGCAGTGTTTAGGGCAGTCCTGCACAAAGAATTGTCTCATTCAGCGTGCCAGCAGTTTGCATTAGGAAATACTGATGGAAGTCAGATGAACTTCCATAGCTGGGAACTTAGAAATAAACATTTGTGACCTTTGCACTTCAAAAATAACTGTCACAGCTCACGCAATAAAAAAACTCATGTACTTGGCTTCATAGGAGAGACTTTGAGGCCCTCACACGAAGCCTGTTGAGGTAACAGGGCTGTATATCTAGTTTTGAGAGGTCAGTTCTCTGGGTTCCTGACCATGGCACACTAAAAATAGCAAACTGGGGGTTGAAGATGCTGTCATGGGGCATGTAGGCAGCTTTAAGAAATGACTGCTGATCATGAGATGAAATGGAAGAGTTATGAAAATCAGACCCAAGAAACATAAAAGGATAGAAGTCTTAGATTTGTTTTTGCTCTAGTTAAAAAATCATCCATGTATCTCAGCAGTTCTTTAGGATACATGAGCCACTTAGCACAGGGCTCTGATGCTCGTAATTATGACCTGAGTCACCGAAAGATATTTGTTTAATCTAATTTATTTTGTTTACAAAGGTCTAGAAATGAGCATCATACATTTTATAAATTTATATGCACATCAATTTCTTTTCACCATGTATTTTCCTTTAAAGTTCTCATCTCATATACAAATAAATGAATCTTCTGTCAAGTATGAATTTTGAATGTCTGAATATGTGCTAATATAATAGATTGCTATTTGTATTATAGGCTGAGAGCAGTTTCAGTGAAGAAGAGGAAGAAAAACTTCAAGTGGCATTTTCTCTAGAGAAACAAGATCTTCACCTTGTTCTTGAAACAATATCATTTATTTTAGAACAGGTATTTTTGTTGCCTCAAATTTTCTAACCATGATATGTTTACTACATATTTGTATTGTTATGATATCTTTAGCATTCCATTTTAATTAAAAAGTATGCAAGATGGAAGCTGTGAATATATTTTAGTTAACAATTTCAATGTAAAAATACCTGAATATTATAAAGTATTTGAAAAAATGAATTGAGACTTCATTGATTTGAGACAGTTATAAAAGATTTTAATTTGTTGGTACTTGGTATAATGGAAAAATGGACGTATTTTACTTAAGATATTAAGTGATTTGGGGGATGTATTGACTAGGCTGGTAAGTAAAACATTTAGAAAAGAAGTATTGTCATGTTATGTGCTACTAAGCTGCCTTCTGCATCCCTTTTTCTCATCTAAATTCACTTCATGATTTAAGCTCCTATTCAAGGCTCATCTCCTTTACTTGAGCTGTGACCCCTTATACTTTCAGTCTTCCTTTATTTGGATTTTTAAAAATCCTTGGCTCATCACAGTAGAGCACATTGTTAGTCTTTCAGCAGTTCATATATGTTAGTTATGCCTCCTTCACCAGATTCTAATTTGTGGGGAGCAGGATCATATTTTTTGTGTATCTTATATAAGCCTAACACATTGGTGGGCTTAAAATAGATCCTCATAAATTCTTGTTGGTTGATTAAAAATAATATTTTATTTTATTTTAATAGTTTAAATAGTTTTGTAATAAAAGTTTAAATAGTTTTGTAACTTCATGAGCTTTTTAATGAACATATTAGGAAGACAAGCTGCCAGTTATCTACTGCAGCCTTACATACATTATAGATCACAAAGATAAATGCGGTTCTGATTTTTGGTGGGTGTTCAGTAGAAGAAAAGGATCATTGAGTAGGACAGCATAGCATGGTGTTCCAGAATAATGTAAGAAACAGAACTGGTATCACTGTTAAAATTTTTTACAACTTTTAATTATATATCATGTAGGAAATTGATAGGTAAGGTAATTTTGGGAAAATGCTTCTTGGAAAAAAATTGTTAGTTGGGAAACAAAACTGTTGTATACTTATTTGAAATGATTAAGTGAAATAAATGAAATTTTAATTAGGGTACTATTTACATAGCCAAAGCAAAGAAGAAGTTTTTTGGTTATTAAGTGAATTTAGGATTACTTAAAGCATAGGCAAAAATGAAAAAAAAAAAATCATCTTGAATAATTTAGGCCATTTAATCCTGAATCTTCCAGCTCTTGGTCATGTATTTTATTATTTGTAAAATAACCAAAAATGTCTGTTATAGGAGTATGAGGTGTTTTTTTTTTGACTTAAGTCATTTAAAAATAATTTTGTATTTATTATAGTTTAAGGTTTCTGTATGAAGATGAGGGACATATATAATTTTTTTTTCTTTTTAATAGGCAGTGTATCACAATGTGAAGCCAGCAGCTTTGCAGCAGCAATTAGAGAACATTCATCTTAGACAAGACAAAGCTGAAGCATTTGTCAATACGTGGTCTTCTATGGGTCAAGAAACAGTTGAAAAGTTCAGGCAGAGAATTCTGGCTCCCTATAAGGTATAGAACATACTATCTTAAATATGTTTTTCAATAATGTATGGCATGAATTATTACACCTGAAGAGTTTTTAAAGTGATAATATTTTGATTTGAGAGGTAGAGTCAGGCGAAAGAAACACAAATGCTCCTCTACTTACAATGGCCTTACATCCTGATAAACCTGTTGCAAATTGAAAATATCCTAGGTCAAAAATAGGGTACACTCTAGA